>NC_058411.1:10307666-10670475 GCF_002201575.2 Neomonachus schauinslandi | reverse complement strand
GGGTGACTGGGTGATAGACACTGGGGAGGGTATGTGCTCTGGTAAGCGCTGTGAATTGTGCGAGACTGTTGAATCTCAGATCTGTACCTCTGAAACAAATAATGCAATATATGTTAAGAAAAAAAAAAAAGATGATAGCGGGGGGGAAGAATGAAGGGGGGAAATCGGAGGGGGAGACGAACCATGAGAGACGATGGACTCTGAAAAACTGAGGGTTCTCGAGGGGAGGGGGGTGGGAGGATGGGTTAGCCTGGTGATGGGTATTAAGGAGGGCACGTTCTGCATGGAGCACTGGGTGTTATGCACAAACAATAAATCATGGAACACTACATCTAAAACTAATGATGTAATGTATGGTGATTAACATAACAATAAAAAATTTTAAAAAAGTTTTTTGAAGATTTTTATTTATTTATTTGAGAGAGAGAGCGAGCACAGGCACGGGGGAATAGCAGAGGGAGAAACAGACTCCCTGCTAAGCAGGGAGCCTGATGCGGGACTTGATCTAAGGACCCTTGGGATCAGGACCTGGGCTGAAGGCAGACGCTTAACTGACTGAGTCACCCAGGCGCCCTACTTGTTTATTTTTAAAGACTTCATTTATTTATTTGAGAGACAGAGAGCTAGAATGTGGGTGAGAGGGAGAGAATCTGAAGAAGACTCCGCACTGAGCACAGAGCCCAATGTGGGCCTCGATCCCACACCTGGGAGATCATGACCTGAGGCGAAACCAAGATTGGACACCTAACCAACTGAGCCACCCAGGCACCCCTCAAAGTCTTCTAATAAATCAAAGTCATTCCCTTCGTGGAGACATATTGAGTAAGGCTAGCCCATGTTAATTTGTAATAGAAACTGTTATTTTTTTTCACCTAAATATATGAAAAAATAGTTGGAGGCAAGAACTTTCTGGTCAGTTACATACACTCCAAACTCAGATTCAGTCTTTAGGAGTTATTTATAAAAAGGTACCATTTGGGGCGCCTGGGTGGCTCAGTTGGTTAAGTGACTGCCTTCGGCTCAGGTCATGATCCTGGAGTCCCGGGATCGAGTCCCGCATCGGGCTCCCTGCTCGGCAGGGAGTCTCCTTCTCCCTCTGACCCTCCTCCCTCTCATGCTCTCTGTATCTCATTCTCTCTGTCTCAAATAAATAAATAAAATCTTAAAAAAAAAAAAAAGGTACCATTTGTGAGCAGTGCTTTCCACTGGGAAGTGAGACTGAAGGGTTCTTAAACACCTTTTGTATTATTTGTATTATCTGAATATCCAAACATCAGTACATCTCTTATATTTTTAGAAACAAAACAAAGGGGTGCCTGGATGGCTCAGTCGGTTAAGCATCTGCCTTCAGCTCAGGTCATGGTCTCCAGGTCCTGGGACTGAGCCCCGCGTCAGGCTTCCTGCTCAGCGGGGAGTATGCTTCTCTCTCTCCCTCCCTCCCTATGGCCCTCCCCATTGCTAGCTCTCTCTAATAAATAAAATCTTAAAAAAAAGAAACAAAACAAAAAATGTAATTATTAAAATAAAGTAACTCTACATATTGACATAATTTTTGCAAAGCTTAAGTGTGAAAAAGGCAAAATGATAATATGTATAATGTGGTACTATTTATGCTACAACATAACAAGATATGCATGTGAAATACACACACACATTCACATACATATAAAGTAGATGTGATTAGAAGTGGCTTCAGGGAAGAAACAATGCAAGTATTTTTACCTGCATCTCTAATAACAGGAAGAGCATCTCTATAATAGGAAGAACAACAGTAGCTACCATACCAGTTACCATAAAGATTGTGAGGTATTCCACACAATAACAGCTAAATAATGTCATTACTAATCTATCTTAATTCTTGGAATAGTTTCTTCCAGCCACTTTCAAAACCAGAAGGAAACGAACACCTGTGTGTGGTCAAAGTCCCTTCTACTCTAGACATTTTAGGAAATAAGTGTAATATTTGGTTTTAAGGCAAAAACTTCAATTCTGTATCTCAATATTGTATTTGTACAATGCTGAGGTTCTTTCTTCTATCATTTTCCTTCCTCAATCACTAATGTCTTCCCCCAAATAACCTGCAGCTTGGATTGCATTAGTTTGTACTCCTTGGCAACAGAAGGTGTAAGAGTAGTCAAAATTTAACTATGGCAGAGTCAGAAAAACAAAAATAAGTTGGGGCTTTAGGAAAAGGCAACAATTAGGCGACTTCTCTTAGTGTTTCTATGAGAAAAAGTGACTACAATCGAATCAAAGTGGAGTGGGAGTTTACACCAAACAGCTTACCACCATGGGAAAACTCTATGGACCATTTTTTATGGTCTTGTTTTGCCATCCAATGTTCAACGTTCTCTGCAATTGTAATCCTATGTATCATAGCTGAAAAAAGTCTGAATCTGGTAATTTCTTTAGACTTTGGAAACTTGGAACCGTGCTGTCAAATGATGTGTAAGAAAAATAACTCAATTCTTATCTTTAGAAACTGTCTACCAGGGGCACCTGGGTGGCTCAGTCGTTAAGCGTCTGCTTTCGGCTCGGGTCATGATCCCAGGGTCCTGGGATCGAGTCCCACATCGGGCTCCCTGCTCGGCGGGAAGCCTGCCTCTCCCACTCCCCCTGCTTGTGTTCCCTCTCTCGCTGTGTCTCTCTCTGTCAAATAAATAAATAAAATCTTAAAAAAAAAAAAAAAGAAAGAAACTGTCTACCAAAGAGTTAATGTAATTCAGTTTTTAGAAAGATTTTATTTGAGAGTGAGCAAGGAGCCCAACTAGGCTGATCCCAGGACCCCAGGATCATGACCTGAGTTGAAGGCAGATGCTTAACCAACTGAGCCACCCAGGCGCCCCTGTAATTCAGCTTTAAAAACGTTTGTTAAGGCCCCCCCAAATGCAAGCCAGGCATAGAGCTTGGTGCCCACACTTCTGTGAAGAGAAAGGAATAAGCTCATCTGAGGAACCCAGGAAGAATTTATATGGTGAGTATGTGGCAGAGCCAGGATTGGAGCACAGATCTGACCCCAGACTTCATATTTATAAAATACCATTAAATTTGGGTACCGTTATTTATCTGTGAACCTGAGCAAATCTCCAAGCTCCACAGGGTTGTTGTGAAGATGAAACGAAAGACATATATGTAGGGTGCCCATCATGAAGCTAGGAACATAGTGACATTCAAACATGGTTCCTTTTAGTTCTCTTCTCCCTGGTATTGCATCTTGCATAGCAATGGTGTTCAAAAAAATGCTAACCTGAAATCAAGTCTCTCTCTACTTCAGAATACACTGCATTGGGCAACATCATTGCAGATGCTTTCCAATATCCTCATGGTGTTCAGAGTTCAGTATACTCTTTAAATAATAAAAGCTCAGCTCTTTCTTGTCCCTATGTTGTTCAAAGTTTTGTGTCCATATCCTAATGACCTGACTACAGCATTTCATCTTTTGACTGATTATATTAGTGTCTACAAAGTTCTAATTAAATCTCTCAAATCTTGACTATAATAAACACATAATTTGTGTTGGGGAAGAAAACCAAACCAAAACAAGCAAGTCTTCCTGTTTCATCATTTCCCTCAACTGTGGTATTCTTGGGATTTTAGTATGACAGAGAAAAGATTTTGCGTATTATTGAGAAAGGGTTCTAATTGTCCTCAGATTAAACTTTTTGGCTTCAAAAGATTGACAGTCTTCCCTGGCTTCCAAGAATATGTTAAATTCAACTGATACCTATTACATATCAATGGACAACAAAAGAAAGAGTTGATGTGACTTTATTTGAAACTTAAAACTGAGTTTAATGGTATGGAATTATACACCATTTTGACCACCTCTAAACTTATTTTTAAAAACAATGCTTCATATTTATCTTCTAGATTGAGACTGAGCATCTTAATTTTATTTGCAACTTCAACGGTTAAACGTTTATTACACACACCCCCTTTTAAAAAGAAAAAGTTACTCAGTTTTCATAGGTATTGAAGATAACTCAAAATATGTAACTCATTGATTCTACCTGAAACTAATAATACAGTATATATTAATTAAATTGAATTAAAAAAAATTTTAAAAATGTAACTAAGAGTCTACTAAGAGCAAAGTACTGTGCTAGGTTCTTTGGGTGATTCAAGATGATGAAGATTTTGACCTTGTCTTTAGAGAGTATATAGCACACTAGTTGATAGAGGAAATGAGACAGGTACATAGGTAATTTCAAAATAAGTTAGATGTAAGAACCTAAAAGAAAAGTAAAAGAAGTGTTTTAGAAGTTTGCAGGAAGTAGAAAATACTTTTAATTTGGAATGCCTAAGACAAAACAAAGGAAATAACATGTAAATTTAGCCTTAAAGAGTATGGTAGAACTTGGACATTTAGTGGTGAAAGGCAAAGACATTCTAAGACCAAAGAAAAGTGTGAGCAGAGGATCAGAGGTGGAGAGTTTGTAGTCTGTATGAAAAATGGTTTAAGTTCTAAAATAAAAAATGCAGTAAAATATTACATTTTAGAGCTCTACTAATAATTTTTTTTTTTTTTTTTTTAAGATTTTATTTCTTTACTTGAGAGAAAGAGAGGGAGAGAGTGAGCATGAGTGGCGTGAGAGGCAGGCTCTTCGCTGAGCGGAGAGCCCGATGTGGGGCTTGATCCCTGGACTCTGGGATCCTGACCTGAGGTGAAGGCAGATGCCCAACCGACTGAGCCACCCAGGCACCCCTCTACTCGTAATTTTGAGTAAAGAATTTCTTAAACGCTAAGTGTCATTATGATTAGAGATGTGTAACTTGAGAGTCATCTGAACTGCTATTCCTGAAACTGAGATTAATTCTTCATCTATGTTGTATAGGTAACCGAAATCTACATTTTTACTCTTATCTGTTGTTGATAATGGTCTTTAACTTAGCTCCATTATTCTCTAGGAAGTATAGTCCGACTAATTTGCTAAAGAGGAAACAATTACAGATAGAAGCATATTGAACTGCCAGTTCAACTGAACTGAGACAGAAGAATGTCAACACAGAGACAGTGGAGAGGATGGAAGAGGGAGGAAGGGCTTAGTGAGTCGGAACAGTTAGTCTTTAATACTTTGCATTTGTTTTGAATCACACACTCTTGAAATCTGACCAAGTTGCTAAGGGAAAATTAGGTCATAGCTTTCAGTTGTTTCTCTGTTAGATTTCTAACCCAATAAAATATAATCACATGCATTATGACTAAAAATATGGGCAATGCATTATAGAGTCCACTTTGGAACTAGTGTTATAAATACTTTTCATATTCCATAGATCGAAAAATACATTTTTGATCAAGATGAAAAAATAAAATCTGTGGTTTAAAGTGTACTACTGTAAAATGCCCTGACCTGGAATATACACGTAGATATTGGTGCTAATCCTGAGCTATTTTGTTCTGAGGTCAAGAGTATTTATAACAAGGAAATGTAAGTTCTTATGGTAGGCCCAAGGTTGTTAAAATTCATGAGAAAACCTACAGTTCTCCTAAAGAGTGGATTTTTACTCAAAGAATTAGAAATCAATACATATTCTCACCATGGTACTCACATTTTCAGAGGTGTTTATACAGTGCTAAAATCATCGTGAAAGTCAGTGCTCAAACACCTGATCTTTCTTTTGAGGCTCTTCTAATCTAGCCACCTATTTTGGAATTATGTACACTGGTCTTCTTACTATAGGTACTGTTATCACCCAGGTTTCCCAGCTGTAACCACAGAATACAACTCTAGTTGGCTTAATTAAAGAGAAAAGGGATTTATCTGAAAGGATACTGTTAGCCCACAGTTCCCGAGAAAGTTGAAGACCAGACTCAGAAAACAAACAAGAGCAGAGGAAGGCTGCAGAGTGAGCACTGCGGCAGGAAGAGAGCCCAGTGGGTACCCCCAGGCTGCCCACGGCCTGTGACCACCACAGCTCCTGCTCTGTGTACAGGCGGTGGATGCCATCAGTCGCATCACCGCCACTGACCTCTCTGCTTTTCCGCTAGATGTTGCTGCTCCTACCCTGCTTATACAAAGAATTCTCTACAACCCTTGCTTTTCTGTTCTATCAACTCCCATTCAAAAAGCCCAGGTCATGTGCTTAAACATTAACCACTGAGAAGACTGAGAAAGCAAGTATTTGACCTCTTAGGTTTTTACACTGGGGGGGTGGCTTCTGCCCTCCATCAAGACCTGTACCATGAGGAATTTCTCAAAACTAGGAAGAAGGTCGTGATGCTGACAGCCAAAAAAGTCAAATAACTGACACAGGAACACTCATCGACTCAGGAAAGAATGGCTTACTCAGTACAAAGCCCTCTGTTCTCTGGCTAAGTGCTCTGAAGCAAAGTTTGAGTGGTGACCTACCCAGGCCCTTGCCCCCACAGTTTTTAAATGTCTTAACGGGGCCCACATTTCCCTCTTACTCCTGCCCAAGTGGTTCAGCACAAATCAGCTCACGGCTGAGACTCCTCAGAGCTGATGCTTCAATCACTAGTCTGCTATTTTGTTCTTACAACTGGGCCACAGTGTCCTCCCACCTTCATCCCTGGAAAGTGGTTCTCATACTGCTCCCCTCTCTCACCATGCCCACATTTCTGGGCTTGGGGTCAGAAGAGCTGGTATGAGTCACAACCTTATTCACAATCTCAGGAGAAGGCTAGTTACTCATCTCTGAGCCCCACCATACTCACAGGTTGTCAGGGAGACCAAATGAGAGAAAGTAAAAGCCCTTTGTAACCTAAAATGATAAGCATGATCTTACTAGTTAACATTATTGATAGATATGACAAATCCCCCAGTTCTTTAGGATTACGGCCTATCCTATCTAGGTCTCTCTGGTTCTTCTGAGCACTGATGTCATATCTTTATTGTACTAAAAAATTAATTTTGTAATCAAAGCAGTATATGCTCATGATCTAAAAGGTCTTGTAGCTAGTAGTAATAAAAAGCTTATTCTAAAGACAAAACCATCTACCCTATGTCTTTCCTACTCCCAGTTCTGCTCCCCACAGGCACCTCCTCTCAATTTTTTAGTTGTTTCTTCTGGTATTTACCTCTCTGTATTATAATTTTTATTAAATCAATATTCAGTGTTCATATTTAAATACTTCTTATTGTGAGCCAAGTGGCATACCAGAGTTATATTTTCTTCCATATGTAATTTTAAATTTTTCTCGGAGCTATTATTTTCTTCTTTTCCCACTTCTTTTTCTTTTTTTTAAATTTTATTTTATGTTATGTTAATCACCACACATTTACATCATTAGTTTTTGATGTAGTGTTCCATGATTCATTGTTTGCCTATAACACCCAGTGCTCCATTCAATACGTGCCCTCTTTAATACCCATCACCAGGCTACACCCCCTTCCCCTCTAGAACCCTCAAGTTTGTTTCTCAGAGTCCATAGTCTCTCATGGTTCGTCTCCCCCTCTGATTCCCCCCCTTCATTTTTCCCTTCCTACTATCTTCTTCTTTTTTTTTTTAAACATATAATGTATTATTTGTTTCAGAGGTATAGGTCTGTGATTCATCAGTCTTAACACAGTTCACAGCGCCACTTCCTTCATTTTCTATAAATCTACTGTTAAGTCTTCATAAAAGCACCAAAAGACCCATGAAATCTCTTTCAATGTCCCTTGTCATTTAATGTTCCTAGAGCCTTTCACCCTCCTGGTCCAGTCTAGATGTGATGTCTGCTAGACCTACTATATAGCCAGTACTTAGGATTTCCCTTTCTTATTTCCTGTGTTTGACGCCATTTCCTGGATCCCACACTTCTTTGTTCTTGGTTCACTTCATCATTTAGTGGAATACATCCTTCCTCAGGAGGGGTGCAAGGGAGATCAGTTCTTTGAGGCAAGACTGAAAAAAATGGCTTTATCTAGCCTTACACTTGATCGACAGTTTGGCTAAATACAGAATTTTGTGCTGAAAATAATTTTCCATCAGCTTTTCAAAGGCACTGTGCCACTATATCACAGCGTTTGGCTGCTGCTACTGAAAAGCTCAGTACTATTCAGAGTCCGGTTTCTTTGTATGGAACCGAATGTTTTCCTCTCTGTAACATTTTAGAATCTTCTCTTTTTCCCTAGAGAAAGGGATAAAACTTTTTTTTTTTAAAGTAGGCTTGAACTCACAACCCCAAAATCAAGACTCAAGCTGAGATCAAGAGTCGGATGCTTAACCAACCGAGCCACCCAGGCACCCCGGGATAAGACTTTTTAAAACAGAAATCCCTTTAGCTTTAGCAGTATTTCTTATTTTACTTTCTTATATTATTCCTCAGATACTGGCTTCTCTTCCATTTTCTCTGGTATGTTTCTAAAACCACCACTTGTTAAATTGTTATACCTTCTGGCCAATACTATAGTTTTCTTATTTGTCTCCACTGTTGTCCAGCTTTGTTATTTGTTTTAAAGGTTTCTTCAATTTCACCTTTCAATCCTTCTATTATATTTTTAATTTCTGCTATCTTATTTCCAAGAGTTCCTGTCTTTACTCTTACAGTATCCTATTTACGTCTCATTGATTCAACAGAGCACTCTCTTACATAAGGGTATTTTACTTCTGTTGTTTTCCTCTGCTTTCTTCATGGTTTCTGCTAATACTTTGTTCTGACCTCTGTCTCAATTTGGAAGCTTTCTTCAAATGTCCACTGAGCCTTAGACGGGTTTTCATATTTATGAATGAAGCACTAAACTGCTGTGTGGAAGCTCTGTTGCAAAAGTAGGACTGCCGACTACAGTCTTCTCTGTAGAAAAACTGGAAGGCATGGTTTTTTCACCATGTTAACTCCTGAGCATAACTTCATCATGGAACTCCACAACATTGGTCTCCATCAGTCTATATTCTCTTGCGCTGTTCACCATTTCTAGAGCTCTTAATTTTTTATCTTGTATCTGCCTGGCTTAGACTAGAGCAGGGGAATGGGAGTGATTTTGCCATTTACTTTGTAGGCTTTGACATAAATTCAGATTTCAACCTTGTGCTTTACCCCACACCCCCACCCACCCTTTTCGTAGCTATTTCCAGATTTGAAATCTCTCTAGTCTGATTTCTTTAGAAAATAAATCTTAAGGTTTCTTGTGTTTGGTTGGGGGTGGGGGGGTAGAGAAGGGAATTGAAGGGGCAGGTTAGGATTTGCCAAGTGGCACAAGTGATACTGATGTAAAGAACAAACAGATGGACCACTGAAACAAAATGGAAAAAGTACCAACCCAAACATACTTGGGAACTTAGAAAAAAAGGTAGCACAAATCAGAGGAGAATATGGATTAATAAAGGGTACTCAGAAAACCAGCTCACTATACGGAGTAAAACAAAACCCCATTCCTTTCTGACACCACCTATAAAGGTGAACTCCGTGGTGGGGGGAAGGGTTGATCCATTCAGTAGTCAAGACTTAAAATCAAATCTCTCTTTTCCATTTGCAACACTTACCTCTTCTTCCCAGAGTACTAAGTACCCCCTGTGAATTGCCTCTCTTATCCTCAGTAGCCCCCTTTATAGGCTCTAGAGTTACAGACTGCTCCTCTGTTTTCAGGCAGTGATCAGTCCTTATCTGCTTTTCAGCTTCCAAAAATTTCAGTATCCTTTCTCCACTCTTGTTTTCTTCTTGGGTATCTTTGTCCTTGAGGGTTTATATTTGTTTTATTCCTTTACTATACCATTAGGGCTTTGGAAGAGCCAGAAATAAACTTATGTTTAATCTGTGTAGGAAATCAAGTGAAATTAAAGCTCATCCTAAAATGCCAGGCCAGTACCCCATTACCTATTAATTGACCTCCCTAATAGTGACTGCCTACTTGTCTGAATAAAACGCATTCTCAGTGTAGGCCAGGAAGCTGCCCTTTTATCCAAACCACTCTGGCTGTCTGCCTATACCGCCTCTTTTTACGATGCTCTTGAAACTATTAAATCATCTCTCCATCTTGAAGGACGTATTTAGTCTCAAGGTCCCAGCCTCCCTTGACAGAATTTGTTTCTTTTTAAAACTGGGCTTTAACTTTTGAAGTTAAATCTAATTAGGAATAAAAAGTAACAGTCACTAATTCAGAATCATTTACTGAATGCCCACTATGTCCCAGGCATAGGGGACACAAAGATGAGAACAATAAGGTCCTACCCTCAAGCTGCCCAACAGACTAGGCTCACAGCGTTGCTTAACTACAAGTTAAGCCCTTGTCTGAATCATAGAACAAAGATGATTTTGGTGACTATTTTCTTAATTCTCTCCAAAATGGTACATAACTATTACTATGCTGGATACATCAGAGAGATGCTAATTCATTACACACAATATGATGCCTCAGAGTATTACAGGCTTAATCTGCTTGTAGAACTCCTGCTGAGAAAAACCAATTGTAGAATGACAAATAGCCAGATATTTACAATAGTTTGATAAGTGGCATGCATCATCTCACTAATGATAAAATTATAAGAAAATTTTAAAACTGGTAATAGTAAAAATCTGCAAAATATAGTTAGTATTAGGTTTAATCAACAGTTATAAAATTATTTTTCTGAATGTAAATAGTTTTTTTTTCTTTTTATTAAAGATTTTATTTGTCAGAGAGAGAGAAAGAGAGAGAGCACACAAGCAGGGGGAGTGGCAGGCAGAGGGAGAGGCAGGCTCCCTGCTGAGCAAGGAGCCTGATGCAAGACTCAAACCCAGGACCCTGGGATCATGACCTGGGCCGAAAGCAGACAATTAACGAACTGAGCCACCCAGGTGTACGCCCCCCCTTTTTTCTTAGATTTTATTTATTAAAAGTTAGTTTTAGAAAAGAACGTGGTAGTGAATGAAATATGTTCTGATGATTATCATTTAATGGCTAATATTTATTGAATGCTAACCATGTATCAGGCGCCAGTCAGATCACCTAACATATATTATTTCCTTTAATCCTCATAATCCTACTTTACAAGGTTACTATTTTTATTTTATAAATGAGAAAATAGAAGCTTAGAAAGGTGACTTGCTCTGAGGTCAAGCACATTAAAACATGGTAGTGAAGGATTCAAATCCATGTCTGGTTCGAGTCTGAGCTCTTAAACTTCATGGTATAAAATTACTCTCCCAGTGACCAAATATTCTCCTTCCCAAAGAAATGGGGTAAAAATTATGCTGAAGGTATGGTCTGTTATAAACACTAATATGTACAGTATCATAGGCATGGGGGAAAAATAAGGCCTACATGGAGTGCAAAAATAAAAACATCAAATAACCTAAACTCTGTATTTTGAATAATGAAAGGAAACAGAGAGCCATGTACACCCAGGTTTAAGGAATATATATATATATATATACATATATATATTTTACAGTAACCAAGACTAAGGTAATACAAGGAGTGTTATATCTTTATGTGTACTTAAAAAAATACAATTTCTACCTAAATGATAAAAAAAAGTATTTAAACTCACTTAACATAAAAGAACTCTAGATCAAGTATTACCTAAGAGCCAAGAGCTGGCTCACAATTTTACTTTTCACTTAAAACTTAAAACAACAAACCCCCAAAGAACTGTATTAGGGGATGCTTTCCCATTTTTTAAAAACAGCAAAGTGGGGTGCCTGGGTGGCTCAGTCAGTTAAACGTCTGTCTTCGGCTGGGGTCATGATCCCAGCGTCCCACGACTGAACCCCACATCGGGCTCCCTGCTCAGCGGCGAGTTTGCTCCTCCCACTGGCCCTCACCCCACTCGTGCTCTCTCTCAATCACTCTCTCTCTCAAATAAATAAAATCTTTAAAAAAAAAAAAACCAGCAAAGTGTATACAGTACACTTTGGTTTATTATTTAAACATGTCAAAAAACAAAACCAATTTGAGAAAACAGAGGTTATTACACATTTTGGGCAATGTCACAACCTTCAAATTTTTCTGTAGAGGCATTTTCTGACAAATTTGGTTTTACAGAATAAAATAGTGGTAGGTCAAGCTGCTAGGTTATTTTTGATAACATTATTTTCCTATAGTCTGACATCAAAATAGCCTACTATTATTAATGTAATGTTGTTTTAAACTGATAAAAATATTTTAACATTTTAATTGTGGTAACAAAACTAAATTCGTACCATTACTAAAAAGATAATGGTAAAGTAAGATTTCAAAAGATCCTTTATGTAACAGAAATCTCAACTTTTTTCACTCAGGTTTATCAGTGCCTTCTTTTGTATAATTCCTCTCATGTAATTTATTTCTTATTGTTATTAAGCTGGGGCTTTATTTTATTTCTCAAAGTCCTATTAATTTGCTGATTGAGCCATACAACACACATTTTTATTTTCAAGTTAGAAAAATGTGTGTAGCTTTCATTATTCCTTAGTTCATTAAATTCCTGTCTTTTGACCCAGCCATTAACCTTTTCTTTTAATTGGCAACTTCTAATGTTCTTTCAGCAAATACTCATTAGCTAAATTTCTCAAGTAATTTCATGTCATATAGCTTGTTTTCTTTTTTTTTTATAAATATTTTATTTATTTGAGAGAGAGAGAGAGAGCGAGAGCAGAAACACAAGCAGGGGGAATGAGAGAGGGAGAAGCAGGCCTCCTGCCGAGAAGGGAGCCCGATGTGGGGCTGGATCCCAGGACCCTGGGATCATGACCTGAGCCGAAGGCATACACCCAACCCCAACGACTAAGCCACCCATGTGCCCCAGCTTGTTTTCTTTTAAAATACGGCCACTGAAAGCAAAGAATGCATTCTTTCAAGACCACAAATTCCTTTTGTTCCATGTGGAAGGTCTCTTTCCAGCTCTGAAATGTTAACATTCTAATGTTTACCAATAGATAGATAATTCTTTTAATGTTACCTTCATGTTACCTTCATGTATTCATTTGCCTATAACCCCAAAAATGTGACTTTCTGACCTAAAAGTTTTAGTTTATATTAAATGAAGAAGGCTCCTGAGTCTAGCACTGACCGTGCCTTACACACTGTAGGCTGTTGCTGGATATACAAGTTGAGTTTGAAAAGAAGATACAGAATACTTAAAAATTTAAATCAGGGGCGCCTGGGTGGCTCAGTTGTTAAGTGTCTGCCTTTGGCTCAGGTCATGATCCTGGGGTCCTGGGATCGAGCCCCGCACCGGAATCCCTGCTTCTCCCTCTCCCGCTCCTCCTGCTTGTGTTCCCTCTCTTGCTGTGTCTCTGTCAAATAAATAAATAAAATCTTAAAATAAATAAATAAATAAAAATAAAAATTTAAATCAGAAACTCTGCCTAATTCTTTGATTCAAATAAACTTGTATCCAAATGCGACTATTTTCATTTTTGGAATGAATTTGCATTCTTTTTCTAAACATTCAAGCATCAATAAGTTAATGAGTATAAAAATGAGACTAAGTTACCCCAGGAGTCCTAGATCAAGAATAACCATGACATCTGGGAAACGAGGCTAGTTCAAAGCTTGGGTGCAAACAGGGTGCAGGTGGTAGTTATATATTCCCACACCTATCATCTTACATTAGGGAATTAAGAGCCTCACATCTCATCTACTGCTCTTAGTCACTAGTTTTGAATGCTTGGTTTTAGTACTAAATGAACACCCACATTAATGCTGACCCTCAATTCTTTCTCAGATTCCTTAACTACACATTCAAAATAACTGACCCAGGCACATCCCAAACAGTGAAATCATATTGAACAATTTGGAAGACAAATATGTAATTCGAGAAATCAAAATTAAAAACCAGAATTTCATACCTTGTGCAAGCATGTTAAATTCCAAGAACAGTGCTATGTGGTAAAGTTCCATGGCTTCTTCTGCCCTGGTCATGCTTGGCTTCCCTGCGACGAGAGCCTGAACTTCACTGAGACTCCCCACCGAGGGGCTACAGTGCAAAACAGAGAGGTCCACTGCATCAGTATACATACAGTGTAATATAACTTTCGCATATTTTTTTGGTATAATGGACTCATCTAATATAATTCTTGTGGGAGTCCTCAAAGTTCGGTCTGTGATTTCTTCACCAGTCCGTATCCTCCTTTGTAATAAATTCCGAAAAAATGGGGACCGTGCTGAAATAATAGCCTTGTGAGCTTTGAGCTCTTCATCTAAACAGTTCTGATTTCCACCAAAAGCTTCAACCAGTTCAGAGTCTGAAGAAAAACTAAGGACGACATCATAATAACACATGTAATCAAAAAGTCCACGCATATCTACATCAAGGGAATTCGGTGTTCCAAATTCTTCACTAAGCTGAACGAGGATATCAACATTTTGAAACCTTGAGTCCTCCATTCCAAACTCTCCTGTATAAAGGTAGTGTAGCAAAGCAGAAAACATGGGCATGTCTATACCAGCTGTACTGATGTCCATAACAATCTCTGCCCCATACTCCGGTGAGGAAGAAAGCAGTGTTTTAAAGAACGGACACCTTGCTGCCAAAATGGCCCGATGAACAGGAAAACAAGTTTCTTGAAATATTAAGTCTACATCGGTACAATACTTGTACTCATAAAGATCGGCCATATCTTTCTGCAATGTCCGAGCTTCTGGTCTAGCCAAACTGGCTTGTAGAGAAAGCTCCTTTAAGGCTGAAGTTCCCTCATATTCCTCCACTAAAGCATTAACATCTCTAACATCCCACCCAGAGAGGAGTTCTCGCATCTGCTTGGCGTGATCGGCAGACCTATTAGATTTTCGACGCTTAATAAACTTCTTTTTGAGGGTGGCAAGGCCAGAGGTTCTCTTTTTTTTGTCTTGTGGTTTCTCATGGCCATGGTCAAGGCTATATAATTTTGATTCACAACCAAAGCCTTGCTGAGAATAGGATGATGTCCCTAAGAAGGAAATCAAACAAATGAAAATTTGTTTCTTTGTTCTTAACATTCATTTTCAATGTTCACTTTAACACATATTTCATGCTAAAAATTTTTACAGATATTCTTGAACCATTCAAATAAAATTGACTTTTATTTCTATGAAGGAAGTTATTAAAAAGTTAAGTTTACTTCTATATTAAATAAGGAATAAAGACTAACAGAGCAGATTATTATTTACTTGACAAAATGTTTTTGGTTCTCTGGCTATCAAAAACCAGGTTATCACAGATTTTAATCAAGGATTTTTAGGAAATGAGAGTTAAGCAGATTTGTAAATTAAGAATACTACTTGTATGTAAACGTGAAATTTTTTTTTCTTCTTCTTAACTATACCAAGGCTGCTTTGCACTGGGGAAAATAAATGGACCAGGATGCAAGAAGCTTGTATTCCACTATTTTTACACCAATGGAGAGACTGCCAGGTTTCTGAGGGCAACTGGCAATTATGGTTAAGACACCAAAGATTAAAAGTGCTATAGCAGCTTGGTCAGGATAAAAATCATACAAGATAGATTTACATTTGTGGGGAAAAAACCTAGATGTTGCAGAATTATTATCTATAATAACTTTTTCACAGTTCAATTCTCTTTTCAGCCAAAAAGACCACTGAAAACACAATTCTATTTATACCCACAAAAGAAAATGAAAGTAGAAAAACTGAAAGTTACCTATAAAAGTCTGTTGGGCTTGAGAATTTCCCCCTACCCTCGGGGAACATGAATGAGGATAGTTAGATGCATTAGCACCCATTTTCTTCAGTCACTCAGGCATTCCATCTGCTGGTTCTTCAGAGTATAATCCCAGAGGCCTTTACGAACTTTCAACCCTGGATCCAGCAGCCTCTTTTCATCCATTTCTTGGTATGAAACAAAAATAATTTTATTCATTTTTTCAAATGTATTTCAAATTGCACAGTAAAAAAAAAAAGCAAGCTAGTGAAAACTGCTTTTATTTGCAAATGACATGCTGTCAAATTCACATGTAGAAATTTCGGAAAATGTAAACAAATAGTTAAACTTGAATTATGAATCAGTGGTAGCTGCAATTTTGAGCCATAAAATGTACCAATTATATACTTTCTAAGGCAGTGAAAAGTAACAAATCAGACTAATTTAAATATATAATTATGGAAAGAGTATTTCAAATTACAGGGAAAAGTATTTAGAGACTAAAAAATTTTTCAATTTTTTTTTCTTACTCCTTTAGAGGCAACCATCAGTTATTATAATCTAACATTCTAAGCAATTTGTAAACATTGAAGAGGTTGGTGGGAGGGATGGGATGGCTGGGTGATGGACACTTGGGGAGGGTATGCACTATGGTGAGCGCTGTGAATTGTGTAAGACCGATGAATCACAGACCTGTACCCCGAAACAAATAACACATTATATGTTAATTAAAAAATTGTGGGAAAAAAAACCACACTGAAGAGGTTGATACTAGAGGTGGTCCTCCTCATGAAGCCCTGAAATAAAAATACTGCCTTCTATTACCTGATATTATGACAACATGGACAGGTCAGTGCCAGTAAGAGATAATTTTAACAATTACAGAATAAATTCCACACCATGGAACCCTAACTCTCAGAGCTGCCGGCAGAAGATATATGCACAAAGACACTCTAAGATTAGAGAACAGGGTTAATAGGAATACTGTATCTGTTTGGCATCTGGATATATAAAATTTATCTGACTAAAAGGGATAATGGTTTAAGAGAAAACACTTTTTTTTTTTTTTAAGATTTTATTTATTTATTTGACAGAGAGAGATACAGCAAGAGAGGGAACACAAGCGGGGGAGAGGGAGAAGCAGGCTTCCCGCAGAGCAGGGAGCCCGATGCAATACGGGGCTCAATCCCAGGACCCTGGGATCATGCCCCGAGCCGAAGGCAGACGCTTAACGACTGAGCCACCTAGGTGCCCCGAGAAAACACAATTTAAAATCTATTACTGGAATTGTTACAAAACCAACCAGAAGGTAATCTAGCCTCATAATGAAGGATGAAGTGTTTTAACAAATAATAAACACACACACCCCAAATCACAAAAAATATGCTAGAAAACAGAACAGTGTCAAGATTCTTGGAATTTATTTTAATCTGTTACTGACACAGCATAACCTTAGGAATTCAAGTTTAAGAAAATCACTGTTAACATCTGTGCTTCCTTCAATCTTTTTCCATTAAATACATGCGAATTTAAGCATAGAATGATCTACCTATAATGTTCAAGACTGGGAAACCTTCTACAAACTGGATAATATGCCAAGTAACAGTAACTTCAAATCACACACTCACATAAGCAAATTTCTTAGTTGAAATTCACCTACCTACCAAGGAAAACACAGCATGTTAGACTTTTTACTCCAGGTGCCTGCTACTGAAGTCAGAAAGGCTATGGGTAGACAGGGATTTGACAGTGCATTCTGTAAGAACTACCCCGCAAGGAACCCAAAGAGTTTAATATACTATTTTGTAAACATTAAACGGTCAAGAAAATTACTTCCTCCAGCAAAGTTAGTTTTTTTAAAGTTCGGTGCTTAATGTAAGTAAATTCAGTTTTCTATTCTTAAATACTAGAAATGTACAAAAGGCTGCTTTTTGGGTAGTTAATTTTGAACACTGTCAATTTAAAAAAGATTTTTATCATTGAAGTATAGTTGACATTAAATGTCAATTCTTATAAAATGGAAATTAAATCTGCCTGTGTTAATTTCAGTTCAAACTTAAGAAACAGTAAGTCTAATAAATCTTAGTTTTCAAATTGAGCTCCTTAAAAGCTTTAAGGTTCTATCAGGTACTTTCAGTGGTTCTTTAGAAAAAACTAGGGTCCTAGAAGCCAAGTTTGTGGCCTCATTTACAGGTCAAATCCTTTTCTCTCACTGAAGATTTGTAGATAAAACACAAAAACAGGGGTGCCTGGGTGGCTCAGTCGTTAAAGCGTCTGCCTTTGGCTCAGGTCATGATCCCAGCGTCCTGGGATCGAGCCCCGCATCGGGCTCCCTGCTCAGCAGGAAGACTGCTTCTCCCTCCTCTACTCCCCCTGCTTGTATTCCCTCTCTCCCTGTCTCTCTCTTTCTCTGTCAAATAAATAAATAAAAATAAAAAAAAACAAACACAAAAACAGCACAGAGAATTCTTTTTCAAATATGAAATATATTAAGAAGACTGCAGATAAAAATGAAAGTCTTTACCAAAATGAGAGAAAAAAAGATTAAAAAGATGAGCTTTGAATCTGGAAGTAATGGATGGTAAAAAGTGCTGGTAAAATGTCCCCCTTATGGTAGGTCTCTTCTCATTTCCTTCTTTACTCATTCTTGAAGTTACATATTGCTTCATTTGTTTTGTTTGCTTTTAATTTTTTTTTTTTTTTGAGAGAGAGTGTGCGGGCAAGCAGGGGGAAGGAGAGAATCTCCAACAGACTCCCTGCTGAGCATGGAGCCCAACGTGGGGCTTGATCTCATGACCGTGAGATCATGACCTGAGCCGAAATCAAGGATAGAACACTTAACTGACTGAGCCAACCAGGTGCCCCCGTTTGCTTTTAAATTTTTAAAGACTGCAGAGCAAACTCACTAACACAGCACAAAGTATACTGCTGAAACAAAACAAGAATGGTGCCATGTTTCCAGATGAAGAAAAATCAGGGTTCACAGTAGTGGACAGAGTTCCTACTCTGTCACATTGTAATGAAGTGTGCACATACACACAGGAGAATCATTTTCATCTGAAAATTCTGCAGGATTGGTAGGGACACTGTTACCCTGGTCCATCTGAAATTTAAACCTTGTCAAAAATGTCTTTTTTTCTTTTTCCTTTCTTTTTTCAAAAAGCTCAATTTTATGGTGAGCATAATTAGATATTCTAAAGCAAACATACAAAGGTTACAAAACATCATCAGCCCCACTGGAGACACAAGACCACCTAGCAAGCACTAGGGAAGTCACAGGCTGAGATAAAGATGCTTGGCCAACTGCCACTGTAATTAGCACCACAGGGACAGCTGGGGTCTCACCCTGGAGAGGGGACTTGAAATAAAATGTCTTTGGGACTTAGGGACAGAGTCTCTTCCTGGTAGCTCCTATTTAATGGGAATCCCCTTCAAGATGAACTAATTTGGGCAACATTCATGTTTTCTACTGGAGCTCTAATACTAAAATAAACATAGGTCTTGGAAAGACTTAGTAGGAGAGATTTTTCAGGATCAGATATAACCCTTAAGTCCACCCTGTGTCCCCTGTTTCAAATCCTGGGGTAATCCTGACTGTGAAGTTATAGTACTAATACCCTATTTCTCAAAATTCTCAGGGAACACTTTTATTTATTAAGTAACCAAAACCCTATGCCATATGGAACACAGTATTATGTTATTTAGTTCTTAATCTAACCCACTGCCTTTAGATGCTGGAAATGAGAATAAGTCACAGTTAAAACTCTCAGAGATGTTTTCATTCTAGGCAAGCTCTGTCTGTCTCCTACATAAAACAGGATGAAATCCAATTTTTGGATGATATGGCAGGAAAGGAAAGGAAAAGAGAGGGCCCACAGGATGCAAATGGCCCGAGAAAGCGGATCTTTTTCTAGAATCAACATTCTGGGGGAGCTCCCCTCTGTTAATAGTCTATATGACCAATCTCAATCAAATGATCTAACTGGCTTAAAACAAGCTTCAGTGATTGCAGCGACCCAACTGAAGGGGAAAAATGATACTGAAGGTAACAGAATTAACAATCCCATGAGAATATTTTTAGAAAAAAAATCAACCTCTCTGCCTTCCAAAAAACCGTAGACTAGCATTTCCAAACAGTTTTCCCAAAGACTGGAAAATGCAGGATTGAACAAAAACTGATAGGTCTCTTTACATATAGAATGTTTAGCATCTTTAAAGTGCTAAGGTGCATTATGAACTCCAGGAGGAAGTATTCAGCGTGATCTAAAGGAGCCCCTTTGCCCCACAGAGCATTAAAGGAATGTGCTTGTATGATACACTTTGGACAACCTTGACCTTTGCCATAAAAACACTTTTTACTGCTTTACACACTAGAGAACAATGGGCATCAAGTGACCTGGGATAGAGTACATCCGTCACTAATGTACCACCTACATGGGATAAGTCACATTTAACTTCTATGAATCTCTGAAACTGAGATGTATGGGTCTCAGCATCTGTAAAATAAAAAAGTTGATCTAGGGTACCTACAATTCATTGAAGTTTTATGACTTATTGGTTTGGGAAATGAGGACGGGGAAGGGAGTTATTTCTATATTAAATCTTAGTGTACAGAGGGGGGAAAAAGGCAATTGGATTTTGGGTTTTAAACACATGTTTTCTCCTTAGTCTGATTATTAGCTATGGTTATAGAAGGACAGGAATGTGGGGGCACATGTGAATATGAAAAACAATTCATAATGAAAGAGAAATGCAAACTTCACTCCTGCCAAATCTAAGATGACCATATAATGTACCATCACACCAGAATGCTTGAGGGTGAAAAGGGGTACAAACCAGATGGGATGCCAGAACATATACAGCCTGGGTCTAGTGGGGCCAAGTGGGATGAATGGCCACCCCTAGAGCCAAATCTCACACTTCCAGAGCTAGAAATAAGACAACGTTTAAAAAGAAAACAAACAAAAACCAAAAACTTGCTAAAACTTAAGTTAGAATAGTAAGACTTATGTAGACCTCATTCCCCAAGCATATTTTACCTAACATAACAACTCACATTTATTGAGGTTTTACTATGTTCCAGACTCTGTTCTCAGAACTTCGCATGTAATAACCCATATAATCCCCCCCCCAGTAACTTTTTACTAATGAGGCTTAGAGGTTAATAACTTGCCCAAGATTAAGTGAAAGAACCAGGATTACTTTGTAAATCTTCAATTCTATCCCTGGATACATTTTAAGAACAACAAAACAAAAGGGGCGCCTGGGTGGCTCAGTCGTTAAGCGTCGGCCTTCGGCTAAGGTCATGGTCCCAGGGTCCTGGGATCGAGCCCCGCATTGGGCTCCCTGCTCAGCAGGAAGCCTGCCTCTCCCTCTCCCACTCCCCCTGCTTTTGTTCCTCTCTCGCTGTGTCTCTCTCTCTCTGTCAAATAAATAAATAAAATCTTAAAAAAAAAAACAAAAACAACAAAACAAAAGGTAACTGTGGACAGTTACGTCAGAAGCAGAATCAGCAGTAGACCCTTGCTGTTTGAAGATCTCTTTAAAAAGGGGAGACCAGGTTCCGAAAGCCACCAACTAGGCTTATATGTGTCCTCTGGGGCCATCTAACACAGAGGCAGATGACCTCACAAACCCCACTCCTTCCAGTGACAAAGAACAACAGTGTTTATAGCAGCAGCTTATTAAAGAAAGGCAAAATTTTGTTCCACTGAACATATTATTAAGGCAGAGAAGCCAGAGTGATGGAGCTAGAAAGGGCCTTCAATTTTCTTTTGGTCAACCTTGTTTTTGAAATTATAACCTCATGGAATGGGAGAAAATACATGCATATCATACACTGATAAGAGATTAATATCCAGAATACACAGAGAATTCCTACAACTCAACAACCAAAAAAACAAACCAATTAAAAAATGGGAAAAGGTCTTACATAGACATTTCTCCAAAGAAGATATATAGATTGCCAAATAAGCACATGAAAACACATCACTAATCATCAGGGAAATGCAAATCAAAACCACAATGAGATACCACCTCACCACTCCTATTAGGATGGCAATTATCAATAAAAGAGAAAATAAGTGTTGGCAAGGATGCAGAAATTGGAACTTTTGTGTACACTTGATGGGAATACACAATGGAAATGGCCACTGTGAAAAACAGTATGGAAGTTTCTAAAAAAATTAAAATCAGATTTACCATATGATACAGCAGTTTCACTTCTGGCTATACACCCAAAAGAACTAAAAGCAGGGTTTCAAGACATGTACACTGATGTTCAGAGGAGCATTATTCCCAGTAGCTAAAATGTGGAAGCAACCCAAAAGTCCATCAACAAATGGATGAATAAGCAAAATGTGGCATATACATATGATAGAGTATTATTCAGCAGATGAATAAGCAAAGTGTGGTATGTACATACAATGGGATATTATTCAGCCTTAAATTAAAAAGGAAGGGAATTCTGATAAACGCTTCAACACAGAAGAACCTTGAAGACATTATGCTAAGTGAAGTAAGTCAGTTAAAGAAGACAGATATTGTATGATTCCCTTTATATGAGGCACTCAGAGTAGTCAAAATCATAGAGACATAAGTAGAATGATAGTTGTCAGGGGCTGGGAGGAGGGAGAGTATGGGGAGTCAGTGTTTAATGGATATAGAGTTTCAGCTGGGGAAGATGAAAGAGTTCTGAAGACAGATGGTACAATACGAATATATGTGATACCACTGAACGTACAATTAAAAATGGTCAGGATGGTAAATTTTATACGTATATGTATTATGTTTTACGTATTCTACCACAATTAAAAAAAAAAGAAGAATTACAAGCATTGCCATCAAAAAACTATTGTCATCAAAAAACATGTATTTTTGAAGCTTTATGGCTAAGGTTCAGAACTGACTTATCTAAAGAAATTTCTTTTCCAGGTAAAGTAAAATAGATTAGTTATTATTGTATTTCTCTTCAAACATCAGAGAATTCATTTGAAAAAAATTAAGACAGGCAAAATCTTTCCATTTCAGGAATGTTTCATTGTTATCAACCATTAATAACATATATACAAATATTTCAATGTCAAATGAAATGAACAGTATTTCATAAAATTATAATATTTGCCAGAAATAATGTAGTACACTTTAATTTTTATATTTAGAAAAAATATTATTCGCACTCTTTTAATTTACACATTTCTGATTTTAAATTGTATCATGAAAAATTCTAAAAATATACAAAAGGTAATAGTATACTGAGCCCTCAAGCCTGTATCACTCAGATCCCAGAATTATCCAAATTATTTTGGCTTATATTTATTTATTTTTTTAAAAAGATTTTATTTATTTATTTATTTATTTGACAGAGAGGGACACAGCGAGAGAGGGAACACAAGCAGGGGGAGTGGGAGAGGGAGAAGCAGGCTTCCCCCTGAGCAGGGAGCCCGATGCAGGGCTCGATCCCAGAATCCTGGGATCATGACCTGAGCTGAAGGCAGACGCTTAACGACTGAGCCACCCAGGCACCCCTGGCTTATATTTAAATGCTTAAACTTGATGTATAAGGCTTACAGCTAGAATTGAAATGTTTGTTAAAAGCTTCTTATAGAAATAAAAATCTGAGGAGATACATGTACCTTATGATTATAATTATCCTAACTATTGGCTACTATCAGCCAGCCAGTCTTTTTTTATTTTTTTATTTTATTTATGTATTTGACAGAGACAGACACAGCAAGAGAGGGAGCATAATCAGGGGTATGGGAGAGGGAGAAGCAGGCTCTCCGCTGAGCAGGGAGCCCAATGCGGGGCTCGATCCCAGGACCCTAGGATCATGACCTGAGGCGAAGGTAGATGCTTAATGACTGAGCCACCTAAGCACCCCTCAGCCAGCCAGTCTTAAGCAGTGTACATGAATTAATCCTTTAAATTTCTCAATCATGTGAGCTGTAGGTCTAATTATTATTCCCACTTTGCACAGGAAAAATTGGGAGGTTAGCAAAATGAGGCATGGAAGGCTTAGTTACTTACCCAATGTCACAGAGCTAATACGTTGCAGAACCAGGCTTGGCATTCAGGCTCTTGTATCTATGAACGATGTTATCTTTGCAAATTTTTTTCCCCTAAATGTTTGGAGGAAAAATTTCCAGAGCAGACAAATATAGTTCCATTCCAGAAATGGGAAGTGAGTACACACCTGACAGTGTTACTTTTGGCGCTTAAAAGGCTCTCTCATATAAAGCAAAAAATGACTTAACTGAAAGGGTAGCTTATGAAATCAGAGCAAAAGTGCCTTTCTGAATATTTATAGCTAGACTGCGTGTTCCTTGATGGCAGGACGACGCTTGTTTATGCTTGATCAACCATGCACCCACCCATCCAATTCTGAGCACCTGCTGTGTTCAAGGCACTCTGATAGGCCCTGGGAATATAGCAGTGATTACACACTGAATAGGAGGATTTCTCATGAAATTAAAAGAAGGGCTACTGTTCTGGCTTCCTAGTTTAGAGCCAGACCTTTAAGAATTAATAGGAGTGCATCAAGTAAAAAATGAAAGGTCATTCAAGGCAGAAAAAAAGGGATGAATAAAGGGGAAGAACTCCAGTCCCAGTCAGTGTCCACTCCCAGTTCTCACAGCCCCGTACCTCTATTATCTGCTAATACTGCAGCATAATTACATTTCCACCAAACTGTACGCTTCCCAAGAGTATGCACTCAGATGCTTTATCTTTTTTACCATCCACCACAGAACACAAAGTAGATACAACATTCGAGTGAATAAATGTTAACTATTATCATGAACATTGATAAATAATGTGTCTAAGGCCTAAGAAGTACATATGTTAAGTGTAGGGGCAGGAGTTCGATCAAAAAGCCTCAAATTCCACACTCAAGTGTTGAGCCTTTATTCAGAACACAGTGGGGGAACTACTGGAACAAAGCACAGAATGGTAAGAGGGAAGCACACATTTGTTTTAAAAGATTACTGAAGGCAGAAGATACTCGATGCAGGAAGACTTATTAGAGCATTCTTGCTACAGTCCTGAAAGTGTTAATAAGGATCTGACTTTCCTAATCCCTAAAATGAGGACACTATCCCCTACTTCACATTAAGAATTAAATAGGATAATATGGGCTGACAGTGGAAAGCAGAAGTAACCCATCACAAGGGTTTTCATGAGAAGCCTCGTCTTGCGCCAGGTCCGACCTGGCCTGAATGAGATACATCTTAGAGATGCTGAGGTATTCTGAAATACTCAGTTTCTAGACATTTAAAGCCGAGGCCAATTCCTGGAAAGAGGTGGGTAAAGGCAGCACAGTGAAGATGTGAATAAGCATCTTTCTCTGCATCCTTTACCTCAGAGCTCCTATTCAAAATGCTTCATCCAGACCTAAAAACCTCAGAATAAGAGCCTCCTAAATGGAAAAATGGGAATACAGGGCTGAAAAGGTTTGGAAGCGTGACTCTCAGCTCCTGGGCTTTTGCTTATCCCATTTGTCTGGGCCTCTGGCAGGAGTAACTGAGACCTGGTGAGGCAGCCTGGGCCAGAATAGTGACCTCCACAGCAACCACAGAAGGAGATGCGTGGCCCCAGGCATCCCTGACACCCAAGGCTTTGCTGCCTTCTCCTAGCAGCTATATCCCCCAAACTGAGGTAGCTCTCAAAGGAATGAGAAAAATTTTCTCCAACAGCTAGGAAAAAGGGCCTGTAAGCCAAGGGTGGAAATGATTATGAGGCCCTCCACAACAGATTACAGAACTGCCCAATCAACTGTCTTATAAGATAATGGTGCCATTGGAACTTTTGTGTTCATGACAGGAAGACTAGTTTTGAGCCAAGCACACAATATTTGAGTGAATAAATAAAATCGCTGTTCTAACCGGGGACAACTGTTTTTACTGTTAGCTTAGTGGTGTATAAAAAAGTAGCTCTGCATGATTCAGAGAAGGAAATGAGAAATCTGAGTCTAGATTTGAGTTTATAAAGGATTTGCGGAGAGAAATAGAGCTGAAATCAGACAATATATTCGAAGCAACTGAATTTAAAGAAAAAACACAGAATTTCTCATAATCTCCATTCAAAGCCAAAAACTCACATTTTTTGAAAACCAACTTATGAAAATGTTAAACAAAAAAAATACAAGGATGTATTTCTTGTTCATGAGTTTCTGTGGGCTCCAGTGGTGCTGTTGGGAGATACGAAAACATGCTGAGTGAGCTTGACAGTAAGCCTGCACATGGGAGCAGAATATAAAACAAAACAGAAACGAGTACACTCAAAGGTATCCTCATCCAAGGCAGTCTTCTTAAGGACATCAAATTCCAAACTACTGGATCATCAAGGAAATAGTCATGTGAACAGTCCCATGAATTATTCAAGTTGTTATAAATGGGAAGATAATAATAGTTCAGAAGTTATCAATAATTCTGTACTAAAATTTTATTTTTCCTCAAATGGCTCAGACTAAGAGAGTCCAAATAAATATGGGAGAAAACCCCATTACTTTAAATTTTCAGTGAAAAGGGGTAGAAAGCTATTTATAATGGGGCATTAATATGGGCCACTCCATTCTGAAACTTACAGAATCTTTGTTGGCATGACAAATGAAGAGTGTTCCTCCTAAATTTCTTCTGAAGTCCATAGTTAGAAAGAATCTTGTATACAGAGGTGCCAGTAAAAGAAGTGGGTTTGATGATGAACAAGTTTTTTTTTTTTTTTTTTAAAGATTTTATTTGTTTATTTGAGAGAGAGAGAATGAGAGACAGAGAGCACTAGAGGGAAGAGGGCAGAGGGAGAAGCAGACCCCCCGCTGAGCAGGGAGCCCGATGTGGGACTCGATCCCGGGACTCCAGGATCATGACCTGAGCTGAAGGCAGTCGCTTAACCAACTGAGCCACCCAGGCGCCCCGATGATGAACAAGTTTTGAGAAATGTCAGCTAGGAAGGACTCTAGTAGGAGAGACACCAACAAGGCCTCTTAGGTAAAACAAGAAGTAGAAAATTAGACAAAACTCTTAGCCTCATAATGATTAGTAGAGGCCTTTCTTAGAACTATGATAAAACTTTTTCCTATCTCCTTCCTCAACCCCATTGCTCATCCTGTGCTACCCACCTACTGTAGCAGAAACACAGGAAGAGGATACTGCAGTCCAGATATATAAGACTGAAAAAGATATTCTAGGTCCTGTTTATGCAATGTAAGTCTGCATGTTAAAACACTATTTTGCATTTGTTTACGATATCTGTAATAAAAAATTAAGATAAACCCTATGAAGTCCTTATCATAGAACATAGCACAAAATTGGTGAGGGGATGATGGAAAGAAAGAAGGGAATGATGATGATGTCTCTATCTTGCATGACTGGGTGGTTAGCAATGCTGTGAACCAAGAGAAAACACAGGACATGCAATCTGTGGGTGGACTGGGAATAATAAGGATAATGGGTTTGAGGTTCCAGAGAGACATACCAAGGAGAAAGTATTATAAACAGCGCATACGTAAAGGAAGTCTAAAAACAAGAGTTTCCTAATACTAATATTTTCAGCTCTAGAGGTAACACTCAAATATGTATTACAATATGCCATTCTCTTGATATAATTCATTTACTTTTTTTTTTAAAGATTTATTTCAGAGACAGAGTGTGGGAGAGAGGAGGAAAGGGAGAGAGAGAATGTCAAACAGATGCCCCGCTGAATGCAGAGCCCAACACGGGGCTCGATCTCACAACCCTGAGATCATGACCTAAGCAGAAATCAAAAGTCGGATGCTTAACTCACTGAGCCACCCAGGTGCCCCATAATTTATTTACTTCTGAGGATATGATTTATAAATGTCCTATCGATGTTTGCAAAGATAGAGTCTAAGAAGTGACACTTCTTTTTTTTTAAAGTAAGCCCTACACCCAACGTGGGGCTTCAGCTCATAACCCTATGAGCAAGAGTCACATACTCTACCAACTGAGTCAGCCAGGTGCCCTGACACTGTTCATTTTTTGAAGCCTAAAGCCATTTCTGGCATAACTGCATTACTGCATAGTGCCTGGTCAAACAAGGGTGATACTGAAGCTCTCTTCCAATCCTTAACATGTCTGAGTCCATGTGTTCTCCTAACAGTACCTGAGTAACTCTCATATATGCTATCAATAAGATATACTGGATATTAAAGCATTTTATTAACTACAATTTTTAGACATCACTTCTTGAAACAGATTCTCTTTATCAGTTGTTTCATTTCTGCCTTCTCTGAACAAAGATAATTTCCTTTGGGTTCACCGAGCCAAGAAAATTATACCTTAGAGGAAGAGGATATGTCTTCCATGTGGTAATCATTATTGGAATGAATGTCTTGTCAGCAGTAATATTTTGCCAGCATCTTTCACCCCACAAATGAAGAGATGTATGATATTTTCTAGAATCATTAACAGAATATACAAATAAATTTCCCTAACATTTTTTCCATCTTAAATTTTCCCTTACTTTTCTTTCTAAAGAGATTATCTTAAACCAATCCATTTCTTTATATGGGTACTAGGTACTGGTTGAGATATACAGGTCTTCATTTGACTCCTGAGTCATTTCCTTAAAAAGCATTTCCTGCCCCTACCTCGGGGCCTGCTATTCCCTATGCCTGAAACACTTTTCCCACAAAGTCCTCACATGGCTCACTCTCTCATTTTATTCAGATCTTTTTTCAAGTGCCATGCCCTCAAAGAGGCTTTCCCTAATCATCCTCTAAAAAATAACATGCCTTGGGGCGCCTGGGTGGCTCAGTCATTAAGCGTCTGCCTTTGGCTCAGGTCGTGATCCCAGGGCCCTGGGATCGAGCCCCACATCGGGTTCCCTGCTTTGCGGGAACCCTGCTTCTCCCTCTCCCACTCCCCCTGCTTGTGTTCCCTCTCTCGCTGTCAAATAAATAAATAAAATCTTAAAAAAAAAAAAACAAAAAAACCAACATGCCATTTTATCCCATCATTCTCTATCCCCTTTCTTCAGTTTATTTTTCTCTACAGCGCTTTTCAGCATTTGAAATTATATACCTGTTTCTTATTAACAGTCTCACAATACAACGTAAGCTCCAGGAGAGCCAGAACTTCATGTATTCAACATTAAATCCTCAGCACATAGAACAGTGCCTGACAAATATGAGGTATTGAGTTGAAAACTCCTGAATGAAATCAGTTTTTTAAAAATAAACATTACAGGGCACCTGGGTGGCTCAGTTGGTTAAGCGACTGCCTTCGGCTCAGGTCATGATCCTGGAGTCCCGGGATAGAGTCCCGCATCGGGCTCCCTGCTCGGTGGGGAGTCTGCTTCTCCCTCTGACCCTCCTCCCTCTCATGCTCTCTGTCTCTCATGCTCTCTGTCTCAAATAAATAAATAAAATCTTTAAAAAAAAAAAAATAAAATAAAATAAACATTACAGGGCGCCTGGGTGGCTCAGTTGGTTAAGCGTCTGCCTCCCATTCAGGTCATGATCCCAGGGTCTTGGGGTTGAGCCCTGCATCGTTGTCGGGCTCCCTGCTCAGCAGGAAGTCTGTTTCTCCCTCTGCCCCTCACCCCGCTTTCATGCTCTCTCTCTCAAATAAAATCTTAAAAAAAAAAAATAAATGTTACATAAGGAAAGACTTGTTTTTAATTATTCTTTAAGCTTTTCAATCCAAAAACTGTTTCTCAGGATCCACTGGATATAGTCTAAGCCTCATAGAAGAGTGTGATTTAAAAACTGCACTAGTATTTGGGAGGAAAAAAAAATTTTTTTCCTAAAAAAAAAAAAAAAAAAGACGCCTAAATCACAGTATACATACAGCCTTAAATATGACACTCTGTTGAGATGTTTCAAAATACATAAACAATAAAGTAATTATTTAAAAAAAACCACACTGATTCCTCAAAAAATTAAACACAGAATTACCATATGATCCAGCAATTTCACTTCTGGCTATTAAAAAAATGAAAACGGACTCAAACAGCTACTTGTATTCCCATCTTCATAGCAACATTATTCACAATAGCCAAAAGGTGGAAGCAAACTAAGTGTCCATTAGACAGATAAATGGATGAACAAAATGGTACATAACATATAATTCAGCCTTTAAAAGGAAGGAAATTCTGATACAACAATGTGAATGTACTTAAAGCCACAGAACTGTACACTTAAAGCTGGTTAAAATGGTAAATGTTATTATATATATATATACACACATATATACATATTTTAATGTTACATATATTTTTAACCACAATTTTTAAGAAAGATTTTATTTATTTATTTGAGATAGAGAGCACAAGCAGGGTGAGAGGGAGAAGCAGACTCCCCGATGAACACAGAGCCCGACGTGGGGCTCGATCTCGGGACCCTGGGATCATGACCTGAGCCAAAGGCAGATGCCTAACAGACTGAGCCACCCAGGAGCCCCTTTTAACCACAACTAAAAAAAGGTAAGTGGGAAAAATCTCCATTAAAACAGACAGAAAAGCAATGTCTTTCCTTTCTTTATATTCTTTTAATGACTATAGTGGGAGTATCTTATAAGAGGACCATATAGTTTACAAAGTGCTTTTCACACAGTAATTCATTTTATTCTCATATCAAGTCTTCAACGTAGACAGGACAGGCTTCATTCTCTGATCCCTGAATGAGGCAGGGAAGGCAGAAAGGTGAAGCGACTTACCCAAAGTAAAATATACTGTAAAATGGCAAAGCCAAAACTAGATCCTAGGCATTCTGATCTTGAATCTACTGTTTTGTCTCAACAAGAAAGCATCTCAAGTCTTCAGTCCTATACCAACCTTTCCAAAGAGAACAGCCATGTCTTCCTTAAACTTCTCTATGTTCTTGTTACTCAAGTCTTAAATTGTTACAAAGTTTCTATTTCATTACTCAATTAAGATTAAACAATAGAGGGCGCCTGGGTGGCTCAGTTGGTTGAGCGACTGCCTTCGGCTCAGGTCATGATCCTGGAGTCCCTGGATCGAGTCCCGCATCGGGCTCCCTGCTCGGCGAGGAGCCTGCTTCTCCCTCTAACCCTCCCCCCTCTCATGTACTCTCTCTCTCATTCTTGCTCTCTCAAATAAATAAATAAATCTTAAAAAAAATTATCTTTAAAAAAAAAAAAAAAGATTAAACAATAGATCTTAAATTAATCTCCAGTGTTCTGCGCTGTTGGTGAACAATAACAAGTATCAACCACCCCTAGTGACTATGCTTCTATTTTCTTCTCTATTTTCCTTCCTATTACTTGTTTTTTCCTCCTTTGCAGAAGATACTTTTGCAATTTCTGTAATAAAGAAAAACCCTGGAATTATGACCTGAGCAGAAGGCAGATGCTTACCGACTGAGCCACCCAGGTGCCCCCAACCATCTCTTTAAAGAAGCTCTAATTTCTTTCAGAGGGAAATGGTATTTAGAAACCACAATCTGGGTGCTATGGGAGCTAAGTGCCTTTTTAGTACACAGAGATAGGTAATTTTATACACACATAGCTATATAAGCATGTACATAGATACAAACAAATACATGAGTTTATACTGATGCTTCCAACTCATTTCAGATTTGTAGGGTTTTTACTTAATCTCATTGATCCTTCATCTGTTTCTCCTTTCTTACACGCCAAAACCCTATTCTCAATGCTGCCTACGTAACAATTCATTTATTTTATCTCACAGTATACATGTAACAGCTGAGAATTATAATGTCAGTACTATCTACCATCAACAATATGATAAAGAAAATCATTTTATGTTTATTTTTTTGCAATTTTTTCTACCCTTAGGATATTACCCAACTCAAGATATCCTACAAATTACCATGTATGTCAGTCACTTGGAGTAGTTTACTCTGTGTATCACTACCTGGAAGACACTTGCTAAGTTTTATATTACTTTTGATTTTTAGGCATTGCATTTTTAACTTAATTGTGACATAATTCTGTAAAATATTTAGATGGGTTTAAAGTCAAAACCACAAAACAAGATATATTCAAAGACTAGATGCTCTCCCTGTCTACTCTAAGTTCACCCCTCCTCCCTGCCCCATAGGTAACTTCCCCACCCCCACCCCCCAAATATAAGAGTTCTTGGTCAGACTTGAAAACACTCTAAAACAGGTCCTTGGCAACCTCCAAATTATTCTTGATGACCCTGATATCCTTCTGGCGATAATCTTGGGACCAGATGGGCATATAAAAAGTTACTTTTACTAATACTTCTATATAATACCCCAAATTCCCTCTTTTTTGGCTACTATCCAATGGCTCCCTAGTAGAAGCAATAATGAAATTAGCTAGTAACTTCCTTCTCCTATCTCTCTACTTCAGCATCTAATTTTAAGTAATATATGTCTAATTACAGTTAAACCTATGAGGCAATTAGTGAGTTTATTCTACTTTTTATATATTCTCCCCACATTTTTAATAATTAAACTTTATCTACAGAATTAAACTATTGAATGTTACACACTATACTGTCTTTCAATCTTAGTTCCACATTAAAAAATATATTTAATGTCCATTACCAGTTTAAAAGTGTTCTTCAGAATACAGGTCCACAATCCCTTATCAGGTAGAAACCTCTGGAGCTAGATATGTTCTAAAGTGCAGACTTTTTCCCTCCTCTTTCTTTCTTCTCTAAGAAAGTAATATGATATGTGGATTATTTACTGTAATTATGTAAATCCTCCTAGTTAGGTTTAGCATAGCACCCCATAATCTAACAAATTAACATTTTGCAGTACAGTATATTAAATATTTAAACTAAGCTATGATAGTTTAGATGCCAAATGAATCCAGGTCATATAAGTGTTTGCCATCAAATGAGTCTCCCTAAAAAATGGTTTTCAGAACTTTTGGAAATTCAAATTATAAATAAAAGAGTGTGGATCTGTAGCAAGTAGCTCAAGATCATGTAATAAAAATAGTATTTCCCCTACCCCACCACCAAAAAAGTCAAGTCAGAAAACATTTTTATGTATATTAAATGAAGATATCTTTTTTGGTATGGCTGACATACATATTAAATTTCAGGTGTACAACATAGTGAGTTGACAATTCTGTACATTACCCAATGTTCACCATGATTAGTTACCATGAAGATATCTTTTAAAATGGTATTTTTCTATAAAATTCCATGGTATTACTGCAAATAGAGATTATTTGTTAGAATTTTGCTTAGGAGAATCTTATTAAGCCCATGTGGGCTTTTTCTAATATAACCTATTGTAATTCCAAACAGCTGTCAGTCCCCTGCTGATACTTTTATTTCCTATTAAAAATGCATTCTTAAAAGAATATAAAAGTACATCACATTCCACTAATCTATGCAACATTCTTTTAAGTGTAACCATTAGAATTTTTAAACTAGAAACTGAGGGAAAGAATGCAAAGAAATGAGGAGATGAGCCTGGTTCTTAGAACTCTGGCTCTACTACAGAGAGTCATAGCTTAACTTTAGGGTGGGAGGTACCTGTGTTTTTGATAATAAAATGAAACTATATATTCTCAGTTTCATAACTAGTTTCTAGTTATGAAATGCTTCTTAAGTAAAATGCCTACTTTATAAATGTATATCTCACATGGTCTGAAATTTGTTATCTCTTAGCTCTTTAAATGATTTTAAAAAGATAATCTCTGAGGAGTCGTGAACAACCTAGGAATAGTCACTATGGAAGTCTCATAGATCATCATTCTAAATAGGTTAAGAAAATCTAAACCAGTAAAAGAATCATTAAAAGAGATATTCAATTATTAAAAATAATTTTTAAGCATAGCTATAGTCGTCTCCCCTTATCCATGGGTTCACCTTCCGCAGTATGTACTGTCAGAAAGTAAACAGTAGCTTAATGCTGCGTCACAATGCCTATGGTCACTCACCTCACTTCATCTCATCACACAGGCATTTATTTTATCATCTCACATCATCACAAGAAGGGTTAGCACAGTACAGTAAGATATTATGAGAGGGAGGGACCACATTCACATAACTTTTATTACATTATATTGTTAAAACTGTTCTATTATTTTTTTTTTAAAGATTTTATTTATTTATTTGACAGAGAGAGACACAGCGAGAGAGGGAACACAAGCAGGGGGAATGGGAGAGGGAGAAGCAGGCTCCCCGCAGAGCAGGGAGCCCGATGCGGGACTCGATCCCAGGACCCTGGGATCATGACCTGAGCTGAAGGCAGTCGCTTAACCCAACTGAGCCACCCAGGCGCCCAAAACTGTTCTATTATTATTGTTGTTGATTATTGTTCTATTATATTGTTGTATTATTATTATTCTATTATTGTTGTTGATCTTGGCCAAAAGGCCAAGAAGTATTGTTCATCTCTTAGTGTGCCTAATTTATAAATTAAACTTCATCCCAGGTATGTATATATATAGGAAAAAACTTAGCATATATATGGTTCAGTTCTATCTGCACTTTCAGACATCCACTAAGGGTCTGGGAACATATCCCCTGTGGACAAGGTGGAGGGGAGGGCCTATTGTAACTACAAATTACTATGGTGAAGTTAATTTATTTGACTCAAGCCAACAAATGGTGAAGTATACTTAGACAGGAATTTTAACTCTCCTTTCCCATCCTTCCTCTTCTGTCAGACTTTATTGTTGAAGCATGTGACAGAACTATGACTCTGTAATTAAGGCTATAATGAGATTTCTCTGTCATAAGCTATTACTAACATTTGCTACAATTCATCTAGTTCTGCCACAAAGCTTTTTTTGCTTACCAGAAAATTCTCATGTATAGTCTCAAGCAAGCAAGAAATATTTTGGGAAAGTCTGAAGACAAGAATAATTAGGTCTTATGAAGCACATTATGGAATTTTTCTCTAAAGAACACTTCACAAATAAATCCAAGATAAAACAGACCTGAATATACTTTCAAAATATTGGTAAAAAATACACATATTATACTTGAAGTTCTGGAATTCAAGTCTCCTAAAGAAGGAAGGAAGGAAGGAAATTGCACAGTAACAACACAATTCATTATTGCTCCTTCCAGGACTCCAACATTAGTAAGACTTTTCATAAAATTTAAGGGACTGTGGCCAGAGGAGACTGTCAAACTTTTTATCTAAGTGAACATTTTTAGAAAATAATTAAGGACAAGCAAAGAACACTTTGTATATCTAGTCTAACTGAATTCTCCATTTCCCTTTAGTTTAAAGACAGTAACATACCTCATGTTTATTTTAAAATTATTTACAAAACCCTTTTCATGTTATTATTTCAAACTAACAACTCATTGCTGAGTATCTATAATGTAGGAGACACTGTGCTCCATCCTGTAGGCTTTGGCTCAAAGTACAGGGAGTTATGTGGAGGAGTCAAACATACAAGCTAGTGGGGGATTACAGTAGAGTGCAACAGGGCTGGAAGAGTGGGCCAAAGTACTAAGTGAGTGAGTGTACGACTACTGGTAAAGGTCATATTTGAACTGGGTCTTGAAGAACAAACATGACTGCATGAATAAGGAGATTTTTGATGGCAAATAACTCCAAAGAAATGGCTTCAACAATAAGGAATTTATCTGTCAGGTGGAGAAATCCCATGGAAGGGAAAGCCCCAGGCCCCAGTACAGTATGTCTAAAATGATGTTATCATGGACCTACGTTCATTTTCTCTGATCTACCATCTTCCAGGCATGCTTCATCATCCCTTGTGGTCACAAGACAGCTGCCAGTGGCAACTGGGGTCATCTATTCTCTTGTTTATATACAATAAGGGAAAAAGTCCTCTCCCCCAGAAACAGAATGTCTCCTTCCCTTCAATCTGACTGGGACAAAAAACAGTTTACAGGGAAATGCCTTGAGCTCACTGGCTTGGAGTAATCAAAATCTACCCCTGGAGTTGGTGATGAATCATCTTCTCAGAGTCTCCTGGATAACAAAGAGAAAGAACTCCAAGCACTGGGATAAACACATGAAAAACAGAAGCACAGGAAACAAGAAACAGCTTGGTATGGCTGGAGTGATGGGAAATCTAAGGTTGGACATGGTCTACAAACTCTCGTGAGTTTGGACTTTATCCTATAAGCAATGAGAAGTTAACACAGGTTTTTTAAGTAGAGACATAACATGCCTGAATTTTTAAAGAAACAAATGTGGTAGCAATATAGAGAATAGAGAAGGAACGGAAGAGTGGAAGAACAAATGGCAGAGACGTTGGTAGGCTGTTCAATAAACAGTTCACTGGTAAGAAAGTGGTGACAGGAAAGGGAAGAATTGAATAGCAAACACAGGATGGCAAAACTGCTTTGTAAAACATTGTATATTTCTATGAAAAACACACACACAGGAGGAAAATTAAGCCCCATACAGGTTAAATGGCTTGCTTAAAATCACAAATCTATAAGCAGTAGTCAGAATCTGAACAGAGTTTTGATTCTCAGTCCAATGTTCTATCTAAAAACTCCCAACAATGCTCAAAAAATGTTTTTGAATCCTGTGATGTAAAGGATGCTCTAGTGATTCCTATTTATTCCAACCTTAACATAATGTTCACTACATGGATTCAATATCAATTTACTTAGCAGTACATTATACATTTTTGAAGTTTCTATGTTATTTGAGATAGTGAGGATGTTGTGAAAACTCAATTTGTAATGTCAAATTTACAGACTGTCAAAGGATTCTAAAAACCACTGCAGTTTGCATTAAAAGAATTTTGAATTTGTTTTGCAAATAAACTAGGTACTGAATATTTGAAATCCATTATAAATCTGGAGCCAACAGGCACCTGAAAAGTTTCTTCTAAGTTATGCCTCCCTTTGAAATTTTGGATTCTGATAACCAACTTCCACTATCATCAATTTGAAAGATGTTGCCTCACTTTTAAAGACACTTGTTTTAGAAAAAGTCACTTGCTTGTTTCTTTTTACAGTGGTGAAGTCTGATTTTGTTTGGTTACCAATGTACTGAGACTGGATTAACAGGGAAGATGGTTTAAAATAAAAATAAATGTTTTCCATTAAAAAATTATAAGCAAAAATACAGTTTTTAGCTTATTGGCTTAAATCTTAAGTCTGCTTCTGAACTCAATGAATAACTATAGGGAGCACCTGTGTGCCTGGCACTATACTATGTTAGATGCTGGGAATACAGCTGTGAACAAATCATACTATAGTTATTCAGGCATATATTTGTATGATTATTTTGATTAGTGTCAGTCTTCCCTACTGAATTAACTACAGTACTATTTTTCTTCAGCCAAAACATGACTGCAAATGTACACAGATGATGCCTAAAACATCAACTGGAAATTAACATGTTATTTTGCTGATGACAGCAGAATTTTCTCTGTCACCAGGCTAGAGACACTCTCAGCACCCACAACGGAGTTTTTTTCTCCTTCATAAAAACATACCTGCTAAAACACTCAGCTAATCAGGAATATAAGGAAACTATTTCAACATAATAAAGGAAAACCCAGAGCTATCATCATACTGAATGGTCACAGATTGAAAGTTTTTCCTCTAAGATCAGGACAAGACAAGGATGTATATTTTCACCACTTGTATTCAATATAGTTATGGAAGTCCTAGCCAGAACAATTAGGCAGGAAAAAGAAATAAAAGGCATTCTAATTGGAAGGAAGAAGTAAAATTATTTTTGTTCAAAGACATTATCTTATGTGTAGAAAATTCTAGATTACATACACACACACACAAACACACATCTGTTAGAATAAATGCTTTCAGTAAAGCTGCAGGATAAAAAGTTAACACACAAAAATGAGCTGTGTACATTAACAATGAATAATCCAAAAAGGAAATTAAGAGATCAATCCTGTTTGTGATAGTATCAAAAAAATAAAATACTTAGGAAAAACTTAACCAAGTAGATGAAAGATTTTTACACTGAAAACCACAAAATGTTCTGGGAAGAAATTAAAGATACAAATAAATTGAAAGATATCTGGTGTTTATGGGCTGTAAGACCTAACATGTCAATACTGCTTCAATCTATAAATTCAATGCAATCCCTATTAAAAAAATCCCAATGGCTTTTTTTTTTTTCCCCCGCAAAAACTGAAAAATCCACCCTGGAATTCATTTGGAATCTCAAAGGACCACAAACAGCCAAAACAATCTTGATTTAGAACAACGTTGGAGGTCTCACACTTCCAGATTTCAAAAATTACTATAAAGCTACAGTAATCAAAACAATGTGATACTGGCATAAAGACAGACTCACAGATCTACAGAATAGAGAGTTCAGAAATAAACCCTTGCATGGTATAATCAAGTCATTTTCAGTAAGGATGCCAAAACCATTCAATGGAAAAACACAGTCTTTTCAACAAATGGTGCTGGGAAAACTGGATATCTGCATGCAAGGACCTAAACGTAAGAGTTTTTTAGGGGGAAAGCTTCATAACTTTGGATTCGGCAATGATTTCTTGGATATAACACCAAAACATAAGCAACAACAACAACAAAAAAACTATGTAAGTTGGACTTCACCAAAATGCATCAAAGGCCACTCAACAGAGTGAAAAGGTATGCGTGGAATGGCAGATATATTTGCAAATCCTATATCTGATAAGGGACTGATATCCAGAATATATAAAGAATTCCTACAACTCAACAAAAAAGCAAACAACTAGATTTAAAAATGGTAAAAGAACTTAATAGCAGGGTGTCTGGGTGGCTCAGCTGGTTAAGCGTCTGTATCTGGCTCAGTTCATGAACCCAGGGTCCTGGGATCCAGCCCTGCATGAGGCTCCCTGCTTGGCGGGGAGCTTGCTTCTCCCTCTCCCTCTGCCGCTCCCCCTGCTTGTGCTCTCCCACTCTGTCAAATAAATAAATAAATCTTAAAAAAAAAAAAAAAAAGAACTTAATAGGTTTTTTTTTTTTTTTTGAAAGTAGAAAATTTAGTAAGACTGTTACAATATGGCATGAGACATCAAATAATTAATGGTTACTGAGTATTTGAAGAACCTGGAGAATATGCTGCCCTCAGTCACCAGTAATCAGATCCTTGAAGTGTTTGTTTAATCATTTCATGTATTTGTGCAAGTCCTGTGCACAATGAAGTGACCAAGACACACAACAGTCCAAATGCTTCATGAATTTGCATGTCTTCCTTGTGCAGGAGCCATGCTAATCTCTGTATCATTCCAATTTTAGTATATGTGCTGCCGAAACAAGCACAATAGATATTTCTCCAAAGAACATATACAAAAGGCTGATAAGCACAAGAAGAGATCATTAAACATTAGGGAAATACAAATCAAAACAAAAATGGGGGCACCTGGCTGGTTCAGTTGGTGGAGCATGTGACTCGTGGTCGTACTTGTGAGTTTGAGCCCCATGTTGAGTGTAGAAATCATTTAAAAAAAAAACAATGATAAACTACTTTACACCCATTTGAATGGCTATTACCAAAATAACAGAAAACAACAAGTGTTGGTGAGAATGTGGAGAAATTGGAGCCTTTGTGCATTGCTGGTGGGAATGTAAAATTTGGGGGGTATATACCCCAAAGAAATGAAAGCACAGACTCAAACAGACATTTGTACACTCATATTCATAGCAACATTATTCATAACAGCCAAAAGGTGGAAGCAAACCAAGTATCCACTGACAGATAAATGAACAAAAATGGATGTACATACATACAATGAAATAGTATTCAGCCTTAAGAATGAAGGAAATTCTGGGTGCCTGGGTGGCTCAGTTGGTTAAGCGACTGCCTTCGGCTCAGGTCATGATCCCAGGGTCCTGGGATCGAGTCCCGCATCGGGCTCCCGGCTCAGCGGGAAGCCTGCTTCTCCCTCTCCCACTCCCCCTGCTTGTGTTCCTGCTCTCGCTGTCTCTGTCTCTGTCAAATAAATAAATAAAATCTTTAAAAAAAAAAAAAAAAAGAATGAAGGAAATTCTGACAGATGCTACAACATGAATGAACCTTAAAAACATCATGCCAGTCACAAAAGGATAAATACTGTATGATTCCACTTACATGAGGTACCTAGAGTAGTCAAATTTATACAGACAAAAAGTAGATAATGGGGCGCCTGGGTGGCTCAGTTGGTTAAGCGACTGCCTTAGGCTCAGGTCATGATCCTGGAGTCCCGGGATCGAGTCCCGCATCGGGCTCCCTGCTCAGCGGGGAGTCTGCTTCTCCCTCTGACCCTCTTCCCTCTCATGCTCTCTCTCATTCTCTCTCTCAAATAAATAAATAAAATCTTTAAAAAAAAAAAAGTAGATAATGGTTGCCAGGGGGTTGGGGGTAAGGGAAATGGGGAGTTAGTATTTAACAGGTATAGAGTTTCAGGGGGGGAGAAATGAAGAGTTCTGGGGATGGGAGGTGGTGATGGTTGCACAACAATGTGGATGTACTTAATGCCACAGAACTATACACTTAAAACTGGTTAAAATGTCAAAATTTATGTTTATGTACATTTTACCACAATAAAAACAAAAACAACACCTGCCATGCATCCTTCCTATGGACTCTATCCTAGCCTAGGTTCTCATCTCTTCCTATTTAGGTAACTGCAACAGCTACTGTCATTGCTGGTTCGTTCCATTCTCTTCTCATTCGAACTCAACCTGTAGATCACTCACAGGTTCATCTTGCTGGTTTGTCATACTAATATCTGGCTTCCAACCTTACAAAGGCTCCCCATATCTTGCCCAAGAAGATGAAAATCCAAATCTCCTCGGGGTGCCTGGATGGCTCAGTCATTAAGGGTCTGCCTTGGGCTCAGGTCATGATCCCAGAGTCCTGGGATCGAGCCCCACACTAGGCTCCCTGCTCAGCAGGAAGCCTGCTTCTCCCTCTCCCAGTCCCCCTGCTTGTGTTCCCTCTCTTGCTGTGTCTCTCTCTGTCAAATAAATAAATAAAATCTTTAAAAAAAAAAAAAAAAAGAAAGGAAATCCAAATCTCCTCAATCTAGTACTCAAACCCTTCGAGATATCCTTCCAACTGTGCGATTTTTTTCCTTTTAGTTTCCCAAATCCAGCTGCCAGCTCATCCTAATTTCCCTCCATTCCCCTCCCCCAAAGCTAATCTCCACATCATATTCTCGCTTTTCCCTCACAGAGGAACTGCTCCAGTATCTCTGTAAATCTAAACCCTCATAGGCTAGCTCAAGTCCCAAGTGTTCCAGGAAGTTCTTTAGACTCCTGAGGCCTCGCTCATCTCCCTCTAACCAGAACACCTACAGTATTCTTTGTATTAATAGAATGTACTAGATTGTCTCCTAGACTCATAAGGGTACATCTTATCTTTCCTGAGGGCAAAGTCTATATATTACACTTCTTTTTTTTCTCCTCTCACAACTAATATAACGCAAAACGCAAAGCAGATTTTCAATAATCACCAGGGTAACTGAACACAAGGTACAACTTTGATATGTGCGTTTCACTGACTAGAACATGATCAGAATCATTTGACATTATTGCATTTCTGAAGGTTAATCTGTGACACACAACAAAGAAAACTGCTGTAATTCAATAAGAAAATACATGGAAACTAGGTGGTATAACCTAGCAAACACGGGTGTTTTAAATCTTAAAATCAGAGTCTCATACAAAACTTGTTTAAATGCTGGTATTGGGGCACAGAACAGTAGAATAGTTAGGCTTTTTGGGACAGAATATTGACTTACATATGGGTTTTACTGAATGCATGCAAGAATGAGCCATGCCTATAACTGGGTGAAAATATAGTTATAGGCCTACGAAAACTCAAAATGAAATGTCAGTTTTACTAAATTCAGGTTAGGGAAAACCATCTCATCAGTTACTTGTGGTAACTGAGGGTAGCTGTCAGAATGAGAGTGAGGCGCTTTCTCATTTCTGCTTTCAACTTTACCGCACAAAGACCTAGGGATGGGAACCAGTATTGGTGAAGAATGCATCAGTGAGGAGTAACAGGCTCAGGAGTGTAGTGAGAAGAGCTCTCTAAATGGGGGCGTAGGGAGGCCCAGATCCTAGTTTTGGCCCAATCCCCAGCCAGTTGTAGGACCCACAGCAAGTCACTCATCTCCCTGGGCCTAGTTTCTCAGCTTTAAAACAAGTCATACCAGATCTCTAAAGGTTTTTCTGACTCCAAAATTCCAGGACAAGTTTAATCACAGCTTCTATTAACATGTATGATTCTTGCTATTTCAAATCTTTCTTCCACATTTCCGGAAGAAAGTAATGTATTTCAACAATCTAAAAGAAATAGATGCCATTCTGAGACAAAAGATTCTGTTAGTTGAAAAAAAACTAAGTAATTCTGTAAAAATGCCTATTTTCTCATGACAGTAACATGTTTTGGCAGAAGGAACATTTCTCTGGTAAAGATAACCAAGACTGCTTCTGTAAATTAGGCCTAATCCAGAGTATTATCTGTGCTGGTATGTGAAGGGGTGCTATTGTAGTTCAAAGCAGAAACAACACGCGCCAGAGCTTCTCCAAAAAGACGGTGAGAAAGTTCTCATCCTCGGGGTAAGGCTAGTAAACAGCTGTGCAAATGATAAGGCACTGAAAATGCACGCTTTTAGCCATTCAAGTACTCCAAGCACAGACTCCTTTATCAAACACCAGGTATTGTCTTCCTCCCAACCTGTCAAAACGCAATTCCAGTTTGATCCCGGAACAGTAACTTACCCGGACGATCTAACTTCTCTCCTCCCCGGGCGCAGCCGTCCGCAGGCCTGTTCCCTCCCCTATTCCTGCCGGCCGCTCTCACGCCCACCCCGGGGCGGTCGCAGCCCCGCAGCCGGGTAAAACGCGTCCGAATCTCGGGAGCGGTTTCCCGGCGTCCTGGGAGCGGCGGGTCCCGCCCCTTGGAACCCGGAGCCGGCCAGGCCGCCGTCGCGGCCACCTCGGGCTGCTCTCCCCGCCCCGAGCGCCACACCTCGCGCCTCTGCCCCCGGGACGACGGCGCACAGCCCAGTCTGCCCCTAGGCGCGCACGGGCACCGGTCAGTTCGCCGCCGCCGCCTCAGCCCCAGACCGACGACTGCCCTCTCTCCGCCGGCGGCCTGGCGCCCCCCGCGGCGGCCCAGCCCCAGCCCGGCGCCCCCACCTCCTAGGCACAGCCCCTTCCTTGCCGGGACGCCCCGCGCGGCGCCGGGCACAGCCTCGGCTCCCAGCCTCAGAGACACCGAGGGACACTCACCCCGGAGGTTCCTCCCGCCGCTGCTGCTGCTGCCGCCGCTGGGACCGCGGCCGTCGCCCCCGCCGCCGCCACCAGCACCGCCGTCCGCACCGGCGCCAGCACCCCCGGCCATCCTCCTCCTGCCGCCGCCGCCGCCGCCCTCTCCGCTCCTGTCAGTGGTTCAGGCTCCGGGGCTGCTCCAGGTTCCCCTCGCCGCCATTTTGACTCCTAGAGGGAGCAGGAGGGGCTCGGCTCGGCGCGGCCCTGGGGCGCCTGCGCGGCGCTGCGGAGCCGGCCCTAGCTCCCGCCCGCCCCCGCCCCCGCCCCCGCCGTCGCCGCCGCGCCTGCGGTCACGTGAGCTCGCGCGCCGGGCCGGGCCGGGCCGGAGAGGCGGATCGTGGGCCCGGGCAGCGGTCGAAGCCGAGTGCGCGCGCATTATTTCTTCTCCACGCTGGGGAGCGCAGCGCGGGACGTCCGGAGTTTGAAGCTCGTGGCGGCATCCTGCTTCCTTCGGGGAATTGTGACAAATCATTAAATGTATCAGAACGGAATTATAATAACTGCGTTACTGGACGATCAGTTCTACCCAATTCATGCTGCCATTTGGCGGCCGGCATCCTGATCGATCGCACATTTTGCATTCTTGTCAGAGAAGGCAGCGCTTCCGCGGAAAACTCCTTTCTGACAATCTTGGCGTTTCGGCGGCTTCTAGGCAGTTTATCTTCACCTCTGTCTGCGTGGTGCTTTTATAGGCAGCACCTTGCTACTTGCCATAGCAGGTTTAAAACAAAAATCTCAAAGACACGGAAAAGTTTTCCTCAACAAAATGTCTCCGTAAATGAGGGACAAGAATTGATGAAAGCGCATGATCTCTGCTTGGATGAGCCAAATCGCCCTTCCCTGGATGCCCCTTGTCTGGGAGTTTGCAATAATTCCAGCGATGCCATGACAAAAACACCTTGTATTTATTAAACACCTTATAGTGCTTAAAACACCGTTAAATACATGGCTTCGTTTGAACACCAAGCCACCCTTTGAAGTAGTCAGGACAGGTATTACGGTTATAGTCGTTTTACAGCTAAGAAATAGTCTCGGAAATCCTCAGTGGTCTGCCCTGGGGCACACACGCAGCATTAGTAAGTAGGCGTGAGCAAGCCCAGACTAGAAGTCCAGACATTCTGACCCTGGTCGCCAGGCACATCACCCCTCACAGTTCTCAGGTAGGGCTTAGATATACCCGATGTATTTGTCCTCTGGGAATTTATTTAAAATCCTCTTGAAAGTATTTTCATTTTCAGTCCCCACCCACCCTTTGAGAAACAAGTTTTCCAGGTTACAGTGAGTCTTTCTGTTGTTCTCAAACCACCTCTAGGCTTACAAGAATAAGAGCAATTTCGCATTTTGTGATGTTTTTCATCATCTCTTAGTCCTTTATTATTTTATCCAAGCATTTCATATGTGGTTGGAGAATTTGGGTTTTTCGGTTGTTGGTTTTTTTTGGCATCCTTCCAACCTTTATCCAAAAATGTAAAAAGTGTTAAAAATGTGTAATCCTGAGCTTCAGATGCTGACTTTCAACCTCATAGCAAATGGGGGGAGAGGGTCAGAATAGAAGTTCAGGGTTCCTCCCACTCCCGCAGAAAAGGGAAGCGCCGCATAGTATAGGATTAGAAGAACACTAGGGTGCTATGGAGAATGGGGCCCCCTTCGCTCCTGAGGGCCCCCCCCAACCCTCCTCTTCAAGGGAGAAGACCCATTTAAAATTACTGAAACTTGCACAGGAATCTGGTCCATAGCATATGTGGCAGGCAGCTAGCTGACCAAAGAGGACTTAGGGCTTGTCCCATTTCTTGGCAGGCAAAATGGGGTGCAACTCAGCTTCCACCTCCTCACTCCCCTCTTCTTTGCTCTCTTCCTCAGAAACGTCATTGCTTACAGCAATAATCTGGTGCTGCCGGGTGATCCACACAGGACCAGAATCAGACATCAGAAGGAAGGTTACAGGTGGTTGGAGCTGAAAGTCAACCAAACTGAGCATGAGTTGGCAGGACAACTTGAGGTTGGTCACAGGGACTGCAGTCTCCCAGTGGTCATGGTTCCAGGCCACGAGTTCTGTCTACCACATCACACTTATTTTTGGCCTGCTCCATGAAGCAAAGCATGGTCAAAGCCAACACGTGCCCCACATTATCCTCTTCTTTAACCTTAAAGGTAAAAGAGCAAGTATGGCTAGAGAGCTCATCACCAAAGAAAAAATGGAGCGGGGACCTGCAGACCCTTGACATACCCTGCCTGACTCTGGAACGATAAGGGGGGGGGCTGTGTTGCAAGGTAGTTCCCATTCATTTATCTTTGTCTTAATCAACTAAGTATTGCATTAACTGAAAGAGTTGTTACATGCAAACTAAAAATTCTATTGTCCATACCCCTTCTTGATAATTCATTAAAAAGGATCCGTCCCCATCATTACACTTTCTCACTTATTCCTGACCCTCCTTACTTGACTTTGGTTCTGTTTCCTAGACACAATTTAAAAAACAAAATTAAAACAAAACCAACAACAATAGAAATCTAAAATTCTATCAAAGGCTTTTTGGTTTTGTTTTTAAGGGAGATGGGCAGAGGGAGAGGGAGAGAGAGAATCTCAAGCAAGCTCCACAGCCAGCACGGAGCAGAGGCAGGGCTGGATCTCACCACCCAGAGATCATGGTCTGAGCCGAAATCAAGAGTCAGATGCTTAACCGACTGAGCCACCCAGGCGCCCCTATCAAAGGCGTTTTGAAACACCAAGTAAGGTCTGCTGTTCTACCTTGTCCTTTTGTCCATCTGCACATTCAGAGAACTCTAGTAGACCAGTTGGGTATTATTCGCCCTCACAAAATCCAAGCATAAGTGTTCCATGATGTTTTCCACCCTTTAATTCATCCACCTTGTGGTTTCTTATCATACCACTTAGCTACACTTTCAAGATACTGAAGCAACTCAGTTTACACATCCATCAGAGTTTAGATGTGTCTAGTTTTAGTCCAACACATTTTTTAAAGCCTCCAGTACCATGTGCCAAGCACAGTGCCCATGCTCAGGCTAAAAAAATAAGTGATTCTTTGCCCTTGAGGAGTTTAGAGTCTAAACAGGAAGACAGACTGGGGGAAAAATGGCTAGTGCTAAGATAATATTCAGTAGTGGTGAACAGAATGGGTCCTAGAGTCATACGGATCTAGGTGGACATCTGACACAAACCAGGCCAATCAAAGTTGTTTCTGAAAATTTCTGCCAGGCTATCCTAGGATATGTTTCCTCTTAATCTATATCTCTGGGATTATGACTTTAGAGGACAATGTAGATTTTCTTCTTCAGCTCTGAGGAGAAAGCCAAGAGCAGTAGGAATGAACACCACAAGCAGAAACAGAGAGCTTATAGAAGGGGAAGCCATGACATCATTTGAACGTTGGGGCATGGCTGTGCCCTAAACAAATCCACCCTTGGTTTTCTTGTGTTGATGAGCCATTAAGTTGCCCTTACTTCTCCCCTTTTAAAATCTTAAACTGGTTGGGAGTGGATAAAAACAGTGGGATTCTGTCACTTGGAATCAAGAGACCTGAATTTGTGTTCTGTTCCTCCTTCTGCTCCCTCCATCAGCAAATGGTACCCCATCCACCCGATCCACCTGGACACCTATGCTGAAAACCGGAGTCATTCCTTTCGTTAACTGTGTATACCGTTTTCTGCTACTCCATTCTGTTCCTTCCTTTTTCTATCATATATAACCATCCACTGAAATCCCTCCCTAGGCTCCTTTCTGGAATACGGTATGGAAGCTGTGTTTTTTGTTTGTTTTTTGAGAGAGTGAGAAAGAGCAAACAAGTGAGGGGAGGTACAAGGGAGAAGAAGAGAGAATTCTAAGCAGGCTCCATGCTCAGTGTAGAGCCTGACTCGGGGCTCAATCTCATGACCCTGATATCATGACCTGAGCTGAAATCAAGAGTTGGAAACTTAACAGACTGAGCCACCCAGGCGCCCCAGGAAGCTGGGTTTTTGAAATCATGATAAAAAGGAAAATTCTATTTCTCCTTATGCTTTGCATATAATGATTCTGTTTCCAAGTGTTTTTCTGAATCTCCTGGAGTCTAAAATATTAAGTGAAATGAAAACACATGTGTCAAAGTGCCCAGAAGAATGACTGATACCTTGAAAGATGTGAAAGATGTCTTGCCTATCCCAGGAAGAAAGAAACATTCTTGGGGCGCCTGGGTGGCTCAGTCGTTAAGCGTCTGCCTTCGGCTCAGGTCATGATCCCGGGGTCCTGGGATCGAGCCTTGCATCGGGCTCTCTGCTCAGCGGGAAGCCTGCTTCTCCCCCTCCCCCTTCCCCTGCTTGTGTTCATTCTCTCACTGTGTCTCTCTCTGTCAAATAAATAAATAAAATCTTTAAAAAAAAAAAAAAGAAAGAAAGAAACATTCTTATCATCAGAGACAGAGAGTTTGAGAGTCAAAGATTAGGGGAAATGTATACAAACAAATCCTGTTCAACTAAGCCTTATCTTCCTAGTCACTTTACAATTAACCGCTCTGACTCAAGATACTTTGTATTGTCCTATTTTCTCTATTTACTACTCTTTGTCCAGCTTAGTATATAGGTGTTTTGCTCCAACTGCTTCTTTGGGTCTTCACTCTCCTTATTGTGTACTTAATGAACTGAAGTTCATATTTTAAATGTGGTTGCATTCATGTGTAGGGGAGGCAAAAATTTACCTCTATCTCCTTAGAGATGGGACTGGCTGGGGCTGAGAATTAAATCAATATAAACAGATTAACAAGAGAAAGGCATACCGATTTTTGCATGTACATGGGAATTGCCATAGGAGAGTGAAAAGACAAACCACCTGATAGGAAAAGATATTTGCAATACATAAAAACAAAAAAGGCTTATATCCAAAATATATAAAGAATTCCTACAATTCGATAAGAAAGCATCCCAATAAAAAAATGGACCAAAGATTTGAACCTGTGAGGAATCCAACCAAATGACACAAACAAAAAGGTGTTCAATCATGTTAGTATAAAGGAAATACAACTTAGAGCTGCAATAAGATAAAATTACTGACTCATCAGATTGGTAAAAATTAAAAAAAAAAAAAAAGACAATTTCAAGTCCTGATGAGGATGTAGGTTAATAGGAACTATGTACACTTCTGGTGAGACTGAGAATAGGAAGAACCATTTTTTTTTTTTTTAAAGATTTTATTTATTTATCTGACAGAGAGATAGAGAGAGAAAGCACAAGCAGGCAGAATGGCAGGCAGAAGAGAGGGAGAAGCAGGCTCTCCGCTGAGCAGGGAGCTGGACGTGGGGCTCGATTCCAGGACCCCAGGATCATGACCTGAGCTGAAGGCAGATGCTTAACCGACTGAGCCACCCAGGTGCCCTGAGGAAGAACCATTTTTAAAAAAAATTTATGTTTATTTGAGGGAAAGAGTGGGGGGGGAGGGGCAGAGGGTGAGGGAGAGAGAAACCGAAGCAGACTCTGGGCTGAGTGTGGAGCCCAGTGCGGGGCTTGATCTCACAACCCTGAGATCACAACCTGAGTCGAAACCAAGAGTTGGACGCTTAACTGAGTGTACCACCCAGGCACCGTTAGGAAGAACCATTTATAAAAGCAGTTTGGCGTTAGGCAGGAAAGATGAAAATTGGCTTGTTCTATGGCTCAGCAATTCTAACATTAGGTATATAGAGAAACTTATGCCCATGTATACACAAGAGCTATGAACAAGAAGGTTCATAGCAGCATTGATTATATGAATCAAAAACTGATAACAATTTAAATATCCATAAATAAGAGCAGGGATAAAAATGTAGTATGTTAATGCATTACATGAAATTAAGCTATAAAAAACATGGGGGCGCCTGGGTGGCTCAGTCGTTAAGCGTCTGCCTTCGGCTCAGGTCATGATCCCAGGGTCCTGGGATCGAGCCCCGCATAGGGCTTGCTGCTCAGCGGGAAGCCTGCTTCTCCCTCTCCCACTCCCCCTGCTTGTGTTCCCTCTCTCGCTGTATCTCTCTCTGTCAAATAAATAAAATCTTTATAAAAACAAACAAACAAACAAACAAAAAAAACATGGATGAATCTTACAAACATGATGTTAAGCCAAAGAAGCAAGACACAGGAGTGATCACACAAGATAATGCCATGTATTGCATTATTGTATTCCATTCTTTCTAAGATGCATTTTTTTTTTTTTACATTTTTTAACAATGCTGACATTTGTTGACCAAATTTCAATTGATGACTTCTTAGTACTGGGTCCTGATATAGTTAAGGTATTTTCTTTTTTCTCAGTGAGACATTAAATAATGGCATCTTAAATTCTATAAAATTAAAAAACAGGCAAAGCTTTGGGCACCTGGCTGGCTCAGTTGGAAGAGCAAGTGACTCTTGATCTCGGGGTCGTGAGTTCAAGCCCTATGTTGGGTGTAGCGATTACTTAAATAAATAAATCTGAAAAAATTAAAAAATAAAACTTAACATTGTGTTTTAAAAAGAACAGGTGAAGCTAAACCATTTGGTTTAGAGATATATAAACCCTAAACTATATGGAAAAGCAAGGGTTAGTAATGGTGATAGAATCTCAAGTATTGAAGATGCTATGGAACATTCTGAAGGTCTAATTGGCAAGGGTACAGCCAATCCTTAATCCTTTGGATGGATATATTTCCCTCACGAAACCTAGAGATGGAATTCACCTCAGTTTACTCAGCATCCTACTTCAGGATGCATTCTCACACATTGTCAGGGTCTCACATCCATTTCCCACCTTCCTTTTTCTTTCTTTTTTTTTTTTTAAATTTATTTATTTGAGAGAGAGAATGAGAGAGAGCACACGAGAGGGGGGAGGGTCAGAGGGAGAAGCAGACTCCCTGCCGAGCAGGGAGCCCGATGCGGGACTCGATCCAGGGACTCCAGGATCATGACCTGAGCCAAAGGCAGTCACCCAAGCAACTGAGCCACCCAGGCGCCCCCTTCCTTTTTCTTCATAACGTCCTTATTTTTCCCAATCAAGTGTTCTGAGTGGGATCAATCCATGCTTTATACCTGGTTGCCTGATTTAAAATTTTCAGCAAAAGCTATTCCCCTGACTTTAAAAATTAGGTCAGGGGAATCCGGATAAGGAACCCCCTCAAGAACCAGGATGTGGCGAAATATTTGCTAGGACTTCTGGAAGAGAATATCTCTTCTTCCACAGAAGATGCTGGAAGAGTCTTCCCTTCTTCCACTGAATATGACTAAAAAAGTATATAGCCCCAGGAGCTCTTTGCAACCATCTTGCTCCCTGAGGGAAGCCTGTCTTAAGGTAATATTAACTTGTACCTTAAGAAAAACTAACATCCTTGTGATATCATTAGAGATACTTAAGCAGGCTTTACCTGAAACTAGTCCTACTTCTGGCCTTGGCAATTATGCGAGCCAATTTTATTATTAGTTTTTCTGTAACATTCATTCAAAGTCATCTCAACTGAAACTTGTATTATTTCATTTAATCTCCATATCAACATTCTAAGAGAACTATTATTATACCAATTTTGTCTGAGACTTTGCAGCTAGTAAATGATAGTGCTCAAGTCTAACCTTTGATCTTTTGGCTTCGACTGCCAATGTTTCTCCATCTAGCATAACAGAAATCCACTGAAGAATTTCTGCGTGTGGTTCAGGAGAGGAAGAGGAACGTCAAATTTAAAAACGAAAAGGTGATAGAAGAAAACTAAAAAAGCGTTCATCACATGTAATTTTTTTTTTTTTAAAGAACAGAGCAGTTCTTTCTCAGGGTTCTTTGTAATAATGGATGGAGGCTTTTGTTGGATCTCTTATTAGCATTATGCTGGCAATTCAAAAGTATGTTACTGATGCTACCAATTGCATAACACTGAATGTTTCCCCCACCTTTGCAACTCTTCTGCTTTGGCTGCTTGTTTATTTGGGTTTCTCTGTCTTTAAGGTCATGCAGTTGTAAAGACAGACACAAATAGACCCGGAGAGACGCACTGCATTCTGCAAAGACCTTTGGTCCTTGAATAGCAATTAAAGGTGTTTTTCTAGAAGGTAGAGAAGTCAAGATGTTTGGACCTGAGGTAGTACAGTCTTAATTCATTATATATAATGTTCTAGAACCCTAACACCAGTTTGTTTAGAGCATGAACATTTATAAAAATCACATTAAAAAGAAGTCAGTGGGCGAGTGTGCCTTTCTTATTCATTGTATACACAGAGCTCAAAAATCAAAAAGCCTGATCTCCAGGCTACAGCTCTAATTAGGCCCTTTTATACAATTGCAGCAGGAAGGTGCCATATTGTAGGTCACTGAGAATATATTGAATTCAGGGCCCACTAAGCCCTTTATTGAAAATTGTAGAGGTTTGAGTTAACAGTGTCAGTCTTTTGTGACTTGGAGAAATTAAACGGAGGAAGGTTGTTTGTCCCTGTAATTTGAGAAGCTGAAAGTGCCACCTCCTGGGGTAGGGGTAGGCAGCAAGGAGCTTAATTGTGTTGTGGCTGAATTTGGAGTCAGATTTACTGACACTGTCAAAAGTAATTTAAAGTTTTTTTTGTCACAGAGGAAGACCTAAAATGCTTAATTCTCACATCAACAGCATTCTGGTCTAAACTTTTAAGATTGGGAGTGGTTCAGCCAGAGTTGTCTCTTATCCAGCTTGTTCTTAGCTTACTTCAGCATCGTTTGTTACCTCTTTAATTAAGAAAAGGGGGGAGAAACCTGAAGAAAAAAAAGACTTGACTAATACCGTTTTTTAAAAAAAGATTTTTTTTTTAAGATTTTATTTATTCATTTGACAGAGAGAGACAGAGTGAGAGGGGGACACAAGCAGGGGGAATGGGAGGGGGAGAAGCAGGCTTCCCGAGGAGCAGGGAGCCTGATGCGGGGCTCGATCCCTGAGCCGAAGGCAGACGCTTAATGACTGAGCCACCCAAGCGACCCATAAAGAAGATTTTTTTTTTTAAAGATTTTATTTATTTGACAGAGAAAGAGAGCAAGCACAAGTAAGGGGGAGCAGCAGAGGCAGAGGGAGAAGCAGACTCCTGGCTGATTAGGGAGCCCAATGTGGACCCTGAGATCATGGCCTGAGCCGAAGACAGACGTTCAACCAACTGAGCCATCCAGGCGTCCCCTTGACTAATATGATCTTGATTAAGACCCATTTGGTTGCAAGCGATAGAAATCCAGCTCCCTCTAGTTTAAGCCAAAAACAGGATTCATCATAAAGAAAATAAAGAGTGGCCCAAAATTCAAGGACAAGATACTCCTCCTAGCTTTAGGAACAGTGAGAACCAGGGATTCGAATATGGTCTGAATGTTCCTTCTGGCCCTTATCTCTGCTTCTTTCAGTGGCTGGCCTTCATTATTAACTCACCATGGAAGGGCTTTCTCCACAGGTAGAAACAAAAACAAAAACAAAACATGGTTCCTAAGTTAGACCATCTGTTGCCTAAAACAGTCTTGAGCTCCAGCCTGCTGGTCCCAAGCATAACATCCCTGGAGAAGGGCTCTTCGGCCTGGCATTTGTCAGGAACCCAGCTTTAAACTTAGGCCAGGAAAAGGGGCAAGGCTGTACTAAATAAGCTCTTATGGGATTCATTATGTAACCAAGTGTTCAAACTATGGGAATTTAGGAGTCCCCAGATGCTTTTAGGGGTCTCGCAATGTCAAAATTATTTTCATTAAGAACGATTAAACAAAAATTACTTTTATAATGATACTAAGATATTTGGCTTTTTCACTCATTCTCTGAAGAGTGTACAGGGGAATTTCCCAGAGGCTGCATGACATGGGATATCAGAATAGATTGAATGCAAAAGCAGATGGGAGAATTCAGGTGGCCTAATCTTCTATCAAGTCGGACATTAAAGAGATTTTAAAAAGTAAAAGAATGACACTCTTCTCGCTATTGTCAACGCAAAGTGAACAAACCTTTTATAATTTCCAAAAAAAAAAAACCTAAAAAAAGGAAGAGAGTTTTATTCGAGCCCAAGTGAGGCTAGCTTCCCAGGATACATAATCTTCACAAGTAAGAGAATGCTCCAGAGAAGGGATGTTTAATACAGGGTTATATATGTTTTTTTGTTACATCAAGAGTTACAAGTCATCGGGATGAAGGACATTTCAGAAAATTATAAACTTTATCTTATGCTTTCAGTTTGTGCAAGGTTATAGGCTTTGGAGGGATGGAAAGGGAACTTAGGGAGATTTTTACTCTTATCTTTAGCTTGAATTGTTTCTTTTAGGTTATTTGCTAACAAAGCACATGTACAATGTTTGCTTGGGGCAGAAATGGAGCTCATGCTTTGAAGTCATTCTGACCTTGGTAAAAATTAAAGTGTAGTTTCCCTGGGGTCCCAGGAGTAGCGCCCACAAAACATGAAAAGTTGAAGATTTCCCTTAACACTGTATTTTTTTAAGATTTTATTTATTTATGTGAGAGAGAGAGTGAGAGCGAGAGAGCAGAAGCAGGGGGAGCAGCAGAGGGAGAGGGAGAAGCAGATTCCCCGCTGAGCAGGGAGCCTGATGCAGGACTCGATCCCAGGACCCCAGGATCATGACCTGAGCTGAAGGCAGATACTTAAGCCATCCAGGCGCCCAAGAATCCTCAGTAATTTTTTTTAAAGATTTTATTTTATTTATTTATTTGAGAGAGAGAGAGCACAAGAGGGGGTAGGATCAGAGGGAGAAGCAGACTCTCCGCTGAGCAGGGAGCCCGATGTGGGACCCGATCGCGGGACTCTGGGATGATGACCTAAGCCGAAGGCAGTTGCTTAACCAACTGAGCCACCCAGGCGCCCAATCCTCAGTAATTTTTAAGGTGATCCTGATATTAGCAAGTTTGTGAACCATGAATGTATCCATGGCAACTTCCTTGATTTTTTTCTAAGCCTCAGTTTCTTTATCTGTAAATGGGGATAATAACAATGCCTACCTCATAGAGGTATTGGAGAATGAAGACAGTTAATACTTATAAAGTGCTTAGAGCAGTGCTGTAGAAGGGTTAAATCATAATAATAATAATAACCGCCACCACCGTGTGGATGGGGGAGGGGCAGTTCTTAGAAAAGAGAGGCTCGCAGACTATGTGAGATGTCAACAACATAGGAACCAAAAGATAACCTTTCAGAGAAAATCATACGAAAGTATCAAGGATCCTGTGTTAAGGCAGATACTACACAAAAAAAGTGCAAGGGTAGAAATGATCTCATTACTTGGGCTCTATGTCTTGATTCAGTAATTTGAGTTTCTCCAACAATGATGTGATAGCTGAGTCTAAGTGTCAGGGTTCCAACTTTCCCCATGTGGCTTCTCTTTAAGTCTTTGGGTATTTGCTGTCCCCTAACCTACAACTGGCCCTTCCCTGTTAGTGATACACGGATGAGTATGAATGCCCACTGTGTGACACTTTAGGTGCCAAAGGCACAGTTAATCCTCTTGGCATTCCTGAATGGTAGGCATTATTAACTTAATTTCACAAGGGAGGAATCTGAGGCTGAGAGAGAATGTGAGTGGCCCAGTGTGACACAGTTAAAAAAAGAACAGAGCCAGGAGTTAAACCTGGATTTGTCTGACCATGGAGTCCAAACATCTTTCCAGTATTCCATCTCATCTGCTATCTAGAGAGAGGGAAAGAAAGTCATTAATGAGAAATAAACTCTTCTATTTCACAGAGATGAAAGGTTTAATTACACCTTTCCTCTTTTTTTTTTTAAAGATTTTTATTTATTTATTGAGAGAGAGAGAGCATGAGAGGGAGGAGGGTCAGAGAGAGAAGCAGACGCCCTGCTGAGCAGGGAGCCTGATGCAGGACTCGATCCCGGGACTCCAGGATCATGACCTGAGCTGAAGGCAGTTGCCCAACCAACTGAGCCACCCAGGCGCCCCTTTCCTCTTTTTTTTAAATTGAGATTTAATTTACAGCATTATATAAGATTAAGGTGTACAGTGTGTTGATTTGATGCATTTATATACCACAGTATGATCACCACCGTAGCTTTAGCTAACACCTCTATCACATCGCATAATGATTGTTTCTTTTTTATGGTGAGACCATTTAGTCTTTTAGCAGTTTCGAAGTATGGAATACAATATTGTTGACTGTAATCACCGTGCTGTGCATTAGATCTCCTGAACTTATTCATCTTTTAGTTGCAAGCTTGTACCTTTGTCAGCATCTCCCCATTTTCCCTACCCCCAGCCCCTGGTCACCCCCATTTTACCCTCTGTTTCCACAAATTCAGCTTTTTTAGATTCCAAGTGTAAGTGCTATCATACAGTATCTGTCTTTCTTTGTTTGCTTATCTCACTAAGCATAACCTTCTCCAGCTCTATCCATGTTGTGGGGAAATGGCAGGATTTCCTTCTTTCTCATGGCTGAATAATAATCCACTGTGTACACATATGCATGTGTGTGCATGCATGTGTGTGTGTGTATGTGCATATGTGTATCACAACTTCTTTATCCATTCATCCTTTGACAGACAATAGATTAGGTTGTTTCCATATATATATTTTTTAATAACCCTGGGCATTTTTAAAAAGCTTCTATTTATTTGAGAGAGAGAGAGGCAGTGTGTGCACGAGAGAAGGGGAGGGGCAGAGGGAAAGCAGACTCCCCACTGAGAGGGAGCACGAGATCATGGCCTAAGCCAAAGGCAGATGCCTAACTGACTGAGCCACCCAGATGCCCCTTGTTTCCATATTTTGCTTATTGTAAATAATGCTTCAATAGTGCAGATACCTCTTTAAATTCCTGTTTTCATTTCCTTTGGGTAAATACCCAGAAGTAGGATTGTTGAATCATGTGGTAGTTGTATTTTTAAGTTTTTCAGGAACCTCCATACTGTTTTCCATGGTGGCTGAACCAATTCACATTCCCACCACCAGTGCACAGGGTTCCCTTTCTCCACATCCTCACCAACACTTACTTTCTTTTGTCTTGATGATAGCTATTTTAACAGGTGTGAGGAGATATCTCATTGTGTGTTTTTTTTTTAAAGATTTTATTTTTAAATATATTCAACATGGGCCTCCAACTTACAACCCCCAGATCAAGAGTCACATGCTCTACCGATTGAGTCAGCCAGGTGCCTCTCATTGTGGTTTCGATTTGCATTTCCCAATGATTAGTGAGATTTGGCATCTTTTTATGTATCTTCTTCTTTTCTAATATATGCATTTAATGCCAAAAATTCTCCCTGAGTATTGCTTTAGCTGCATCCCACAAAGTTTGATGTGTTGTGTTTTAATTTTCATTCAGTTGAAAATATTTTCTAATTTCCCTTGTGATTTCTTCTTTCACAATGGGTTACTTGGAAGTATGCTGTTTAATTTTCAAACACTTGTGGATTTTTTCAGATACCTTTCTGGTTTTGATTTCTAATTTAATTCTATTGCAGTCAAAGAATATACTGTGTCTGAATCCAATCCTTTTAAAATATTGTGACTTGTTTTATGGCATTGAATATGTTCTATCTTGGAAAATATTGCATGTACACTTGAAAAGAATGTGTGTTTGATGGGGCGCCTGGGTGGCTCAGTCGTTAAGCGTCTGCCTTCAGCTCAGGTCATGATCTCAGGGTCCTGGGATCGAGCCCCGCATCGGGCTCCCTGCTTGGCAGGAGGCCTGCTTCTCCCTCTCCACTCCCCCTGCTTGTGTTCCCTCTCTCGCTGTATCTCTCTCTGTCAAATAAATAAAAAAATCTTTAAAAAAAAAAAAAAAAGAATGTGTGTTTGAGTATGGTTAAGTGGAGTGTTCTATAAATGTCAATTACCTCAATGTGATGGTGGTGTTCACGTCTTCCATAACCTCACTGATTTTTGTCTATTTGTTTTATCAGTTATTGAAAGAAGAGTTTTGAATTCCCCAACTATTTTATGTATGTATGTATGTATTTAAAAGTAAGCTCTATGTCCAACGTGGGGCTTGAACTCATGACCCCGAGGTCAAGAGTTGCCTGGTCTACTTACTGAGCCAGCCTGGTGTCCCACCAACTATATTTTTAGATTTGTTTATTTTTCCTTTTGGTTCCTTCAGTTTTTTTCTTCAAGTATTTTGAAGCATTGTTGTTAGTGCGTACACATTTAGGAGTTTGACATCCTCTTATGAATTGTTCTCCCTTCATCTGTGCTGATATTCCTTGCTCTGATATTTACTTTTTCTGACAGGATAGCCACTCCAGTTTTCTCTAATTACTATTTGCATGCAATATCTCTTCCCATCATTGTCCTTTAGTCTACCTATATCTTCATCTTTAAAGTGGGTTTCTTTTAGACAGTTTATAGTTGGATCTTTTAAAAAAAATCTAATGTGACAATTTTTGCTTTTTGTGACTTATATTTATTTATGTTTAATATAAATGGTCTAAACACATGTACCTTTTATAGTCATCAACCAGGTGGTCCAGGCTCAGATATGCCAATTGAGACCTAGAATTTGTTACCCAAAAACAATTTCAAAATTACAAGTTTTCCATTTCAATTTTTCAGATATCCTAAAGGGGACTCATAGACTATAGCAATTCTTTCTCAAAATTCTCCTTCATTTTTATTTCTGTGTTACTCACAAAGTGTAACTGTTCACACTCCTTTCTTTTCAACTCTTCAGAAGATAGCTCCCAACAGTATCTTCAAAAGGGTATTTCTGCCACCCCTCTTGGAGGGTGAAAGAGAGAAAGAAGTTGAATAGGCAAAACTGGAGTCCTCTTTGGTCCGTAGAAGGAGAGACACATCTGGGAACAATTATACATTAATACATTTTGTCCATTTGTGTTCTCCCATAGTTAATCTCATGGCTGCAAAGAGATACCCAATGTTTAAGTTTCCCACCATGCGTTCATTCCCTCTTTTCACAATCCAGTACCTCCCTTGCCTATTTTGTCAGCCTCTGCTGTGTGGGAGAGGGTATAATTCCTCTCAGCATTTAATCCTCCACTCTCTCCAGACAGTGTCTTTGGTAGGGAAAGAAAAAGAGAGCACAGAGGTGTGAGCATTCATTCATTCAACAAACGTTTACTGGGTATCCACTATGTGTGAGGTACTCTTTGGAGTGCTTTCTGGTAAGCAAATCAGACAGAACTCCTGCCCTCATAACACTTACCTCTTAGCGAAAGAGACACACGATGAACAAACAAAATGTATAAATTTAGATGGTGCTTATGGGCCATGAAGAAAATCAAGCAGAGAAGGGGAAAGAGAGCAGCTGAGAGCAAGGTGAGGGCTGTTTTTTGCAGGTAGTCCAAGGACTTAGTGATGTAAGGGAGCGAGCTGTGAGGATGTGTTGGGGAGATTTTCCAGGCAGGGACCAGCAAGCAAGACAGAAAAACCTAGGTAGTTTCAAGAGGCCAGTGTGGATTGGGCATGATCAACAAAGGGGAAAGTGGAAACAGGGAAATGAGGTTAGGGAGGTGGCCAGGCACTTTTCTGTGGGACCTGAATTGATAATTCTAGAGCAGAGCTGTCCAAGAGAAATGTGTGAGCTCTATCTGTAATTTTAAACTTTCTAGTAGCCATGTGAAAAGAACTAAAAAGAAATGGATATAATTAATATTTATAGTGTATTTTAAACCAAATATGTCTAAAATTTTATCATATCAAATATCTAATCAATATAAAATTTTTACTAATGAGATATATTGCATTCTTTTTTCTTACTAAATGAAATGGACTGAATGCTTGTATTCCCCTCCCCCAAATTCATATGTTGAAATCCTGACTCTTTTTTTTTTTTTTAAAGATTTTATTTATTTATTTGAGAGAGAGAGAATGAGAGACAGAGAGCATGAGAGGGAGGAGAGTCAGAGGGAGAAGCAGACTCCCTGCCAAGCAGGGAGCCCGATGCGGGACTCGATCCTGGGACTCCAGGATCATGACCTGAGCCGAAGGCATCGCTTAACCAACTGAGCCACCCAGGCGCCCCGAAATCCTGACTCTTAATGAGATGGTATTTGGAGGTAGGGCCTCTGGGTGGTGATTAGCTTATGAGGGTGGAGCCCTCACGAATGGGATTCATGCCGTTATAGAAGAGATCCCAGAGAGCTCCCGTGGCCCTTCTGCCCTGTGTGGACACAGTTTGACAGCTGTCCATGAACCAGGAAATGAGCTTTCACCAGACACCAAATCTGCCTATGCCTTAATACTGGACTTCCCAGCCTCTAGGACTGTGAGGAAGAAATGTTTGTTACTTAAGGCGCCCAGTCTGCAGTACTTTGTTATAGCAGCCTGAACAGACTAAGGCACTAAATTTTTATACTTGGCAGTTACAGTCACAATTCAATTTGGATGCTAGTTTTCATCCAAAATACTTCATCTATATTTAGATTTCATAAAATATATAGCTGCAAAAGTAGATTGAAATACCCAAGTTGTTCCCAATATTGAAGTTCTCTAATAACTGAACCAGGTATCAAGTTTTCAAATTCAAATTAAATAATACCAAAATTCTGTTCTTCAGTGGTATTTGCCACATTCCAAGGGCTCAGAAGTCACAGAAGGCTAGTAGATATTATATTGGATAGCACATGTGGTTAGTGGGTATCAGTTACTGCAATGACCTCTCACTCCATATTTGTCCACAGAGCATCCAGGGTGATCTTTGAAAAATGGAAATCAGTTCACATTGCCCCTGCTTAGAGCTTCTGGTGGCTTTCTATGACATTTAGTAAATCCCAATGACTCAAGTGGGGCATTCATTTTGAGGCAGATGAAGAGCTCCCATTTTTACCCATCCTTCTTCCTGAAATCCCATTACAATGATAGTAAAGAAGTACAAGAGGAAATCAATCCATGAGTGAAATGAGAGGTGGAGGAGCAGGGCTATATTAGCAAATCAAGTTTTGGTGAATTTCTCTAAGATGGAAGGTAAATGTGATTTTAATCTTTGGTAAAGCAGTGAAGAAAGAGGCACAGCTCTGAGCACACAAGAAGCTTCAGGGGACAAGAGAGATGTCTTCCATTTAAATGATCCCAGCTACTTAAATGATTGGCTACAAAAATCTGGAGTGGGAAGAAAGGCACAAGTTTAAGTAACTGATGGAAAACAGTGAGTGGAAAGGATGTGTGGGTCAGCTGCTCCTCTTCTCCTCTCTCAACTTTGTGCATATTTTGGCAGTGTTTGTCTTAGGTGGTGGCTAGAGATGTCTTCTTAAGAAACCAAGTCATGTCCCGGGATGGCAGTAGTTGGGAAGCCCAGAGTAGAACCTTACTCACTTTGGCATGGGGATGAGAGAGGGAAGTCTTCCTGCCTGTCAGCTGACATATTCAGCCTGCACATACAGATCATGTAATCAGCATTTTCATTCTGGAAAGAGATTGGTGATAGAAAAGTACCCCAGTAATTAATCTGGCTTCTCATATTCAAAAGCCCCAAAGGACAACCGAGGGCCGTAAGATAGTTGCACAAAACCAGCAGGGCGAAAATGAATAATTCACCCTAGGAGAAACAGAAATAGTTCAGAGAATAGCAGTGAACTTTTTAAAAAGTTCAAATTAATATTCTCAGAGAAATTTGAGGAGGCAGTGCATCTATAAAATATAAATAGATGACAGTTAAAAAAGAAAACAAACCTATATGGGGTGCCTGGCTGGCTCAGTCAGAAGAGCATGTGACTCTTGATCTCAGGGTCATGAGTTTGAGCCCCACACTGGGTGTAGAGATTACTCAAAATAAAATCTTAAAAAAAAAGCCCCAAATAATTAATAAGTGTTAGAAATATAATTCTAAAATGGAAAACTCAACAAAAAGGCTAAAGGAAAGAGTCAAGGGAATCTCTCAGAATGTAGAACAAGAGGACAAAAAGAAAAGTTGAAAGAGAGGACTAACAAAGAAGAGCCAACATACATCTAATAGGAGTTTCAGATTGAGAGTAGAGAAAAAGTAGATCTCCCAGAGCTAAAGAAAGATCCACATCCTCAAACAGGAAGGTCTCATCCTGTGGTAATCCATATGAATGATAGCCATATCTTGGAGAAACTTCACAAATCCAAAGACAAAAGACTCCTAAAAACATTCCAAAAAGAAAAAAAAAATCAGAGGTTGAGAATCGGCATGACACTTAACAGTTACACTATATACTAGAACACAAGGGAATAATGACTTTAAAATTTCTGAGGGACAATGATTTTGAGTCTAGAATTCTATAGCCAGCCAAATTAGCATTTAAGTGGGGGAGCAAAATATTCTTTTTTTTTTTTACTTCCACTACTTACTTTATTTTACTTTTTTTTTTTTTTTTTTAAACTCAGTCCTTCCAAGGACTGAGGAAATTTATTACTCACGGACCACTCCTAAAGAGCTGCTTAAGGATGTACTACAGGAAAATGAAACAGGAATCTAAGGAAGAGGAAGATAATCAAGTTGCAGGAGAGGGGCAATCAAAGGAAATCCTAGAATGCAATAGGCTTAAAAAGGAAATGGTGTGAAGAAACCGGATTCTCTTAGAGAGTAGATCAAAGTTTATTACAGTATTACATCAAAAAAAAACCACAATATATTCCGTTTTTCCTTCAAGAGCCACAAGTGTAGTGGCATCACCTTCTCCACTGGGTCCACACTCTATTTGATATTGCCATGAATATTTTTTATATTATCAACACACTAGAGATAATTATTATTATTATTTTTTTAAGATTTTATTTATTTATTTGGCAGAGACAGAGATAGCAAGAGCAGGAACACAAGCAGGGGGAGTGGTAGAGGGAGATGCAGGCTTCCCGCCGAGCAGGGAGCCCGATGCGGGGCTCGATCCCAGGACCCTGGGATCATGACCTGAGCCGAAGGCAGATGCCTAACGACTCAGCCAGCCAGGCGCACCCTCTTCTTTGGTTTTTAATGTAGAGAATTAATTTATAGACAATGTATGGAAAACTTGATTAACATTAGAGAACAGAATATAAATGTTATAAACTCTGTCAGTGAGAAGTAAGGCCCTTGAGAGGTGTGAGTGGAGAGGACAGAAAGACAAAGGGAAGTTAAGTGAAGGGTGTTGAGTCTTTCGCCTTACACAACAGGAAGTTAAGAGATACTGTGTGTGGGGTTGGGGAGCTGGGCAGGGCAAGTAGGGGCGAGGGGAGTTTGGGAAGGGTAAGACACTGAGCCCAGGAGCAGAGGGATGAGGGGTAACTGGGCTGGGATGTTCAGTGAGGCCGGCAAGAAACGGCAGGCAACGTGTGCGAAAGTGGGTGAGAGCAAAGGAGGCTGAGCGGAAGTAGGGGAGGTATGGGCGGAGCATAGCAGGTTATTGAGAGGAAGGGGCGGGGCGGGGGCGGAGATGAGCAGGGGGAGGGGAGCTGACGCCTTCTGCGTCCAGGGCGCCTGCGCAAACTAGTCGTCTGCTAGCTCGCGCCATCGTGCCTCGCCGTGCCTCGCCTCGCCTCGCCTCGCTTCGCCTCGCGCGTGCTGTCTTGTCGGCCTCGCTTCGCTTCGCCTCAGCGGAAGCCATGCCCCGCCTGCTCGTTCTTTGTCTGGTTCCCCGCCGCCGCGTGATCCCGATGGGACTGCAACCCGGCCGCCGCCTGACCCGCTTGGAGCCCCGCCGCCGCCAGCGCCCCAAGTTGTCCGTGGTGAGTGGGGGCCCACGCCTCAGGGCGACGCGGAGCGGGGCGGCTTGGGGTTGGGGGGAAGGGCGCGCGGCTGAGGCGGGAGCTCCTCGACGGGCGGGGACAGGGTGGGGGCCCGCGCCTCGTGTGGTGGCGTCGGTGCCGGGCGGCCTTTGAGGGTCCGGGGAGGCTGCCTCCGGGGCGCGAAGGGCGAGGGCAGAGCCGTCGCCAACCCCACACGGTGCCTGCCGCCCGCGAACGCTCTCTTCGGGGCCGACGCCTGTTACCTGCCCTCCGACGGGGGGATTCCCGGGCAGCACCTGGGTTCCAGGGTTCAGAGGTCGAAACTGGGGGGCCGTTAGGAGGAAGGCGTTGTCTTCCAAAAATCGAGGTTGGGTCATCTGGGAAAGGCAGTCCTGCTTCTCAGGCTCCGTCAGGCCGCGTGACGAGGACGACGGCCCAACTTCCTCGGAAGGTCGACACGGATCTGGTTAGGCAGCCAGTGGCCGGTCCAGCGAGCCGCACGCACTGACATCGCTCTCCGTCTTCTCTCCCAGGACAGCGTCGTTGGGCTCGTGGTGCTGTTGGCGACCTTCTTAGTACCGTGTGGTTTTGCGCTGAGAAACCTGCGCGGGTTCAGAATGAGAGTAGGTGCCGGAAGATGCAGAGCAGTTATTAACATCCGACGAGTTTTAAATGAGTAACAGTGCTTAGTTGGGGTGATGACGCAACCATTGTGGGTATTCAGTTTCATATCCGTTTGTGTATGGTACCTATTTTGCACTTTTTTGGTCCAGTGCGTTACATGAAGATGAGTTTGTGTAGTCATTTAAAAACGTTAAATAAAGTTGAAACATTCATGCACGGTATGTGATCACAGATCATTTTTTCAACGTCGTGAAAGCTGAGGAGAATTTCATGATGAAAAATAGAATAATGAGGGATGCCTGCTGGGTGGCTCAGTCGGTTAAGTCTGCCTGCGGGTCAGGTCATGATCCCAGGGTCCTGGGATGGAATCCTCCATTGGGCTCCTTGCTCAGTGGGGAGCCTGCATCTCTCTCTGCCTGCCTCTTTTTCTCTCTGACAAAATATTAAAAAAGAATAATGAGAACAGCAGTGAGAGGTCAGACTTAGTGATGGAGATCATGTCATCAAGTGTATTTTATGGGAGTGAATGCGTATATCTAGTAACATCAACATTAAAAGGTTAGATACATAGCAGTAAGGTAATACAAGTTTAGTTAAATGATTCTTCTTACTATTTTTATGTTCCATTGATACTGCCCCTTATAGTAATGAGATCCAGACTTTAGTTTTCACTGTGGAAATACAACTTTTTATTAATTTGTCTTAAATTTGCCTCTACATTCTGGGATTTAGTAAGTGTCTTTGTACCTCTCATTTATTGATTTTATTATTTTCTACAAGTTGCCTTTCAAGTTTGTAGAATTACGTATACCTTTGTTTGAATTTTATTTATTTTTAAAGTAGGCTCCATGCCCATCGTGGAACCCAGCGCAGGGCTTGAACTCACGAACCTGAGATCAAGACCTGAGATGACATCAAGAGTTAGATGCTTAACTGACTGAGCCACCCAGGGACCCCATACCTTTGTTTGAATTTAGGTCACTTTGCCAATTATGGTGACTGTGGGCAACAGACCTAAACGCTGAGCCTGTTTCCTTATCTATATAATAGGAACTTAAAATTGCTCTCTTGAAGGAATGTTGTGCAGGAATAAAACACTGAACAAAGATAAAACACTTCCTAGGATAGTACCTGAAACAGCAATCAATAGACGTTAAGAGAATATGTGTTTTACTAATATTCAGCAAGTGTCATATTTGAGTGATATGCCAGGTATTGTCTAAGGTCAGTGAACTGAAAATAGATCTCTGCCTTTGTAGGGCATGGAAGACTTGCATTTTAATTACTTCACTATTGTATTTGCACTTTGAAATTTATATCGGTGTGTTAGGTTTCTCCAGAGAAACTGAGCCAATTTTTGTGTTTATATATAGAGGAAGAGAGGGGGAGATTGATTGATTGATTGATTGATTTTAAGGAATTGGCTCAATTGTGGATGCTGGCAAGTTCAGAATCTGCAAGGTTGAGAGTCTCTGGCAAGTTAGAGACTCAGGAAAGAGTTGCAGTTTGAGTCTGAAGTCAGTCAGCTGGTGGAATTAAACTCTCAGGAGAAGTCAGTATTTTTCTTAAGGCCTTCAATTGCTTGGATATGGCTTACTAACATTATAAGGGCAATCGGCTTTAGTCAGAGTCTACTGATCTAAATGTTAATCCTGTCCAAAAATTACCTTCACAGAAACATCTAGAATAGCATTTGACTGAATGTCTGGGTACTGCAGCCTACCTAAGTTGACAGAAAATTAAACATTCACAATAGGGTAAAATAATTTTTCAGAGGGAAACCATGAAAAGGGTTTGATACTTTTAAAATTTAAAGGTGTGAGTACAGTAGCTGATTGAAATCTTATCCATTTAAGATTCACCTTCTCAGGGCGCCTGGGTGGCTCAGTTCATTGGGCTCCCGACTTGATTTTGGCTCTGGTCATGATCTCAGGGTTGTGAGATAGGGCCCTGCGTTGGGCTATACGCTCAATGGGGAGTTTGCTTGGGATTCTCTCTCTCCCTCTCTCTGCCCCTCTTCCCCATGGGCGCATGCACGCTCTCTCTCAAATAAATAAAAAAAAAAAATCTTAAAAAAAAAAAAGATTTGGGCACCTGGGTGGCTCAGTTGGTTAAGCGACTGCCTTTGGCTCAGGTCATGATCCTGGAGTCCTGGGATCGAGTCCCGCATCGGGCTCCCTGCTCAGCAGGGAGTCTGCTTCTCCCTCTGACCCTCCCCCCTCTCATGTGCTCTCTCTCTCTCATTCTCTCTCTCAAATAAATAAATAAAATCTTTAAAAAAAAAAAAAGAAAAAGATTTACCTTCTCTGTTCACTGATGCAAATCCGCTCTTAGACCCTTTAAAGAACTCTGGCCCATCAGGACACAGACTCAATATTTTGGTTTCTTGTATTCACCAAGACCATGTTCCTGCTGCCCATTTTGAAACTTTTTCTTCTCTGACTCTGATGACTTTATGCTTAAGCTTCTGATGCTTTCCTCTATGTGTTCCAGCTAATGACAGAAGACTGGTTTACCTTTGTCCTGGCTAGGGAAGACTATTGAATTATAGGAGTCTTTTCCATAGAACTTAAGCACCAAATTTCTGAACCATTTATTTGACATTCTCATGGAATAATGCTGTGTTGGGAGGTGGTAGCTCATTTTGATGAGTGAGCTCTATTGCCCTGTCATGTTACTTAACTTTCAGTGCATAAATGTGTCACATTAAAAGTACAGTTGATTCTTGTTACTTGGGGTAGTTGTGTTCTATAAAGTCGCCATGAACACTGAATTGGTGAATACTGAACCATTGTTCCTAGGAGAAATACCAGGTTATGTTCCTGTGAGCCTCTGGTCACAACATTTTTGTAAGTCTATCAATATATAACCTTGTTTTATGTTTGTTTCTGTTAAAAGATACCTTATTTAATGTGTATTACTGATTCGTGATTTATAAGCATTGTACTCATGGACAATAGCACTGTAACTCATGTCTGAATGAAACATATCTAATACATGTATTTTTCCTGTAAGACCCATTACCATATTTTTGTGATTAGGAACTTTAGATAGCACTTAAACACTGTGTATGGGGCCCATTTTAAATAGTGAAATCACCAACACAAAATACAAAAACGTAAAAAAACACCAGATAAGCCATGGGAAAGACTTGTTTACAGTATTACAGAATGAGAGCTGAAACAAGAAGGCAGAGCTTTGCATTGTTTGACCTCAACATTGCATGATTCAAATTTTTTGCCACTCTGCATGTCTATGAGATGTGAAAGTGTTGCCTTCATTTTGGATTTGAAAATAATTTTAGTGAGTAGGGGAATTTGCATCCATGGAATCTACAAATAATGAGGATTAAGTTTTATTCTTAGAGGAGGTCTTGCTCTCATTTATGAAACATCTTGGGAATTCTTATTTTGAAAATTTAAGAATTTGCAGGATGTTCTTTTGGGAAAAAATAAGTCCGGAGAAACCTCATCCCTTGGGGTTGGATTTTTGAGGAATAACTTAAAAAATGTGAGTATGGCTTTGGGGAATAAATGAAGTAGTGCAATTCTTGGCTTAAAATGAGATTTGATAATAAAGTAATTATCTGGTGAAACTGCCAGAGGGAAACTACAAAAAGATTATAAAATATTTTGATAATGATGTCATTGGTGGATTAGAACTTTCACTATCCATTTCCCAGATGAGTACTTTATTGGCTAACATTCACTTGGCATCTGATAAACCGTTAACTCATTAGTGGGTATATATACTGCCTATCTGTCTCATATCCACAGCCAGATTTAAAATTCCTTGAGGAAAGGTGAGGTATGATAATGTTTTTAATCCTTAGGTATAGCATTGTGGGTAAGTCAAAATATTTGCTTTGATCAGAAGACTGAAATTTCTCCTTCCTGTAAACAGGTATGTAATGAGCTTCTAAAATGTATTCTATACATAGGAGTAGGGATAGTTCCTATCCTTTTGTTTTTCCAGCACTTAGCTTGATGTCTGGCACATATTCTGAGCTTTGTTTTGTTTGTTTTTGTTTTTGTTTTTAATATACCAAATGAGTGGTTAAGGTGCTGGTAAGACAAATAGAATTCATCTCACTGGCCAAATTCATCTTTTCTAGTAATAGCTGGCTGTAGTGCTGTGTTGAGGAAGATCAAAAAAGAAATGGAATAACTTTAATCAGTATAAATAAAATGTACCATCTATATTGACCCAGCATATCAATTTTTCCTTGATAACTTTTGGCAAAGAAATTTACAGAAATTGTAAATGAAGGTCCTTAGGTAAGGACTTACAAATTGTATAATATATTTATAAGCATAATGAACACAATATTTAATTTTTAAGCATGATAAACACAATATTTGTGGTAAATATTCTTAGATTCTTGGAAGGTTGATAGTTATGAAATCTTTCTATTTAGAAGGATAAGGAGTGAGTTATTTTTCAATACAGGAAAACCATTTTCTGTAGAAAGTTCCATTTATTTTTAAAGTTCTGTTGCTATGGCAAGTCGCTGAATTTGGGTAAATCACTTAACTTCTGGAATTCTGTTTCCTTTTCTGTAAAATGAACAGGTTGACCTAGACCAGTGATTTTTAACTTTTTGCTTTATTCAAATTGATATATCATTGAAATATTTTGCAACTTACCATGTGAACAGGGCATTTTGGTTTTTTTTTAAATAGTAACCTGAGTTAGTAAGAATTAAATTTCATAAGTCAGGTATTATTGTATTTAAAAGTACTTAAGATTTAATAATAAGTATATAAAATGATGCCATTTATAATTTATGAATAAACATGTATGTACAATATGATACTTGGGTAGGCCCTTCAATGGGGAAAATCACTTCTCTATTGTCATCTACATTATGTCAGCCTTCACTCTTCTCAGCTTTATCACTACATTGTTCCCACCACACCTTTACTTGGCATCACTTAGACTTCTACTCGATTCTCCTCCACCAGGACCTTGCTGTTTTTTTTTTAACTTATCCATCCACCTTGTCCACTTTCATTTAAGTGTTTTATTGCCAATACCTTTAGCTTATTTGCCCTTTTATTTTTTGTCCGTGTGCCCTCCAGAATACAAACCATGAGTAAATCTCAGTCCCTCAAATTTTGGCTTGGGCCAGTGCTGCCTAGGAGATCACAGAATCAGACTATTAGTGCTATTAGAAATCCATTGTTTCTAAACTAATAACCCCCAATGCTTATTAAAATTCTTTTCTCTTTTCCTTTACTTTTCATTGTAGTGGCTAATTTAAATCTTGTGTATCTTGGCTTTTTATTCTATTAGCTCTCTAACCCAATCTTAGCAGACTACCTCATTTTTCTTTCTTTCATTATTTTATTTTATTATTTTATTTATTTTTTATTTTATTATTTAGGGTGCCTGGGTGGCTCAGTTGGTTAAGTGACTGCTTTCGGCTCAGATCATGATCCTGGAGTCCTGGGATCGAGTCCTGCATTGGGCTCCCTGCTCAGCGGGGAGTCTGCTTCTCCCTCTGACCCTCCCCCTGCTTGTACTCTCTCTCTCTGACAAATAAAATCTTTATTTTTTTAAAAGATTTTATTTATTTGAGAGAGGGAGTACAAGCAGGGGGAGCAGCAGGCAGTATCAATGGATGATCCAAAGTCATCAGTGATTTTGTCAATAAATCTAGTAGTTTTTAGCCCTTACCTTTTTCCAATACTTGATATTATTTACTCCGTTTTTGAAATATAGATATACCTCAGAGATATTAAGGGTTTGGTTCCAGACCATCACAATAAAGTGAGTTAAATGAATTTTCTGATTTCGCAGCTCATATGAAAGTTATGTTTACACTTCACTGTAGTTTATTAAATGTTCAATAGTATTACATCTTAAAAAACAATGTTAAATACCTTAATGTAAAAAATATTGCAAAAAAAAAAGGTAACTATCACCTCAGCTTTCAGCAAGTCAAAATCTTTTTGTTGGTGAGGAGGGTCTTGCCTCAGTGTTGATGGTTGCTGACCAGGGTGCCAGTTGCTGAAGTTGGGAGTGGCTGTGGCAAGTTCTAAAGTAAGACAACAATGGGGTTTACCCCACTGATTGGCTCTTCCTTTCATGATTTCTCTATAGCATGTGATGCTTTTTGATAGCATTATACTCACAGTAGAACTTCTTTCAAAACTGGAGTCATGCTTCTCTAACACTGCCATTGTTTTATTCATTAAATTTATGTAATATTTTAAACATTTTTGTTGCTTTTTCAATGATCTTCACAGCATCTTCACCAGGAGTAGATTCCATCTCAAGAAGCCACTGTCTTTGTCAATCCGTAAGAAGCAACTCCTCAGCTGTTAAAACTTTAATCATGAGGTTGCAGCAATTCAGTCACATCTTCAGGCTCCACTTTTAATTCTAGTTCTCTTGCTGTTTCCACCACATCTTCAATTTCTTCCTTCACTGAAGTCTTGAACTCCTCACAGTCATCCATAAGGGTTGGAATCAACTTCTTCCAAACTCCTGTGAATGTTGGTATTTTGGCCTCTTCCAGTGAATCATGAATGTTCTTAATGGCATCTAGAATAGTGAATCCTTTCCAGGTTTTCAATTTACTTTGCCTAGAGTTGTCAGAGGAATCACTGTCTATGGCAGCTGCAGCCATCATGTATTTCTTAAATAATAAGACTTGAAAGTCGAAATTATTCCTTGATCCATGGGCTACAGAATGGATATTATATTAGCAGGTATGAAAACAGCATCCATGTCCTTGTACACCTCCATCAGAGCTGTGGGTGACCAGGTGCATTGCCAATGAGCGGTAATATTTTGAAAGGAATTTTTTTTTTTTTTTTCTGAGCAGTAATTCTTAACAGTGGGCTTAAAATAGTAAACCATGTTGTAAACAGATGCGCTTTCATTCAGACTTTGTTTCTAGAGCACAGGCAGAGTAGGCTTGGGACAGAAAGCCAAGATGTGTTTAACTCTCTATTAATTATGGAGTAAGAGGGAATCAGAAGAATATGGTATGGTCTGAAGGTGAGCTTAGCTCCAAGGGACCAGTAATTCTCAACCTACTCACTGCTCACTGGTTCCCCTTAATGGTTTCCCAGATCTGGTGCCAGATTTTGATTCATGCACACAATTTGTTTTGATTATAGCTAAGTGTTCAAGCATACCTTGGAGATATTGTGGGTTTGGATCCAGACCACTGCAATAAAGCAAGTCAAATTTTTTGGTTTCCCAGTGCATGTAAAAGTTACGTTTACATTACAGTTTTTTAAGTGTGCCATAGCATTATGTCTAAATATACAATGTAGGGGCGCCTGGGTGGCTCAGTCGTTAAGTGTCTGCCTTCGGCTCGGGTCATGGTCCCAGGGTCCTGGGATCGAGCCCCACATCGGGCTCCCTGCTTGGCGGGAGGCCTGCTTCTCCCTCCCCCGCTCCCCCTGCTTGTGTTCCCTCTCTCGCTGTTTCTCTGTCAAATAAATAAATAAAATGTTAAAAAAAAAAATACAATGGGGGCGCCTGGGTGGCTCAGTTGGTTAAGCGACTGCCTTCAGCTCAGGTCATGATCCTGGAGTCCCAGGATCGAGTCCCGCATCGGGCTCCCTGCTCAGCAGGGAGTCTGCTTCTCCCTCTGACCCTCCCCCTCTCATGCTCTCTCTCTATCTCATTTTCTCTCTCAAATAAATAAAATCTTTAAAAAAAAATACAATGTTAATACCTTAATTAAAAGATATGCTATTGCTAAAAAATGCTAACTATTGTTGCCCTTGGGTGGTGCAGTCGATTAAGCATCCGTCTGTTGGTTTCAGCTCAGGTCGTGTTCTCAGGGTTGTGAGATCGAGCCCTGCATCAGGCTTTGCACTCAGTGCAGAGTCTGCTTAAGACCCTCTCTACTACTTCCTCTGTCCCTACACCCTGCACGCTTGCACATGCGCTCTCACTCACTCTCTCTCAAATAGATAAATCTTTAAGAAAAATGCTAACCATCATTTTGAGCTTTCAGTGAGTCCTAATCTTTCTGCTGGTGGAGGGTCTTGCTTCAATGTCAGTGGCTGCTGTAGTGGTTACTGAAGGTTGATGTGGCTGTGGCAATATCTTAAAATAAGACAACAGTGAAGTTTGCCTCATTTATGGACTCTTTCTTTCACAAATGGTTTCTTTGTAGCATGCAATGAGTAATAATAATACTTTGAAATATTACCAAGCAGTAGATCTCAACAATGGGCTTAAAATATTCAGTAAACCGTCTTGTAAATAAATGTGCTGTTATCCAGGCTTTGTTGATCCATTTATAGAATAGAGCACAGGCATACTAGATTTAGAATAATTCTTAAGTGCCCTGGGATTTTAAGAATGGTAAATGAGCAGTGGCTTCAATAAAGTCTCCAGCTCCATTAGTCCCTAACAAGAGAAGAGTCAGCCTGTCCTTTGAAGGCTTTTTTTTTTTTTTTTAATTTAAATTCAAGTTAGTTAACATATAGTATAGTATTGGTTTCAGGAGTAGAATTTAGTGATTCATCACTTACATATAACACCCAGTGCTCATCCCAACAAGTGCCCTCCTTAATTCCTATCACCCATTAAGCCCATCCTCCAAGCCGCCTCCCCTCCTGCAACCCTCAGTCTGTTCTCTACAGTTAAGAGTCTCTTATGATTTGCCTCCCTCTCTGTTTTTATGTTATTTTTCCTTCCCTTCCTCTATGTTCATCTGTTTGTTTCTTAAATTTCACATATGAATGTAATCATATAATATTTGTCTTTCTCTGACTGACTTATTTTTCTTAGCATAATAACCTCTAATTCCATCCACATTGTTGCAAATGGCAAGATTTCATTCTTTTGATGGCTGAGTAATATTCCATTGTATATATATTCTACACCTTCTTTATCCATTCATCTGTCGATTGACATTTGGGCTCTTTCCATAAATTGGCTATTGTTGATAGTGCTGCTATAAACATCGGGGTGCATGTACCCCTTTGAATCTGTATTTTTATATCCTTTGGGTAAATATCTAGTAGTGTAATTGTTGAGTCATAGGGTAGTATTATTTTTAACTTTTTGAGGAACCTCCATACTGTTTCCCAGAGTGGCTGCACCAGTTTTCATTCCCACCAATAGTGTAAGAGGGTTCCCCTTTCTCTACATCCTAACTAACATCTGTCATTTCCTGTGTTGATAATTTTAACCATCCTGACTGGTGTGAGGTGGTGTCTTACTATGATTTTGATTCGTATTTCCCTGATGAGTGATGTTGAGCATCTTTTCATGTCTGTTAGCCATCTGGATGTCCTCTTTGGAAAAATGTCTATTCATGTCTTCTTCATATTGCTTAACTGGATTATTTGGTTTTGGGGTGTTGAGTTTGATAAATTCTTTATAGATTTTGGATACTAACCTTTTATCAGACATGTCATTTACAAATATCTTCTCCTTTTCCATTGGTTGCCTTATAGTTTTGTTGATTGTTTCCTTCCCTGTGCAAAAGCTTTTTATCTTGATGAAATCCCAGTAGTTCATTTTTGCTTTTGTTTCCCTTGCCTCTGGAGACATGTCTAGCAAGAAGTTGCTAGGGCCAAGGTCAGAGAGGTTGCTGCCTGTGTTCTCCCCCAGGATTTTGATGGTTTCCTGTCTCACATTTAGGTCTTTCATCCATTTTGATTTTATTTTTGCGTTGGTGTAAGAAAGTGGTCCTTTTTTTTTTTTTTAAGATTTTGTTTATTTGAGAGAGAGAATGAGTGGGGGGAGGAACCGAGGGAGAGGGAGAAGCAGACTCCCTGCTGAGTAGGGAGCCCCAATGTGGTCTTAATCCCAGGACCCTCAAATCACGACCTGAGCTGAAGGCAGCCACTTAACCAGTTGAGCCACCCAGGTGCCCCCAAAGTGGTCCAGTTTCATCCTGCATGTTGCTGCCTAGTTATCCCAACACCATTTGTTGAAGAGACTCTCTTTTTTCCATTGGATATTCTTTCCTGCTTTGTCGAAGATTAGTTGACCATATAGTTGTGGGTCCATTTCTGTGTCCTCTATTCATCCATTAATCTGTGTATCTGTTTTTGTGCCAGTACCATACTGTCTTGATGATTACAGCTTTGTAATATAGCTTGAAGTTTAGGATTTTGATGTGTCCCACCTTGCTTTTCTTTATCAATATTACTTTGGCTATTACTTTGGTCTTTTCTGGTTCCACACAAATTTTAGGATTGCTTGGTCTAGTTCTGTGAAAAATGCTGGTGTTATTTTGATCAGGATTGCATTGAATGTGTAAATTGCTTTGGAGTAGTATAGACATTTTAACAATATTTGTTCTTCCAATCCATAAGAATGGAATGTTTTTCTATTTCTTTATGTCTTCTTCAGTTTCTTTCATAAGTGTTCTATAGTTTTCAGCGTACAGATCTTTTACCCTTTTGTTTAGGTTTATTCCTAGGTATCTTATGATTTTTGATGCAATTGTAAAGGGGATCGATTACCTGATTTCTCTTTCTGCTACTTCATTATTGGTATATAGAAATATAACAGATTTCTGTACGTTGATTTTATATCCTGCAGCTTTGCTGAACTCATGTATTAATTGTAGCAATTTTTTGGTGGAGTCTCAGTTTTTCTACATAGAGTATCATGTTGTCTGTGAAGAGGGAAAGTTTAACTTCTTCCTTGCTGATTTGGATGCCTTTTATTTCTTTTTTTGTCTGATTGCTGAGGCTAGGACTTCCAGTACTATGCTGAACAACAGTGGTGAGAGTTGACATCTCTGTTGTGTTCCTCATCTTAGGGGCAAAGCTCTGTTACCCCATCGAGGATGATATTAGCTGTGGATCTTTCATATATGGCTTTTATGATGTTGAGGTATGTTCCTTCTATCCCTACTTTCTTGAGGGTTTTTATCAAGAAGGGATGTTGTATTTTGTCAAATGCTTTTTCTGCATCTATTGAGAGGGTCATATGGTTCTTATTCTCTTATTAATGTGATGTATCACATTACATTGTATCACATTACATCACATTACATTACATTTAATTACATTGATTGAACCAATCCTGCAGCCCAGGAATAAATCCCACTTGCTCATGGTGAATAATACTGTTGGATTTGATTAGCTTGTATCTTGTTGAGACATCCATGTTCATCAGGGATATTGGTCCATAATTCTCCTTTTTAGCGGGGTTTTGTCTGGTTTTGGAATCAAGATAATGGTGGCCTTGTAAAATGAGTGGAAGTTTTCCTTCTATTTCTGTTTTTTGGAACAGCTTCAGAAGAATAGGTATTCTTTATTTTTTTTAAAAGATTTATTTTTTTATTTGAGAGAGAGAGTGTGCACACACAGAGGGAAGGGGCAGAGGGAGAGGGAGAGAAATCCTCAAGCAGATTCCCCACTGAGCTCAGAGCCTGATGTAGGGTTTGATCCCAGGACCCTGACATCATGACCTGAGCCGAAATTAAGAGTTGGATGCTCAAATGACTGAGCCACCCAGGGACCCTGATATTAATTCTGCTTTAAATGTTTGGTAGAATTCCCCTGGGAAGCCATCTGGCCCTGGACTCCTTTTGTTGGGAGATTTTTGATTACTGATTCAATTTCTTTCCTTGTTATGGGTCTGTTCACATTTTCTCTCTCTTCCTGTTTCAGATTTGGTAGTTTATGTGTTTGTAGGAATTTATCCATTTCTTCCAGATTGCCCAGTTTGTTGGCATATAACTGCTCATAATATTCTCTTAAAATTGTTTGTATTTCTCTGGTGTTGGTTGTGATCTCCTCTTTCATTCGTGATTTTATTTATTTGGGTACTTTCTCTCTTTTTTTTTGATAAGTCTGGCTAGGGGTTTATCAATTTTGTTAATTCTTTCAAAGAACTAGCTCCTAGTTTTGTTGATCTGTTCTACAGTTTTTTGATTTCTATATCATTTACTTCTGCTCTAATCTTATTTCCCTTCCTCTGCAGGTTTTAGGCTTTATTTGTTGTTCTTTTTCTAGCTCCATTAGGTGTAAGGTTAGGTTGTGTAATTGAGACTTTTCTTGCTTCTTGAGGAAGACCTGTATTGCTATATACTCCCCTTTTATGACTGCCTTTGTTGCATCCCAAAGGTTCAGAACTGTCGTGTTTTCATTTTCATTTGTTTCCATGTATTTTTTAATTTCTTCTTTAATTTTTGGTTAACCCATTCATTGTTTAGTAGGATGTTCTTTAACCTCCATGTATTTGTGGTCTTTCCAAATTTTTTCTTGTGGTTGTCTTCAATTTGGGGGCATAAATATTTACAATTGTTAGACCTTCTTGTTGGATAGACTCCTTAGTTATGATATAGTGCCCTTCTTCATCTCTTATTAGTATTTGGTTTAAAATCTAGTTTGTCTGATATAAGTATGGCCACTCCAGCTTTCTTTTGATATCCATTAACATGATAGATGGTTCTCCACCCCCTCACTTTCAATCTGGAGGTGTCTTTGGGTCTAAAATGAATCTCTTGTAAGCAGCATATTGATGGGTCTTTTTTTTTTTAACCCATTCTGATACCCCTGTGTCTTTTGTTTAGAGCATTTAGTCCATTTCCATTGAGAGTAATTATTGATAGATATGAATTTAGTGCCATTGTATTACCTATAAAGTCACTGTTCCTGTAGATCATCTCTGTTCCTTTCTAGTCTTTGTTGCTTTTGGTCTCTTTCCTACTCAAAGGGTCCCCTTTAATATTTACTGCAGAACTGGTTTAGTGTTCACGAACTCCTTTAGTTTTTGTTTGTTTTGGAAACTCCTTATTTCTCCTTCTATTCTGAATGACAGTCTTGCTGGATATAGTATTCTTGGCTGCCTATTTTTCCTATTCAGCATGTTGAATATATCATAACACTTTCTTCTGACCTGCCAAGTTTCTGTGGAGGTCTGCTGCTAAGCTTATGTGTCTACCCTTGTAGGTTAAGGATCTTTTGTCCCTAGCTGCTTTCAGGGTTCTCTCTTTATCTTTGTATTTTGCCAAGTTTCGCTATGATATGTCTTGGTGTTGACCTGTTTTTGTTGATTTTGAGGGGTGTTCTCTGTGCCTCTTGGGCTTGAATGCCTGTTTCCTTCCCCATATTAGGGAAGTGCTCAGCTAAAATTTGTTCAAATAAACCTTCTGCCCCTTTTTTCCTGCTCTTCTTCTGGGACTGCTATGATATGGGTATTATTGTGCTTTGTGGAATCACTGAGTTCCCTAAATCTATATTCGTGATCTAATAGTCTTTCCCTCTTCTTTTCAGCTTATTTTCCATAATTTTATCTTCTACATCATCTATTAGATCCTCTAATTCTTCCATCCTTGTTGTGATTACATCTAGTTGGTTTTGCACCTTGATTATACAATCTTTTATATTGGCCTGACTAGTTTTTAGGTCTTTTATCTCTGCAGCCAGGGTTTCTCTGTTGTCTTCTATGTTTCTTTCAAGCACAGCTAGTATTCTCATGACTGTTGTTCTAAATTCTTTTTCAGATATATTGCTTATATTTGTTTTGAGAAAATCCCTGGCTGTGATTTCTTCTTGATCTTACCTTTGGGGAGATTTCCTCTGTTTTGTCATTGTGTCTAAGTTTCTGTCTTTTGTGTGTTTTCAAAGGTTGCTATATTGCCTGCTCCTGAGAGTAATAATATAACTATATTAAGAAAGGGTCATATACTGTCCAGGGCCTCGCGCTTTAGGAAATGTTTCTGGTGTGTGCTGTGTGCACTCTGTTATGTTTTGGCTACTCTTTCCCACAGGTCAGTCCTCTGCAGAGTTCCTCTTTGCTTGCAGTGGGGAGTGTTTGGACCTTTCCCTAGGTGTGCTTCTGTTTGTTTAAGATAAGTCTGATTTAAAAAAAAAAAAAGCCTGATCCAAGAAAAAAGGGACAGAAAAAGCAAAGAAACAAACAACAGAACCACTGTAAGCCTGATGACAAAGAAAAAGAAAGAAGCGGGGGGGGAAGCCTGTTTAAAAAAATGATAAAACAAACAAACCAAGCAACAAACAAAAAACTATAAGCCTGATTCCAAAAAAAAGAAAAATAAATTTAATAAAATGAAAAAAAATAAAGAAAAAGAAAGCCCGGTCCTATTCCCACCAGAACGGAAGCTGACACTTTGGAGCACTCTGTGATCAGTAGACTTGGTACATGCTGGGGGCCTGTGCTGGTCTTCTGAGGGAGACAGGCCTGCTGCACTGGCTCACAGTCAGACTGCCCTTGTAAAGATGCCCCTGTGGGGTGTAGGGGGGTGGGGTTTGGTGTAAGTGACTACAGCTGCTTCTGGAGGCTCTGTGTTTCTCTCTGAAGTCCAACTGTGCTTGTGGGCAGGGGGATGGAAGATGGCATCACTTTGCCCTCTTTTCCTAGGGAGGGAAATGTGCCACCACCACTGTTCAGGAGGCCCTCACAGAAAAGAACAATCTCCCCTACTGTGTCCCAGGCTTTCATCAGATCCCCACCCTCAATCTGTCTATGCCTGGGCCATCAGCATGCCCAGTGCCACAGTTCTCCTGTGTTTTATCTCTGGCCAGTGGCTGGGGTTCAAAACCCTGAATCTTAAAGGACCCAGCAATGTGTGGACCCACTTCCCAACCCTGGAGGAGAGCTTTGCAGTACTGTGCCCAGTACCATTTTGTCCCAGAAAAGCAGTCACATGCCTGCACAGGTGCCAGGAGTCTATAGTGAAGCACAATGAAAAGCTGTGACCAGGTTATCTGCCCTCTGCATGTGCTTCTGTTCCCTGCTTTGAATGGACACTCAATGGAGACCAGTGTGCCTTTCGTCCTTGGAGAGACAATATACCCTCTTCCAAATGTCCTCCAGGAGGGGTAACATTCTACAGGATGACCCAAGGAATCCCCACCCCATGGCATCTTGCACAAACCTTACGCACTGCTCTCTCTTCTGCTCTCTCCCTGACTTCTCTCTGTGAAAAGGGCTCTGCAGCGGCACAGCTTTTCTCTCCCCTAATTCATGTGTCCAAACCTCACATCTGCCATGTTTTCTCCCTCCATTTGTGCAGATTGCAGATTGTTTTCTTAATCCTCAGATAGATTTCCTAGTTGTTCAAAATAATTTGATATTGATCTAGTGTGTTTGAGGGACAAGGCAAGCACAGGGTCTCTCTACTACTCTGCCATCTTAACTCCTCCCCTGTCCTTTGAAGCTTTGGAAGCTATGAAAGTTCTAGATGGCATCTTCTCCAATAGAAGGCTGTTTAGTTCACCTTGAAAATCTTGTTTAGGGGAGCCACCTTCATAAATTATCTTAGCTAGATCTTTGGGAGAACTTGCTGCAGCTTCTCTATCAGCACTTGTTATTTCACCTTGCACTTTTATGTTATGGAGACAGTTTCTTTTCTTAAACTTCATGAACCAACTGCTGCTCATTTCAGACTTTTCTCCTGCAGCTTCCTCACCTCTCTCAGCCTTTATAGAATTGAAGAGAGTTAGGGCCTTGCTTTGGATTAGGCTTTGGCTTAAAGGAATGTCGTGGCTGCTTTGATGTTCTATCCAGACCACTAAAACTTTCTCCATATCAGCAATAAGGCTGTTTCGCTTTCTCATCTTTCGTGTATTTATTGAAGTAGCACTTTTAATTTTCTTCCAAAACTTTTCCTTTGCATTTGTAACTTTGCTAACTGGCGCAAGAGGACTAGCTTTGGTCTATCTCAGCTTTCAACATGCCTTCCACACTAAGCTTAATAATTTCTAGCTTTTGATATGAAGTGAGAGATGTGTGACTCTTCCTTTCACTTGAACACTTAGAGCCCATTGTAGGGTTATTAATTGGCCCAATTTAAATATTGTTGTGTGTCAGAAAATAGGCCCACGTGGAGGAAGAGAAATGGGAACAGCCCATCAGTGGTGCAGTCAGACACACACATTTATCGATTAAGTTTGCCATCTTGTATGGGTATGGTTCATGGTACCCCCAAACAATTTCAAGAGTAACATCAAAGATCACTGATCACAGATGACCATAACAAATGGAGTAATCATGAAAAGGTTTGAAATACTGTGAGAATTACCAAAATGTGACACGGAGACATGAAGTGAAAATCTATTGGAACAATGATGCTGATAGACTTACTTGATGCAGGGTTGCCGCAAATCTCCACTTTGTAAAAAGCACAGTCTCTGTGAAAGCATAGTAACTCGAAGTACAATAAAATGAGGTATGCCTGTAATCTCTTCAGTGGTATCATATACTTAGATATCACACACTTTACTTACCTCCCATTAATTTGATTGTTCTTTTTTAAATTGAAATATAATTGACATATAACATTATATTAGTTTTAGGTGTATAACATGATTTGATATTTGGAAACATTATGACATCATCACTACAGTAAGTCTCGTTGCCATCCGTCACCGTACAGAGTCATAACATTTTTTTTCTTATGATGAAAACTTTGAAGATCTACTTTCTTAGCAACTTTCAAATATGCAACAATACAATATTATTGACTGTGGTCGCCATGCTATACATTATATCCCCAAGGCTATTTATAACTGGAATTTTGTACCTTTTTTTTTTTTTTAAGATTTTATTTATTTATTTGAGAGAGAGCATAAGTGGAGGTGGGGAGGGGCAGAGGGAAAGGGAGAAGCAGACTCAGGAAACCTGATGTTGGGCTCGATCCTAGGACTCTAGGATCATGACCTGAGCCGAAGGCAGACACTTAACCGACTGAGCCACCTAGGGGCACCTGGAATTTTGTACCTCTTGGTCCCCTTCATACATCCCTGCAACCACCAATCTGTTTTCTGTATTTGTGAATCTTGTTTTGTTTCATTTGTTTTTATAATCTACATATAAGTGAAATCAAACAGTATTTGGTTTTGTCTGACTTATTTCACTTACCATAATACCTTCAAACTCTCAAAGTCTATCCATGTTGTCACACACAAATGGCAATTTCATTGTTTAATGACTGAGTAGTATTGCATTGTGTATATATATTATTATGTATGTACGTATACCACATCTCATATGTGTATATACTATATCTTCCTTATTCATCCATCAGCACTTATGTTGTTTCTCTATCTATGCAGCTATTGTAAATAATGCTGCAATAAACATAGGGGTGCAAATTTACCATTGCATGTCTTGAAGTAGTGTTTTCCTTTTCCTCAGATAAGTGCCCACAAGTGGAATTGCTGGATCATATGGTATTTCTATTTTTATTTCTTTTTTATTTTTAAAAAAAATTTGAAAAGATTTTATTTATGGGGTACCTGGGTGGCTCAGTAGTTAAGCGTAAATAAATAAAACCTTAAAAAAAAGATTTTATTTATTTAAAGAGAGAGAGAATGCATGCACGAGCAGGGGGAGATGCAGGAGAGGGATAGAGTATCCCAAACAGACTCCCCACTGAGCATGGAGCCCCATGTGGGGCTCAATCTCACAACTCTGAGATCATGACCTGAGCTGACATGAAGAGTCAGTTGCTTAACCGATGGAGTCACCCAGGTGCCCTGATAGTTCTATTTTTAACTTTTTGAGGAACCTCCATGCTGTTTTCCATAGTGGCTACATCAATTTACATACCACCAATAGTGCATGAGTGTTCCCGTTTCTCCACATCCTCCAACACCTTTTACTTCTTGTCTTTTTGATAATAGCTCTTCTGACAGGTATGAGGAGATAGCTCGCTGTGGCTTTGATATGCTTCTCATTGTGGCTTTGATTTGCTTCTCCCTGATGATGAGTGATGTTAGGAATCCTTTCATGTACCTGTTGGCCATCTGTATGTCTTCTTTGGAAAAACGTTCATTCAGGTTCTCCACCCATTGTTTAAATTAGATTTTTTTTTGTTGTTGTTATTGAGTTATATGAGTTCTTTATATATTTTGGATATTAACCCTTTATTGGATATATTGTTTGCAATTATCTTCTCCCATTGGGTAGGTAGGCTTTTCATTTTCCTGACGGTTTGCTTTGTGCAGAAGCTTTTTAGTTTGATATAGTCCCACTTGTTTGTTTTTGCTTTTGCTGACTTGTCTTTGGAGCCATGTCCAAAAAGTCATCACCAAGACCAATGTTAAGGAGTTCATTGCCTATATTTTCTTTAGCAGTTTAGGAGTTTTATGGTTTCAGGTCTTACATTAAAATCTAATCCATTTTGAGTTGATTTTTTTGTATGCTGTAAGGTAGTGGTCTAATTTCATTCTTTTGTGTGTGGCAGTCCAGTTTTCCCAATACCATTTATTGAAAAAACTCCTTTCTCCATTGTATATTCTTGCTTCCTTTGTCTTTAGTTAATTGGTCATATATGCATGGATTTATTTGTGGGATCTCTATTCTGTTCCATTGATCTATGTTTGTTCTTATGCCAATAACACAGTGTTTCGATTACCATAGCTTTATAATAAAGTTTGAAATCAGGGAACAGGATGCCTCTAACTTTGTTATCCTTTTTCAAGATTGCTTTGACTATTTGAGATCTCTTGTGGCTCAATCCAAATTTTAGGATTGTTCTATTTCTGTAGAAAGTGCCATTGAAATTTTGATAGGGACTGCATTGAAAGTAGAGATTGCTTTGGGTAGAATAGGCATTTTGATAATATTAATCCTTCCAATCCATGGGAAAGGAATACCTTTCCATTTATTTATGTCTTCAGTTTCTTTCATCAATGTCCTACAGTTTTCAGTGTACAGGTCTTTTGCCTCCTTTGTTAAATTTATTCCTAGGTACTTTATTCTTTTTAATGCAGTTATAAATAGGATTATTCTTAATTTCTCTTTCTGATAGTTCATTGTTAGTATGTACAAATACAACAGATTTTGTATGTTGATTTTATACCTTGTAACTTTACTGAATACGTTTATTCTAATAGTTTTTTGTGTGTGGAACCTTAAGGGTTTTCGATACATAAAATCATGTGTCTGCAAATAGTAACAGTTTTGCTTTTTCTTTTCAATTTTGAATGCCTCATATTTTTTCCTTGCCTAATTGGTCTGATTAGGACTTCCAATATTACGTCAAATAAAAGTTTGATTGTTCTGTTAGTCTTAGCCTCCCTTCCCCTCTGTTTAAAATTTCTTCTGTCTATATATTCTCATCCCTTTGGTGACTTAATTACTATCTATTTGTTGATTACTCCCAAATCAATCTTTCTATCCTAGATCTTTCTCCTGAAATCCAGAGTTACATCTTTTGGCCCAGCATTTCCTCTTGGATATTGCATAGATATTTCACATTAAAAATATTAAACCTGAAATCATTCTCCCCTCACATCTGCTCTTCCTGTATGCATTCATTCATTCATTTATTAAGTATTGGAACAACTCCTGTATACCACTGTACACTGTATTAAGTACTGGATATATACTAGGAATGAAATAGATAACATCATTGCCTTAATTTAGTTCAGAGGGGGATACAGACAAGCATGTAAATTTAAATATATAATCACAAATAAGATATGAAGAATAGCAGGGGACGACCTAAAAGAAGTTGGGGGAGGGGGAGTCATTGAAGATATGTTTGCTAGAATGATATATAATTTGAGACCTAAAAGATAAAGAGGTGGAGAGGAAATTATAATTTTATACAGAAGGAACATCATAAAGGAGACCCTATGTGGCCAAGATCTTGACATTTTATAGAACTAAAGAAAGCTATGTAACTAAGTGTTGTAGGTAAGAGACAAGGTGGTTGTGAGAAGATGATTTGGGGTAGGTGGGAGCCAAATCATAGCTGGTCTTATAGATCATGTTATAGATTTTAACATTTTTATTATATGTACAAGAGAGCTATTTAAGGGTTTTGAACACGAAAGTGGTAAGATCTGGTTTTAGGAATATAGAGCAAGTAATTTAAGCTTATTAAAGTTAATGTAATGAGACATGAATCATGTTTGCCTTGAATCTCAAAAGTAAGATACCATGGTTTTTATTTCAGCAGCCTATACTGGAAATAAACATAGGAACTGTCCTTGATGGTCTTTTTCTTACTATAGCCCTAGTCTCATAATGTCTTACTGATTTTACATTTTTAACTTATCTTACACGGACCACTTCTTTTCACCCAGCTTCAGCTTCCCCTCTTAACATCTCTTAACTGTCCTCCTAAACTGTGCTGTAGTTATATTCAAATACTTATGTTTTCATGCCCCTACCCTACCAATACATGAGTTTTCAGATTGCCTCCAGTCTTGACACAGATAACTACAATCTCTAGAATGCTTTCTTCCTTCTTCTACTCTTTATCTCTCCAATTCCCACTTTGGCTTAGAAAATTACTCACTTCTATTCCTCTCACAAGTCTCAAATTTAATATGCCCTTTGGGAAACTTGTCTAGCCTCCATGTTCCTGTGACATCCTCAGCTTACTCTTAAAACAGGTGTAATCTGTTCAAGAACCTGTTTACTTCTGGCCCACTCTTTCTTGTAGGTTGCAGTTCTTTGAGGTCCCAACCCAAATCAAGGGAGGTTCACCCATTTGCTTGATTCCCTCCTTTCCTTTGTGCTTCCTCTGTACCCCCCTTCCTCTTCTGCTCTCTACCTTGGTTGATTCTGGATTCTAGTTTCTATCTCCCTACTCCTGAGAGGCTGTCAAAAGCACTTCTCCAGAATTGGCAAATGCAGGGCTTACCTCTCTTAACTTCTGTATTTCTCAGTTTTGGGCTTGCTAAGTCTTCAGAGTCTTCAGTATCTTCAAATTTTTTGTTCCATTTGTCTAGTTGCTCAGCAGAAATATTGGTCTGACTTAACCTATGCTGCCATTTCCAGAAGTAGAGGCCCTAGTATATATTTTTTCAGTATATAACTATGTGATCTCTAATTTTCCAGATTTTGACATATTTATTAATCTGTTTTTAAAACTATGGTTAAAGTAAGTGAAAACTGCTCTCCATATAAAGAGAATGGGGAGTTCAAAATTATCTAAATTCAGTTTTTTGAAAGTTTTAATTGAGGTATAACGCATAATGTGAAAGTTGTAAGTATATACCTCAATGAATTTCACAAAGTTAATATAGCCATGTAACCAGCACTCAGACAGAGAAACAGATTACCAAGTTCCAAGAAGCCATTTTTGTTCCCCCTTCTTTTTTTTTTTTTTAAGATTTATTTATTTATTTATTTGAGAGAGAGAATGAGAGAGAGAGAGAGCATGAGAGGGGGAGGGTCAGAGGGAGAAGCAGACTCCCTGCCGAGCAGGGAGCCCGATGCGGGACTCGATCCAGGGACTCCAGGATCATGACCTGAGCCGAAGGCAGTCGCTTAACCAACTGAGCCACCCAGGCGCCCTTTGTTCCCCCTTCTAATCATTAGGCTCCTAAAGATAATGCCTATCCCAACGTCTAATAGCATAAATTAGTTTTGTCTGTTTGAACTTTATATAAATGGAATAATACAGAACACACTGTATTACCTCTGTCTTCATTAACTCAGTGTTATATATGTGAAATTTATCCATGTTGTCACTTAGGCTTTATCTTAATAGATTTATTGTAGGTGGAAGAAGATTAGATAAAGAAGGTGGACTCGGCACGTATGTTCCAACTGCAAATAAATCTGTAGAAAGACACAGCTCAGTAATCACAATAGATGGATGTTTTTGTAGTAGGGAATTCCAGGCTCAGTTTCAACATATACAAGGAGTGGGAGGGAAAAAAAGCATAGAAATTTTCAAGTAGAGAAGTGATCAGGCCAGCAAGTTTCACCAAATACTTGAGAAAAATCAACACCATGAAAAAGAATTACCAACTTTAAGAAATAGAGAAACTAAAACTGAAAAACTCAATACAGCAAGCAGAGAAAGATTTTAGAACAACTATATTCTTATAGATTTGAGAATGTTGCATCCTTGACTATGAAACAGATCTTGGATATTAAACCTGTGATTGTTAAGAGGAAGAACAATATCTGGGCTAAATAACAGAGTGACACAAAGTACAAAATAGCTGTAAGAGCAAGCTGTGAAATTCTTTGAGAACATAGAAGAAAGGTCATGGGATTAGAAATGGTAAGAAAAAAAGCACATGGAATATAGATTCAGGAATTCAGTATCTGTCTGATAGGAATTCCAGATAGAATAGAGAAAATGGAAGGGAGGAAATAAAGGAATCAAAGAAGAAAATTTTCCCAGAGCTTGAAAGGACAAAATCTTCACATTACAACAATGCACCAAGTGCAAGTAGAATAAATTATGAAATGCTTACACCTAAATACATTATGGTGAAATCTGAGAAGACAAAGAAAGGATAAAGAGAGTTTTCTATAAAGCTTTCAAACAGAAAAGAAAAAAAAAGGCATCTACAAAGAATCAGATCTCTTATTGTAACAGTCTTTGAGGTAATGGAACAACACTTTTAAAGATAGGGAAAATAAGTTTTTAACTGATTAGAATACTATATCTCACCCTCAAAACATTTAAGTGGGAGGGAAAAATAAAGATATTTTTTAGATGTACAAGGCCTCAAAGTTTACCACTTGGGGTATTTCAGTTGGGTTGTGGGTTGTAGAAAATGATCCTTTCCTTTCTTGCTCATGCAGAGATCTTTTTTTAAGTTTCTAATTTAATTAATTAAGGATACACATGATGTTACGAATGAGGTTGCACAGAGCAGATCAGATGGAATATATCTTAGTGCATCATTTCATGGCCCTCAGGTTCTTAATGGGATGTGCAGCTGTTGGAGATGATATCCAGGCAGAAAAAGGTTCTGTTGGATCTGGGGAAACTCAAGCCTTTGTGTTTTTGACCATTTATTCTTGAGGTTGAGGTCACCAGTCAGAAATAATGTATGTGCTTCCATTAGTGGGAACAAATATTTGGCTGTCTTGATTTTTAACCAAAAGACAGTATTACCAACACTTATCCTCCTCCGGGAAAAGGAAGCAGTGGTGTCTGTCCAATGTTCCCGAGCCTCTTATTTCATAGAAATTTTCTTTTTTCACAGCCCTGTCCTCTTGACTCTTACTTGGTGGCTTTCATACTGATTTTGATTTGAAGACTATCATAAATCCGTTTCTCTACATTTCTCCTGCAAATGAATCCAAGGAAAAGGAAGAGATGGGTAGATGAAATAGTGTTGAAAAAGACCAAACAAAATAGTTAAGTCTAAGCAATAGTTGATTTGTAAAGAATTTAGTAATCTGGAACTGGACTCTCAGATGATCCCCTCAGATAGTAGGGTATGTATTGGAGTAATGGTGGATGGTGACCAGTGGAGAAGCCTATAGATACTGACAGAGATATGTTGGCCATGGGGCTGATACTTAAATGAAAATGTGTTTCTTCAAAATTTACGGATAGTTATAATAAGAATAAAAATAGTCTATTTTTCAAATTTCTAGTGGAAAAAATGGAAAAGAAAATCTGAATAAAGGCAGGAAAGTGAAAACAGCAAAAATAAAGAATTGTGAATTAGAAAAATGACATAAGAGGGCAGGAATAACTTTTAAAATGTTAGTAGTTTCAAGTGTGTTGACTCCCTGTGTTAGTTCCTGGGCAGTGGTAAGGGCAGGCAGACCAATCTAAGCAACAGGCTACACAATTTGTCCTGGTCAGCTCTTATTCAGGGCAGCAGGAGAGTGACTATTTTGTCTTTCTCTAGTCCATGATTTCTCCTAGGGATGGGAATAATGAAAATAGAGAAGTCAATATGAACATGATAGCTACAATGTCCTGATCAGAGTCAATGTGAGAAGCAGTAGGGACATAGCATCCCTGTGAAACAGGCTTGGATTTACATATTTATGCAAAATCCAAAACTCCTTCCTTCCTTTCTTCCTGTCTAATACTTTCTCAGAGTGATTCTACTGCAGCACATGCTCTGGAACCACTTTAGGCCGATTTTTCAGTTTTGTTCATTTTGCAGTCATAAATGAGTTAGATATTGCTTTTTCATTATATCTGCATTTTTCTTTGATTGTTTTTTATTTGTATTTGGGTTTGGCTTGAGGATAAGTATTTCTGATACACTGAGACTCTTTTAATTTTACTAGCAATCAAAAATTTAATCAATTTTTTTCTATTAGAGTATTCATATTGTTTTTTTTTTAAGAAAGAATTTATTTATGTATTTGACAGAGAAACAGCGAGAGAGGGAACACAAGCAGGGGGAGTGGGAGAGGGAGAAGCAGGCTCTCCACTGGGCAGGGAGCCCGATGCGGGGCTCGATCCCAGGACCCTGGGATCATGACCTGAGCCAAAGGCAGAGTCTTAATGAGTGAGCCACCCAGGCACCCCCATACTGGTTTTTTTAAAAATTCACCTATATTGGGCGCCCCAGGGTCCTGGGATCGAGTCCCACATCGGGCTCCCCGCTCGGCAAGAAGCCTGCTTCTCCCTCTCCCATTCCCCCTGCTTGTGTTACTGCTCTCGCTATCTCTCTCTCTGTCAAATAAATAAATAAAATCTTTAAAAAAAAAAATCCACCTATATTACTAGAGACACAACCCCCAAAAAATTGAAAGTAAAGGGCTTGTTCTTACGTGAAAGACGAGAATGCCTACTCTGCTTTTCTTCAACATTGTACTGGAAGTGCTAGTCAGTGCAAGAAGGTAAGAAAAGGAATACATATTAAAATGAAGAAATAAACTGTCACTATTTGCAGATAGTTGTGTACAGGAATATCCAAAAGCATGTACAAGTAAATTATTAGCATTAATAAATAAGCTTAGCAAGGTGTGGGATAGAAGATCATTAAGCAAAAATCAATCAATTGTAATTCTGTGTATCAGCCAGAAAAGTTGTAAAATGAAATAAAAAAAGCAACCTTTTGCAGTAGTATAAAAAATGAATACACTGGGAATAGATCAATGAAAAGATGTATAATGTCTTTATACAGAAAAGTATACATTTTTTTTTTAAAGATTTTATTTATTTATTTGAGAGAGAATGAGAGAGAGCACATGAGAGTGGGGAGGGTCAGAGGGAGAAGCAGACTCCCCGCTGAGCAGGGAGCCCGATGCGGGACTCAATCCCGGGACTCCAGGATCATGACCTGAGCCGAAGGCAGTCGCTTAACTGACTGAGCCACCCAGGCGCCCGAAAAGTATACATTCTTTAAAGAAATTAAAGAAGACCTAAATAAAGAGATTTATACCTTGTTCATAGATTGGAAGACACAATATCCTAAGGATGTCAGATTATCTTCAAATTATCTTCTCAAATTATCTGTAGATTCAAAACAATCCCAAACAGAACCTCAAAAGTGTGTGTGTATATGTGTATGTGTACTTGACCAGCTGATTCCAAAGTTTATATGGAAGTACGAAGATGAAGAACAGCTGAAATACTTGAAGAAAAGCAGCAAGATGGGATGACTCAAGATATCAAGATCTTTTTTTTGTAAAGCCACAGTAATTGTGACTGTGTTATGTGCACAAGACTGTGTAATTTGCACAAGCGGAGTTCAGAAATAGAACCATTGATGGGGCGTCTGTGTGGCTCAGTTGGTTAAGTGGCTGCCTTCGGCTCAGGTGTTGATCATAGGGTCCTGGGAATGAGCCCCGCGTTGGGCTCCCTGCTCAGTGGAGAGCCTGTTTCTCCCTCTCCCTCTGCCTGCAGTGCTGCCTACTTGTGCTCTCTCTCTCTCTGTCAAATAAGTAAATAAAAATCTTAAGAAAAAAAAAAAAGAAATAGAGTCATTAATATATAGACACTTGATGAGGCAAAGGTGCCACAACATTGCAGTGCGTAGCAGTGGATTAAGGATAGTCTTTTTAGGGGCGCCTGGGTGGCTCAGTCGTTGGGTGTCTGCCTTCGGCTCAGGTCATGATCCCGGGGTCCTGGGATCGAGCCCTGCGTCGGGCTCCCTGCTCAGCAAGAAGCCTGCTTCTCCCTCTCCCACTCCCCCTGCTTGTGTTCCCTCTCTCGCTGTGTCTCTTTCTGTCAAATAAATAAAATCTTTAAAAAAAAAAAAAGGATAGTCTCTTTAATAATTTCTGTGGAGAGGTATACACCCATATATATATGTAAGAAAGAAACTTCTATGTCATACCACAGCCAAAAATCAATTCCATACGGGTCATAGATATGGACTATGCATAGCAAAACAACAAAGCTTATAAGATAAAATAGAAGAATATCATAATGATTCTGAGGTACAGAACAATTTTTTTTTTATTTTAGAGAGCGTGCATGAGAGAGCACACGAGTCGGGGGAGGGGCAGAGGGAGAGAATATCCAAGCCGACTCCCACAGAGCATGGAGCCCAACCCAGGCTTGATCTCATGACCCTGAAATCATGACCTGAGTTGAAACTAAGAGTAGGACACTCAACCAACTGAGTCACCCTGAGATAGAGAAAAATTTTAAAAAACAGAATTAAGGGGTACTTGGGTGGCTCAGTCGGTTAAGCATCTGCCTTGGGCTCAGGTCATGATCCCAGGGTCCTGGGATCAAGCCCTGCATTGGGTTCCCTGCTTAGCGTGAGTCTGCTTCTCCCTCTCCCTCTCCCTCTCCCTCTCCCTCTCCCTCTGTGTGCACGACCTCTCTCTCCCTCTCTCTCTCAAGTAAATAAATAAATCTTAAAAAAAAAAATTAAAAAACACTAGCAGTATATGAAAAGGTTGACAAATTTGACACTAAAATGAAAATCTTCTCTTCATTAAAAGACAAACTGAAGAGAGTGCAAAAGCAGGCCACAAAGTGGTAGAAATTATTTGCAACATGTATAACCAACAAAGGGCTTGCGTGTAGTTGATGTTAATACCCCTACACATTGATAGGAAAAGAAAATCTATAAAAAATGATCAAGGATTTGCATAGGAACGTCACAGAGAGGACATCGAAGTGTCCAACAAACATGAAGAAATGTTCAGTGTGCAACTCGTTAGTGACTAGAGAATTGCAAATTAAAAGAGAAACTGCTACACGATTACTCGAATGGCTTAAATTTTAAAAAACTTCACTTCTAGGAAGAGCAAGGACATGGAACCACAAGAGTGGGTGGAAATGTAAATTGGTACAACCATTTGGAAAACAGTTTAGTGTGTAGTAAAGATGAAGATGAGGCAGTCCTGTGACTGGCAATTTCACATTTAGGTATGTACCCAACCGAAATATATCTACATATGTACTGGGAGACCTGAGTCTTAATGTACATAGTATCATTATTTGTATTAGTTTCAAATGTAAATAACTCAAACATCTATCACCAAGAATTGAGAAATAAGGTTTTAGTATATTTGCACAATGGAATACTATACAGTAATGAAAATTAACAAAAGACAGTTATATTCAACAACAAGGAAGCATTTCAGAAACAATGTTGAGGGATAGAGGCAAGACCAAAAGAATATGTACTTTCCGCATTTATATAAGGTTAAAATTCAAGCAAAATGAAAATATCATGATTAGGGATACATACTTAATGGGAAAGGTACAGGGTGATAAAAAAGAATTGAACATTTTCAAAACTTACTACACAATAACTATATTATGTATATGGATATGCAGCATGCACCAAACTGTAGATTTTTTTCTCCTGTGTCTAAATATACACATAATGATCTTGAATCCATTCTTTTTTTACAGAGAACATAGTGACGGATCCCATATTCAAACAAGGTAAGGAAGTTATTTTTTCCCCATAGGCACAAGAAGTCTCTAAAAACCTAATTTTTCACCTCATTTCCATCACATGGTCTAGTGGTTCCTTAATAATCGTCTTCTGTGAGAAAATGAATAAATAAAAAAATAATAATCATCTTCCATGGATCAGGATTGGGTGCTCTATTTGAAACATTGAATGTGGATGAGTGGCCATTCAAATTTCTCAGGATACACTGAGAACTTTGTGTTTGTATCACCTAATACTGACATCCTTGAAGAAAGGAAGCACTGCATCATGGCCACCATTTCATCATTGGTGATAGGCTACAGAGAGTTTGGGCTAAATTAGACCTCAGAATTGATATGTATCATGGGAATAATTTTGAAGATTAGTAAAAGTATAAAGATATTGTGATAATTCTTTAAAATTTAGTTTTGACTTTATGTTCAGATATTTTTATTTAGTGACTAAATAAATTTTTGATAAATTTCTGTTATTTTAAAATCATCCTTATATCTCCTTACAAGGAGAAACATGAAGGTAATTACTCCAAAAGTTAGGTAATTGTTATTTTTGAGGCTGAGGGAGGGTTCTAATTGGGAAGGGCCTGTTAGATGCTTTTTTAATGTTGGCAATATCCTGTTTCTTGACCTGGTTGGTGATTACATGGGTGTTTGCTTATGTAACAATTCATTAAGCTGTGCACTGTGTTTTACATACTTTCCTGTATGTGCATTTAAAAAAAAATTTTATTTATTTATTTATTTATTTATTTATTTATTTATTTATTTATCTGACAAAGAGAGCACAAGCTGTGGGAGTGGCAGAGGGAGAGGGAGAAGCAAACTCCCCACTAAGCAGGGAGCCCGATGTAGGGCTCAATCCCAGGACCCTGGGATCATGACCTGAGCTGAAGGCAGACGTTTAGCTGACTGAGCCACCCAAGTGCCCCTGTATGTGCATTTTTTTTCACAATATAAATGGCATTAAAGAACTTGGGAGGAAATAATTGTAGTTTATGTGTTTTATAAGTATCTTCTTAAAGATGACAATGTTAGAATGATCCTCTAGACCTTTGGTGAATTTGATTTATTAGAATTTGTTTCATCAAAGATAAAGAGATAGTATGGTTGGTATTCTTGAAATACGAGCATTCTTTGAAGGAAGATAGATAATAAGTAGCATACCAGTTTGTGATCAGATACCTACATATCCAGTAGCAGAGAGAGACTTCGATATTCCGGAGAATGAGGAGCAGAAGCTATTTCACATAGTAAGATTCAGTAAATGTTTCTTGGGCTACCCCTAGGACTCAGTCATTAAATAGGGCTCTTTTTCAGGAACTGGTCCTTACCCTTGATGACTTCAGTGAATATTTTGAGAATAAAGGTTACAGTTCTGCATAATTAACATAGGGAATAAGATTCCCTTCTTTATCAAAGTAAGCCAAATGACATGGGTTTATTTCCAGAATTTTTACCTGTCAAGAATAATTTTGAGATAAAGACATTAAAACATTACTTAAATATGCTTGCCATTTTTCTAGGTGAAATTACATTTCAGGAGAACAATCATGTGAACCCTGCATGTATAAACTCTTCTAGGTAAGGGCACCTGGCTGGCTCAGTTGGTAGAGCATGTGACTCTTGATCTTGAGATTGTAAGTTCAGGCCCCATGTTGGCTGTAGAGATTACTTAGAAATAAAATCTTAAAAAAAAAAAACCTTCTAGGTAGACTTCAGAGAATCTTTTATTTTAGCATTTTCTTTAGAATCTTATTACAGAAACAATTAAATTGAACCAATTTTTTTTTTAAAGATTTTATTTATTTATTTGACAGAGAGAATGAGAGAGAGAGCACATGAGAGGGGGGAGAGTCAGAGGGAGAAGCAGACTCCCCGCTAAGCAGGGAGCCCGACGTGGGACTCGATCCCGGGACTCCAGGATCATGACCTGAGCCGAAGGCAGTCGCTTAACCGACTGAGCCACCCAGGCGCCCTAAATTGAACCAATTTTTAAAAGCCACATCATTATTAGAAATTCAAGAATTCTTTTTCTTTTCGTTGTGTGATTGGTTAGTTCCTCCCTAGAAAATATTTATACTTTGCCTGGCTTTCCCCCCATTCTTCAGTTTTCTTTAAAGTTCAGTTCTTGGTCCTCTGCTGTACCCTATGCTATTTCACTTTGGGAGCTATTGTTATCCCTTTATTTCAACCATCACTTTTATGATGATAATTTTTAGGCTCTACCTCCCATTCAAACTCCAGTCCAATTTTTTTTTAGATTTCTTTGGGATGTGTGAATGTTCCATTCCACCATTACTTCAAGCTAAATGTCTTCTAAACAGAATTCTTGGAACCCATGACTAACTTCTTTCAAACCTCCAGCTTCCACCAATAGTTCTACTAGGCTAAAAAGAGAAACGAAGGCTATTTGGCTGTGAAATCTATTATCTCATTGATCATCAGGTTTGATTAACCTTCGCTAGCTAGGTGGTTATCTCCACTGAAGTTTCACACACCCTGGAATAATAAGTAATAATAACGATACTTAATAGGTGTTATTTGTATTAACTCATTTTATCCTTATATCAACACAGATTGATGATTGTTGGTTTACTCAGCTGCATTTTAAGTCATATAGGAGAAAAAAGAGTTGCAAACAGAAAATGCCGTTTTGCTGCCCTTTATATTTATCTATGTAATTACCTTGACAGTACTGTATTCCTTCTTGTGGATTTGAGTACCTTCATTTCCTTTTCAAGGACTCTCTTTAATATTTTTTTTTGGGATGATCTGCTAGTGATGAATTCTCTAGGTTTTAATTTATTTTTTAATATCTTCATTTCATTTTCATTTTTTAAAAAAGATTGTATTTATTTGGGGTACCTGGGCCTCAGTCAGTTAAGCATCTGCCTTCAGCTCAGGTCATGATCTCAGGGTCCTGGGATTGAGCCCTGTGTCTGCTCAGCGGGGAGCCTGCTTCTCCCTCTCTCTCTGCCCCTCCCCCTGCTTGTGCACTCTCTCTCTCTCCCTGAAATAAATACAACCTTTAAAAAAAGATTGTATTTATTTATTTGAGAGAGAGACTGAGAGTGAGCACAAGCCAGGGGAGGGGCAGAGGTAGAGGGATAAGCAGACTCCCCACCACAGGGCTCCATCCCAGGACCTTGAGATCATAATCTGAGCCAAAGTCAGAAGCTTAATTGACTGAGTCACCAAGGCACCCCTTGCCTTCATTTTTGAAGATAGCTTTTCTGGATATAGACTTTTGGTTGACAGGGCTTTTTTTTTTTCTTTAAGTACTTTGAATATATCATCCCACTGTTTCTGGTATACATGGTTTCTGAGAAATCAGCTGTTAATATTATTGACGCTCACATATAAATGATGAGTTGCTTTTCTCTTGCTACTTTCAAGATTCTGTTTATCTTTGGCTTTTGATAGTGTGACTGTGAGGTATATGTCTAGGTGTGGATCTTTCTGAATTCATCCCACTAGGCATTTGTTTAATTTCTTGGATGTGCAGATTCATATTTTACATCCTATTTGGGAAGTTTTCATCCATTATTTCTTCAAATATTTCTGTATCTTTCTCTATTCTCTCTTTGAGACTTCCATTATGCATATGTTGGTATGCTCAATGATATCCCACATGTCTCTGAGGCAGTATTCAATTTTTAAAATTCCTTTTTTTGTTGTTCCCCATAAGGGACACTCTTAATTGAGCTGTCTTCAACCTACCCGATGTTTTTCTTCTGTCTGTTTAAATTTTTCTTGAGACTGTCTAGTGAATTTTTCATTTGTTACTGTCATTTTCTTTTTTTAAGAAAAGATTTTAGTTATTTATTTAGAGCACATGAGCAGGGAGAGGGGCAGTGGGAGAGGGAGAGAAAAAAAAATCTCAAGCAGATTCCCTGCTGAGAGTGGAGCCCAATGGGGTGGGGGTGGGGGTCGGGGGTGGGTAGGATGCTAGATCTCACGACCCTGAGATCAGGACCTGAGCTGAACTCAAGAGTCAGACATAACCAAATGAGCCACCCAGGCGCCCCTGTTACTGTCATTTTCAACTCCAAAATTTCTCTTTGGCTCTTTAAAAGTTTTTCTTTTTATTGCTATTTTCTAATTAGTGAGATATTTTTCTTATACTTTCCTTTAGTCCTGTAGATGTTTCCTTAGTTCTTTGAACATATTTAAAATAGCTGATTTAAGTCTTTGTCCAGACATTGGGCTTTCTCAGGGCCAGTTTCCATTGGTTGCTTTTTTTTTTTCTTGTGTGTAGGTCATATATTCTTGTTTCTTGGCCTGTGTCATAGTTATTTTGTTGTCGAAAACTGGACATTTAAAATAACATAATATAGTAACTCTGGAAATCAGATTTTTCTTCTTTTCCAAGGTTTGTTTTTGTTACTGTTTGATATAGCTTGTTTAGCTAATGAGTTTTCTTGGTTAATTATGTAAAGTCTGTATTCTTCGTTGTGTGTCACCACTGAAGTCTCTGGTTAGCTTAGTGGTCAGCTAATTACTGGATGGAGATTTAGCTGTTTGGAACCAATAAGTCTCCCAGTCTTTGCTGGGATGTGTGTGTGTGTGTTTGTGTGTGTGTGTGTGTGTGTGTTGGGTGTATACTTTTAACTCTCAGCCAGGCAGTTGAAAACTCTATCTTAGCCTTCACTTCTTATATAATGTTTTATGGTCAGCCAGAGATTAGAGATTAGGGCCTTTTCAGGTATTTCCTGAGCATGTGCAGACCTGTGGGTATATGCACAGACCTATATGTATGGATGGTCTTCTAGATTCTTAGGAATAGTTTGGAGCTTTTCAAAGCCCCTACAACACTTCATTCTCCATCTTTTCCTTTTAAGCTTTTTGGGTAGTCTGTTGTTTGCCCCAAATCTTATACACCCCTTCAGGCAGCTGTGAAGTTAAACAATTGCCAGAGATTGTTTCTGATGAATGCCTCAGGAAAAGTCTTTTTGAATTTGCACTTGGGTAAGCTCCAAGTCAGGTCAGAAAACCTTGTAAGTGCGATCTTCCAGGAAACCATCAGGATAAAATAATGAAAATCCTCTTTGAATTGGGCTTTGAAGAAACCCCAAGCTGATTCTGCCCCACCCAGTGGCTGCCAGCTGCTATTTTCACGGCAATTGCAGTCTGTAGTTTTCAAGGCAAGTGGAGGATGGGACCAGGGGAAGTTAAGATGCCATAAAGCTCTGTTCTTACGGAGACTCAGGCTTTTTTGTTTGTTTTGTTTTTGTTTTTACATGCTGCCTGGATTTAGTTAATTTCCAGAGTTTAGAAAATGATCCCGACCATTTCTGCTAGTTTTCTTCTTGTTTTCATGGAGAAGAATTTTTCAGAAGTCCTTACTCCCTCTTTTCACTGACGTCTTCTCTATAACTATGAAGAACTTAGCTGCTCTGTTTTATATGATGTGGGTATATAGAAGCATAAGATACATATTTTTTCATGCCATGGGAATCTTGTGATTTGGTCCTATCTACCGGGTTGGGATAAATGAGTTAGGTGGGATGTTGCCCCAGGCACAAGATTGAGTGTAACCAGGGGGCTTTAGTAAGCCAAAGGAATTCAAGGTGAGGCATCCAGGATAGTGAAGCAGCAACATTATGGGGAAGAGCCACAGTTGGGGCCTAGATTATAATATTGCACATAAATTTGGAAGGGCACATAAGTTTTACACATAAACTTGGAAATGTGGGCAGAAATAGAAGAACATCTCCCGTTATTGGTAGTGCCTAATCACATAAGCAGGCCCAGTGATTAGTTTAAGTCTGAGACATTGAGTAGCAGACTGGATTAGAGAGCTCTATGTACCTGATGGCCATTGCATGTTCCTGGGGCAGTGTGGTACAAGTATTGTGGCTTATAGAAGTTGCACCAGGTTAGTAGTTCAATTGTCAAGGCAAAACCATAACAAAGCATTGAATAATGCCAAGATAGCTTAGGATTTCCTAAATTTTTTAGTCTATAAATGTTGAAGGGTTTTAGAGGAGAGGGAAATCAATAATAGTTGCAGTAGTCAGGAGGGTCTTCATGTAGGAGTGAAAACTGCTCTTTGAATAACAGGGTTTGGATAGGCAAGAAGTTAAAGAATTGCTTCATGTACCCACAGACATAAAGGTAGAAATTAATATGAAATGGAAGGTGCATGTTGGGGTAGACATGGGAACTCATTTTGGGTTACATCAAATTTCTTAGTGAAATAGTATTGGAGAATAAGAAAATTTTAAAATAGGAAATTGTCCAGAACAGAATGATGAAAGGCTACTAGGGAATCAAAAAGGAATATGTGAAATGATTGCTAGGCCCTATTCAAATTAGACAACATGAATTAATGGTAGGTCTGTTCTGTATAGTAATTTTTTTTGCTATTTTTTTTCTATTCATGTCTTATAATTTTTGAGGAAAAAAGAGCCCTAATTTTATTAGACACTTAATATATGCCAAGCACCATCCTAAGCACTTTACATGTGTATTTCATTCAGTCCTCACATTTTACCTTTTGAGGTAGTCATCATTACCCATTTTATTTTATTTTTATTTTTTAAAGATTTTATTTAAGAGAGAGAGAGAGCATGAGAGGGGGGAGGGTCAGAGGAAGAAGCAGACTCCCCACCCGAGCAGGGATCCCAATGTGGAACTCGATCCCGGGACTCCAGGATCATGACCTGAGCCAAAGGCAGTCGCTTAACCGACTGAGCCACTCAAGCGCCCCACCCATTTTATAGATATAAGGAATTTGGTGTGTTAGTGTGGCCCCTTTGCTTCATGGAACCAAGATTTATCACAAGTAGTGGAAGTTTTATTGTGGGGGCAATCCAGATGTTGGTTGGGGTCTTTCCTTGCAGTAGAGATCTGGTTAAATTGGCCAAATTAACCTTTTTTTGGTACTTACTTGCCCTTTTTTTCATGTTTTATCATGCTTCTCTCAGGTTCTACCCCTACAGCTCTGACATTATATTAGTTTTACCTCATATTATCCTGAACATAAAGCCCAGACTCTTCTTTCCACAAAATATCTGCTTGCACCAAGACTTTTACTTTTTAGCTAACTTTATTGAAGATTCAGGGGAGCACAGAAAGGAGTCAGATCAAGCACTGGACTGACTTTTTTTTTGGACAGATTTCTATCATTTTTCTGTTTCCACCTTTTTCTTCTCTTTTCCGTCTCTTTATCATGAATAACAGGAAAATTCCTTTATCCATGGCAGAATAGTTCTCTCCACACCCAAATCTATAAGACTTTCTTTTCCCAAGCACTTGTCAGAGTATTTAGACTAGAATAATACAATTGACCTCCTAAGGGGAATTGTAGCTCCACTTTTTAGTATAAAATATAATAATATATTATGTCATGTTAATCATTTAGTATAATAATATAATAATATTTGCATACCTATAAGAAGATATGCAAATATTATATTAAATAAAGGAAGTGTGTGTGTGTGTGTGTGTGTGTGTGTAGGAAACAGGAATCTTAGTTAATGATTGTCTGGGAAAAGCTAAATTACTAGGCCTCAGGAAGAACGGGAACCATGACAAACTGAGATAGAGCCTGGAATGAGATGGTCATTCATAATTCTTGAGAGTTTTAGGGGCCTTAGAAGCAGAGTCTGTGGGTCTTTGTGTGGTGGTCTCTCATTGACCTATCTCAGGGATCCCTACTTGCCTATGTTTGTATCTGTGCTTTTTATTTTCCATGATTTACTTGCTAATCTTTTAAACTTTTCTACCTTCCTGCGAGGGGGAATCTTTTTGGAAGGAATGTCTTAAACTCTTTCAGCAGAGGCTCTTTTGGGTCAATATACCTAAGAAGCTTCTGGTGTATCAGGCATGGTATTTGACAGATTTAGTACTTAGAGAAATTTAATATGCCCAAGGTCAAGCAGTGGCAGAGCCAGCATTTGAATGATAATTTTTGTTAAAGGTTATATTTTTTTTTACTGTTCTTGTGGGTAAGCCTTTTTTAAGATTTGATTTGGGTATGTAAATGACCCATCCCTAGAACTAACAGTAAGTAGATGGTATAAGTATATAGAATAAGTTAGCCAATAAGTGCCATATGAATAGCACAGGCAGAGCATTCTGGGAGTTCAGATAAAAGAGAATTTTTTTCTGAGTGAATGCTGAGGATTTATGGCTAAAATAAGCAACTGAACAGTAGAGTTAGGCTTTTTAATATGTAGGAATGTACAGAAAAGAATTCCAGGCAAAGGGAATGACATGAATAAAGGCTTAATGATGAGAAGTAAAAAGGATCAATTTGACTGTAGGATAGGGTACTGGAATCTATGGTACATATTACTTTAAGATAATTAGTCTGGGAGCAGCATGAAGAATGGATTAGAGTGGAGTGAGATTAACATTAGGGGAACTACTAAGGAAGAAGTTTCAATGATTCAGATGTGAGATCAAGAAGAAATAGATTAGTGTTATGGCAAAAAATATGGCAAGAAAGAATTGAACTCAGGGATGATTCTGAAAGAGAAATTATGTGACTTAAAGCCTGTATTAGTCTGCTAATAGTATAGAATACCATAGACTGGATGGCTTTAACAATAGGAATTTATTTCTCATAGTTCTGGAGGCTGGAAAATCCAAGATCAAGGTGCTGGGAAACTTAGTTCCTGATGAGAGTGGCTGGAGATAGCCACTTTCTCATTGTGTCCTCACATGGGAGAGAGAGAAAGAGAGAGTGAAAGAGAGCAAGCTCTGGTCTGTCTCTTCCTGTTATTATAAGAACACTAATATTATCATGAAAGCCCCACCTGCATGGCTTCATCTAATCCTAATTACCTCCCAGAGGCTCCACTTCCCAGTGCCATCACATTGGGGGTTATTCATTTAACATATGAATTTTGGTGGAGACACCATTCAGTCCATAGCAAAGCCTAATTAGAGTATATGGATGAGGTATAGTGGAGAATAAGATAACACTGAGATTTCAAGTCTAGACAACAGTGAGAATAATGGTCCCATTACAATAAATAAAATCTGGAAGAGGTATTGATGGGGGTAGAAAAATAATGCATGGTTTATGTATTTTGAATTTAAGGTACTAATGGAACATCCAGATATAACTATCAAATAGTTAAAAATATGAGCTTGAATCTTGGCAGATTGGCTGGGGAAAAAGAAAGAGAGATTTGAGGATATTCACTAGTTGTAGTTGAAGCATGAGAGTAGATGATATAGCCGAAGGAGGGAGAGATTTAGAGGAAAGGTAAGAATTCCAAGGCTGATGCTTTGAGAAATGACTCCCATTGGGGGGGGGTGGGCAGGATGCAGAAGATGAAGGAGTCAATGGAGAAGTAGTCAGATTCTACTTGGCCAACATGGTAGTATATTTATGATTTGGGTCTTAACTTACAGTAATAATAGATAAAACATGGCTGAGCTCAAAACAAGATGAATAACAGTGTACTGGAAACAACTGAAATACAAATTTGTGAGTAGAGTTGATGTCACAAGGCTGCTGGACTCCAGGCTGAAAGCAGGCAATGACACATTGCCTGCTCTTGCAGGGTAATGGGAGTTAAAGTGTTTCATGTAAGACAGGAACTAGAACTACACTGCTTGAAGTCTCCTGCTTTTCCTGGCCATACTCCACTTCAAGAAGAGTCTGGGAAAACTGTTGGCTCCTGCTTGGGATACATACAGCTTAGAGCACACTGTAAGCATAGAGATTCAGGAAAATATTGATATAGCCTTGAGACTTGGACTGAATCAAAACTGCCCAATCACTTGTTGCTGGATTTGTGATACCTCTATTTAATAACCTTATCTGCTGGTATAAGAGCTGGTTCAGGACTGGCTGTCCAGGGAGTCCAGGTAGAAACAAAGTACATTTTGCTAGATAGGAAGGGTTGAACACAGAGGAAAAGAGAAAGAAAAATAAAAATAAGAACAAAAGCCTCTTACATAAGATGCACTGAAACAGAGATTCCACAAATAAATCTAATGACAGGAAACATGGCCAAGAAAAAATTATAAGATGAATTCAATATAAATAAAATTATTTTTTATGGAACAAGCTGTCAAAAACCTTAAAACAAGTGTGTGTAGGATTAAATGAAAGACTAAAATTCATAGAGAGGAAAAAATTATGAACAAAAATCAAACATACATGAAATGAGAACAGGTGGATATGAATAATACAATTAAATGAATGAAAATGAAAGTTTACATCATTGAAATTAAAATCTCAATTGTTGGGACACACACCAGATTGGACACAAAGAGAATCAGTGAATTAAAAGATAATTCTGAGGAATTCACTCAGAATGCACCATGAGAGGTAAAAACATAAGGAATATGAAGAAAAAATTAGGAGATATGGATAGAATGAGAGGTTATGAAACATCAAATAGAAGTTTCACAACAAGGGGGTGCCTGGATGGCTCAGTTGGTTGAGTGTCCAGCTCTTGGTTTCGGCTCAGGTCATGATCTCGGGGTTCTGGGATGGAGCCCCGTGTTGGGCTCCATCCTCAGCAGGGAATCTGCTTGAGGATTCTATCCCTCTCCCTCTGCTCCTCCCCCTGCTCACTCTGTCTCTCTCTAAAATGGGTAAATAAATCTTAAAAAAAAAAAAAAAAAGTTCCACAACAAGAAAAGGGAAGAGGCAGTAGAGAAGAAATATTTAAGAGAAAATGGCAGACAGTTTTCCAGAATTCAAAAATCTCATGAATTCTCAAATAGAAAGTGTACTCTCAATACCAAACAGAATGAAATAAATTTGCATGTAGACACATCATAGAGGATCTGGAGAACACTGATGATCAAAATAATGTCTTAAATGCTGCCAAGAGGGAAAAATAGATTATTTAATAAAAGGCAATTAGAGTGACAGCAAATTTCTCATCAATAGAGGATCCCAGAAAGCAAAGAAATAATATCTTCAAAATATTGAGAGGAAAATGAATCTTATACCCAGCTAAATACACATGAGAGAGTGGGTCAAAAGAGAAATACTTCAGTCTACAGAAATTCTCTAGCTACATACTTAAAAAAAATAAAGACTGTATGTCAGTGGGGTGGTTGGGTGGTTCAGGTTGTTAAGCATCTGATTCTTTTTTTTTTTTAAGATTTTATTTATTTATTTGACAGAGAGAGAGAGCAAGAGCAGGAACACAAGCAGGGGGAGTGGGAGAGGGAGAAGCAGGCTTCCTGCTGAGCAGGGAGCCCGATTTGGGGCTTGATCCCAGGACTCTGGGATCATGACCTGAGCCGAAGGCAGACACCTAACAACTGAGCCACCCGGGTGCCCCATAAGCATCTGATTCTTGATTTCAGTTCAGGTCATGATCTCAGGGTCATGAGATCGAGTCCCCTGTTGGGTGTTGGGCTCCGTGCTCAGCCCAGAGTCTGCTTGGCCCCCTCACCCCTCTTCCTGCTCTCTCTCTCTCATGCTCTCTTTCTCTTTCTCTCTCAAATAAATAAATAATTTATTTTATTATTTTTTTAAAAAGATTATTTATTTATTTGTTTGACAGAGAGCGAGAGAGGGAACACAAGCAGGCTTCCCGCTGAGCAGGGAGCCCATTATGGGGCTCGATCCCAGGACCTGGGATCATGACCTGAGCCAAAGGCAGTTGCTTCACCGACTGAGCCACCCAGGCATCCCAAATAAATAAATATATCTTAAAACAAAAATGTACTTCAGTAAGAAAGAAAAGTGAGGGGCATCTGGGTGGCTCAGTCGGTTAAGCATTCTGCTTTGTGTTCATTTTGAAGGATATTTCTGTTGGATATAGAATACTGCACTGAGAATTTACTTCTTCCTTTCAGTACTTTAAAGACGTGATTCATTATTTTCTGATCTCCATAATTTCTAATTAGAGATCAGTGGCTAATAGAATTGATATTTTCCTGTATGCAATTGTCATTTTTCTCTGGTTGCTTCCAACATTTCATTTTTATCTTTGGTTTTTGTCAGTTGGAATCTGATGTGCCTAGATATGATTTTCTTTGTATTTCTCTTGCTTAGATGTTCGAAAGTCTTCCTGAATCTGTAAATTTTATTTCACCGAATTGGGGATTTTTTTTTCAGCCATTCTTTATTTTTTTAATTAAAGATTTTATTTATTTATTTGAGAAAGTGTGAGAGAGAGAGAGAGCGCATGCGAGTGAGCAGGGGGGAGGGGCAGAGGGAGAAGCAGACTCCCTGTTGAGCAGGGAGCCTGACATGGAACTCCATTCCAGGACCCTGAGATCATGACTTGAGCTAAAGGCAGATACTTAACCAACTGAGCCACCCAGGGGCCCCCAGCCATTATTTCTTTAAGTGGTTTTTTTTTTTTTCTGCCTGTTCTCTATCCTTTCCTTTTATGACTAATATCACACATATGTTAGACATTTTGCCATTGACTCAAAGGTTCCAAGGCTCTGTTTTGTTCCATCTTTCTCCTCTCTCTGTTCTTTTTTTTTTTTTCTTAAAGATTTTATTTATTTGTGGGTGCCTGGGTGGCTCAGATGGTTAAGCGTCTGCCTTCGGCTCAGGTCATGATCCCAGGGTCCTGGGATCGAGTCCCACATCGGGCTCCCTGCTCAGCGGGGAGCCTGCTTCTCCCTCTGCCTCTCTCTCTCTATCTCTCTGTCTCTTATGAATAAATAAATAAAATATTTTAAAAAAAGATTTTATTTATTTATTTGAGAGAGAGAATGAGAGAGAAAGAGAGAGAGCACATGAGAGGGGGAAGGGTCAGAGGGAGAAGCAGACTCCTCACTGAGCAGGGAGCCCGACATGGGACTCGATCCCGGGACCCCAGGATCATGACCTGAGCCGAAGGCAGTCGCTCAATCAACTGAGCCACCAAGGCGCCCTCTCTCTGTTCTTCATACTGGATAATTTCCAGAGATTTATATTCAAGTTTACTGACTATTGCATCTATTTTCTGCCATCAAGCCCACCCAGTGAAATTTTATTTTGAAATACCATATTTTTATGTTCTAAAATTTCCATCTGGCTCTTTAAAAAAAAAAACAAAACCAACAACTTTCTATTTCTCTGCCGGCATTCCTATCTTTTCACTCATTATGAGCATATTTTCTTTTATCTCACTGAGCAGAATTAGGCTTTCAAATCTTTGTTTGCTAATTCTAACTCTGGATCTTGTTTTTTCTGTTGTCTTTTTCTTAAGAAAATATCCTATTTCTTTATGTATCAAATAAGTTTGAATTTTATTCTGGACACTGTGAATGTTAGGTTGTGAAGACTCTATTGTGTTATTTTCCTCTAAAAGTTGTTGTTTTTTTGTTTTAGTAGATAATTTAAATAGACTTAAACTACAAACTAACTCTTGGGTGGCAGCTTAAATCTGAGTGTAGTTCTTTCATCCCCAGTTGTACTGTTGTTGTGTGCACACAGTCCTGCACGTGTATGGTTCAGGGATAAGCTGGAGATTTGGACAGAGAGACATAAGTTACATTTCCTCCTCTCTGGCTCTCTCTAGCGGTTCCCCTTTCCATTTCCAGTAGTTATGGTTGTTTTAAACTATGTGCTTTGGTAATTCAGACCAAAAATATCTGTGAGCAAGCTATTGGAATTTTAACCACCCTGTGTTGCACAAACTAAAGCCTTCATCCCTCAGGCTAAAAGCCATAAAGTATGGAAACCCATATTCTTGTGCCATTCACTTCTTCCAAGTGTTAACACCTCTCCAGAATCTACCTGCTTTTGGTTAGTCCCCAATTGCTCCAGGTAGGTTATGTTTTATTTTGTTTGTTTTTGTATTTTATTCAGTATGTATAGTTGTTACCTTTGGGAGGAGTCCAGGAGTCATTTATTTGACCATACTGGAAGTGGAACAAGGAGGGAGTATATATTGACACAATCATTTTAGTAAGCAATTTGGCAATAATCGAGTAAAAGTTGAAGTTGAGAATATCCTAGAGCAATTTTTGCACATATACACATGTATAAGAATGATCACTGCAATTTATTTTTGGTAATAGGAAAAAATTGCAAATAACCCACATGTTCATCAATAAGACAGGCGGTAAATAAATTGTGGGATACTTATAAAATGAAATGCTATACAGTAGTAAAGATGAATAAATTAGTGTTGTATGTACTAAAGAGATTAAGTCCAAATGTGATGTTGACTAAAAAGTTTAAGAATCAAAAAGATATTGTGGTATAGTATTTATTATATAAAGTTAAAAAATATGTGAAATAATACATATTGTTTGGAATACATATATATAGTGTGTCTGTAGTTACCCTATGCAAAATTTTACCCTATCCAAAATTCCAATCTCTTTCCACATTTCCTATCTCTTTTCCTGGTTTAGTATTTTTTTCTTTTATGTAATTATCAGTATTTAATGTAGTATATGTTTTACTCATTTAATTTTTTTTTGTTTGTCTTCTCTACTAGACTATTAGCTCCATAAAGTCAGAGATTGGTGTTTCTTTGTTCACTATAGTATCCCTAGGGATATATATAATAGGTACTCAATAAGTATTTGCTGAATGAATAAATGAATAGAATAAATATATGAAGGTCTGATTAACCACAAATTTAGGTAAATTTTATGGGGTCTTCTCATGAATCTAAAATGTTTTATTTCTTAAAAATAAAGTATCTAATGAAAATACAACAAAATATTAAGATCTGATGCCACTGGGTGGTGGCAAAATTAGTGGTTATGATATTTTTTTATATTTTTATGTTGGAAATACTTCATTAAACGAAAGAGCACTAAAAGGTTTGGGGAAGACTTTTCAGAGCTTTGTAGCATAGAACTTAAGGGAAGAGGGAGTTTAAAAAATGAATAGGAAGATTTTTGAAATGCTGGAATTAGTCACCAAGAGATAAGGTAATTGTAATACATAGTGACTATTAAAAGAAACTGTTTCAGCAAGGACTTGCTAATAGGTGGGATGTTGAGGACATAGAGGCAGTAGGTGGAGAAATGGAGATCACTTATTCAGTATTAAGACAAGTACAGCTTTTCCAGGATTCATGTTTGTGAGCAGAATGGAAGAATCCATTGAAAAGATAGAGACTTAAAAAGCTGGAAAGAAAGGACATTCATGGGAACACTTTTAATTAGAGGTATAGTTTTAGAAGAAAAGGGCATTTCACCTGGTAATGACTCCTTTTGCAATAGAATAAAAGAAAGGTTGACACAGGTATTTCCTCCCAAGTTCTTTTTTAAAGATTTTATTTATTAGACAGAGAGAGACCACGGGAGAGGGAACACAAGCAGGGGGAGTGGGAGAGGGAGAAGCAGGCTCCCCACTGAGCAGGGAGCCCGATGCAGGGCTCGATCCCAGGACCTTAGGATCATGACCTGAGCCGAAGGCACACGCTTAATGACTGAGCCACCCAGGCGCCCCAGATTTATTTATTTATTTGAGAGAGAGAGAAGGAGAATGGAGGTGGGCAGAGGGAGAGGGAGAGAGAGAATCCCAAGCAGACCCTCCTGCACCCCCCACCCATGATCAAGGAGCCCATGTGGGTCTTGATCTCAGGAACAGAGCTGAAATCAAGAGTCAGATGCTCAATTGACTGAGCTACCAAGGCACCCCGAGCTTTCTTTTAATCACACAGAATATTTGACATCTTCAGAGATTTATGTTATATTCATATTTTCTTTGAGAATGATTCCAACTTTTTACTCCAGATTAACTCTTCAGCATCATTCTTTACATCATCACTTATCTTTGACTGAAGAATGAACATTCTCTTTTGGGAATGAACAATGGTATAGGATGATCAGCCTGGGTAGGCAGACCAACCTGTCAATCAGTGAGGTGACTTAATCCAGTTGTGTATACACCCTAAAGAGCTAAATCACTAACATTTTATGAACATTTTTGCCAATATTATGAAGCTTGGCCACTTTGTGTATCATAATGGGCAGTTTCCTTGCTGTCTGAAGACTTTTTTAGGTCATTCAGAAACACATTTTCTTGATATGTGGTCACATATTTTTTTAATTGTCAAAGATTTCTTTTGAATGTGTTGTACATATCATATACAATTTAACATCCTTTCCCTAAAATAAAGATCATTCTTTATTTTATTTTTTTTAAAGTTTTATTTATTTAAGTCATCTCTACTCCCACTATGGGGCTTGAACTCAGGACTCCCAGATTAAGAGTCACATGCTCTTCCTGACTGAGCCAGCCAGGCGCCCCAAGGATTATTTTTTTTTGGTGAGATGGAAAAACATTGATTTAGTCACCACAGTTTTTAGTAATAAAAATAATTGGTCAACTCTTACAGTATTATTTCCATAGCTTTTGCAAAATCAACTTGCTTTGATCATTGCTCATTAGCTTTCACAAACTATTTAGGTTATTTGAATTAAGAGTGGTCATAACGGTTGGCAAATGTACAGTACTTTAGTTTTAAAAGGACTTTTGCACCCACGATACCATTTGATCTGTCCAATAATTCTTTAAGTGACAAAGCAGGTTTTATTATCATTTTACAGATGAAGAACCCGAGGCTCAGGGAGATTAAAAGATTGGTCCTAAAATGAGTAAGTAGTAGAACTGGGTCTTGAGTCTGGTTCTTCCTGACTCCCAAGTCCAGGCTCAGAACGTCCCTCCACTCTGTAGTTGATTCTTTTAAGCATCTTCCTATTAATATGCATGATGCCCCTTTCCATTGGCTTCATTTGGTTTTTCAGCAGAGGGGCTTCCTAACGTTTGTTTCCATCCTGGGTGGTTGCAAGAGAGCATAGCTGGCTTCCTTCTTGTCTCCAATCTTTCATTTTTCTTTTCTGTGGCCCCCTCCAGCTTCACCATCCGTGGAAATCTCCTCCTTCCCTAGCCCTAACTTCTAAAGTCTTCTCCCAGCCTCCAGGCAGTGGGACCTCCCATCCTAATCATCTGCAGGAGAGCCCATCAGAGAGGGGAGGCGGAGGGCACGGACCGCAGCACGCCGGGAAGCCATGCTGAGGGTTACTTCTGCATTTCCTTCCTCGCGGTCCTCAGTAGCGTCCTCGCCGCCCTCCGGCCCCGGGTGTCTCCAGCCCGCCCCGGATCCGCCTCCCCCTCCTTCCTCCGGGAGGTTGAGACCAAGCGTGGGACGCACCTGTGTCCCTCTCCGGTCGCCCCGTTGAGGCACCGGGGGCTGCTCCCGGAGCAGGATTTACAGGCCCAGAAAACGCCAATGGGAGATCCAAATGGTCGGGGACTCCGGCACTTTAAGAGGCTTTTCTCTGGGAAACACCCGTCTCCTCCGAGCGCCTTATGAATGGAAATACTCCTCCCCCGGTCGAGCCCATTTTCCCATTTCACCAGGAGCCGCAGCTTGCTCTCTCCTTTCGGTCTCCCCGCCCACATCAGCGCGGGCAGCTCCAGGAGGGGACGGACAGGAAGCCTTTGGCCGCCTATTAAATCCCACCCATTTCTCCGGGGGCGATTTCCTAACCTTCCGGGACCGAATTCTGCAATTTGATGTGCGTTTTGTCCGAATGGTAGCGACACGGGCCTAAGGGGGGGGGAAAGCGGGGGGGGGGGGGGTGGGGGGTATGCGCTCTTTTCCTCGCAACATCGCTGGCGGAGCGAGGGAGCTCACACGACACAGATTTTGGGGCAAAGCCTTTCCATCTGGACAGCACCATGTCCACCAAAGCGGAGCAGTGTAAGTAGCAGCCGGCCCGGCGTTCCGGCCCGGCCTCCGGCTGGGAGCTATTGCAGTTGCGGCGTTTGCGGCTGCCGGGAGACCTTGACATCGTGCTGGTGCGGGGGTGGGGGCTGAGGTTGGGGCGGGTGGGGGGGTGGGGGGCGGAAGAGAAGGTGGGGGAGGGTGGACGTTAATGGCAACGCGGCGCTGTCCCCGGTGCTGAAAAATAATGCGGAAGATTGTGGTGGGGTTTCGCAAGACTGAAAGACCCTGCGAAATGAAATTAAAATGGGGTCATTCTCGGGAAAAAGAGGCCTCATATCTTTCAGATAAACATTTCAGTATCTCTTGTTGGAGTGGGGGAAGGGGGGCAGCGGCAAATCAGGGGCGGGGAACTGTCAGTGCAACCAAAGCTGCCTGGCCTTCTGAGCATGCCCAGTTCTAGGTGCTGGAGCCATAGGGGAGTTTGAGTCTGCAGTTTCCACTTAGGGTTGGAGAGGCAAGAAAGGGGCAAGAGGGAGGGAGCCGGGAGTCAGGCAGAATTCTGGACCAGTGTGAGGAAAATCAACTCCGGAATACCTACACTAATGCAAAAACTAAACACAACCTTAGGTTAAAGCAAGAGTTGGTGCTTTGCATGAAGGTGAAAGGGGCTCTGGGAAAATGATCTAATTATTTTTCCAAAGAGGTTTCCTTTGTAGGGCAGCTCACACAAACTATAACATGTAGCAGGAGGATTTTAGTTGTCCTAGGAATGATTGACTGTGTGTTTGGTTGGAAACAACCTGCTAACTCTTTGTGGACAGAGGAAGTTTCTAATATGCTTCCTATAACCTCTCTTATTGTAGTGCGCATTTGTAGGCCGTTGGTATGTACTTGGTAGGTTGATTAATGTGAAACCTTTTCCTGAGTGTTCTTGAGGGATTCAGGAAGTTAAACTTATGTTTGTAAATAAAAGATGTTTTTATTAAGCAGTGAGTTTGAATTTTTAACAAAGATACCAAAACTTGTTCATCTAATTGACTCTTGTTTCTTTCAAAGACGTACATAGTTATGTTGATAATGCTGTCCTGTCACTACTTAAAAGTCTTTGTAATTCTTCTTTGGAATGGCTCTTAAAGCCATTTTGTGAGACACCCAAAACAGTAGTCTCATTATTTGGGGCAGTATGTTATATATGATATGTATAAGCAGTGTGTGTCACTTATTCACCAGATAGAGGAAATGAACTGAAGGCTCATAGAATTCCCAGATTGATGGTTCATTAGAGATTGTCTGTGCCCACCTACCATCCAGTGCTTGTGCCTCCTTACAATGTTATTTTTGGAATCTGGAACACCTGAGTTTGAATCCTAGTTCTGCCATTTACTGTTTGACCTTGAGCAAGATAATCGACTTCTCTAAACTTTATTTCCTCATCTGTAAACCTGGGGTAATAGTGCAGATGGGGTTGTTGTGATTATAAAGGAGGGAATACACACAAAAGATTGAGTAGTGAGCCTAGCCCATAGCAAGTATTCAATAAATGATAGTTATTTCCCTCTTAATACTCTATCTCTTCTAAATAGTAAGAAAGTTCTTTTGTGATTTTTTGGGGCCTTTTTCAAAAGTTAAATCTAAACCTCAAAGATAGATTTTGCTTCTACAGAGCTTTCAGAAAAATTGAATGCATTATATTCTGAGTAACGGTAACATAGTTGGAATCAGTGTGAACTTCCCTCTTGAGGATATCACACCCTTGAAGGTTTTATTATAGTGTGTTGTTAAAAAAAACCACCACCTGTCATTTAATTTTATAGTTATGTATTATGTAACTTCAGGTTAAAACCAGTGAGTATTACTGTATTTATTCTGTGTTTTCTCTTCCTTGTTATATTTTGAGGTGCACTGGATGGTTTGTCTTGCTCTTTCCTGGGCAGTTATTGCCAGGATGAATAAAATCTACAAGTGGACTTGGTTATGTAGTGCAGGTAGTGTGTAGTGAAGAAGCTATTTTAGAATTGTTTGTAAAACAGATTTTTTTTTTTCCTCTGTAGATGATGGAAAGGACACCAGATTTGAAGCTAAAACATGTGGATTTGAGTTTTGGATGCCTTTCTGATTAATTGTGTGACACTGGGCAATTAACTTAATATTTTTGTGCCTCAGAGTGTCCATCTATGAAATAAAGAATAATAATACTAGCTGTCTTTGTTTAATCCTAAGTGTTGTGGAGGGCAAAGGAGGTAAATGGAAGTAGGCTGTGAGAAGGATAAGGATGCTTTGAGTGTTTTTAGGTGTCTTTATTTAAAGAGTGAGGGGAAGTTAAGAATTTCTTTTTTTTCCTCTCTTACATGCACTAACATGAATGGATTGTCACTCTAGTGCACATTATATAACTGAAAATAGAGCAAAGACATGAAAAGATGCATGGTTGATGTTCATGAAGGGTGAATGGTTTTTAATAAAGAGAAGTAGCAGATCTGGGATATTTTATCTTTGGACTTGGTAGGAATATGATTAGGAGGAAGGAGAAAGAGAAGGGAAGGCCACGAGATTTTTCTGCTACTGGATGTGAAGACCACCAGAATAGGAGAGAACTAGAAATTTCATTTATCCTCTGCATTCAGGAGTATGCACAATACCACTTCCCTAAGGACCAAGGGGGGAGAATTAGGTTTAATATAATGTCAAAATATTATTTCTATTATACTTCTTTCTGAGGCCTCTTGATGTAGGTAAAGGTTTCACTGGTGCAGGAAGTGGACATAGTTTGGTTGAACCAGCAAGAGGAAGCACTTGCATTTCAACCCAAACAGATTACGTGATTTACCTTTGAAATGTCAAGTATCACAGATATGTGAAATGCATTATTTTTATGTAGTGGTATTTTCTTGTATGCAATAAGTAGTAATGATGAAAGAGAGGCTAGTTTTAGCTAAGATATAGTTTGGAGCTGTTTTTATACATTCAATCTGTTTCCTGTGTTAGGTGCAGAACATCATAACAGAAGGTGACAGCTTCCTAGCAATTTCTTAGGCGATTGCACAGAGCTAAAACTTTTTTCCTCCAAATGTTACAAAGTTCACTGTAGTGAAAATGTTTTTATAGCTGATACAGAATCTGAAATGATAAGAATAAGAATTTGTCATTCTTTTATTTGGGGTTTTAAGGAGTCCACCTCCTCTCCCTTCCTCTGTCTTCTAAGAGTTAAAATTGAATAATCCGGAGTACTTTCGATGGGCTCTTTCAAAAGAAGCTTGCTTTTAATAACAGCAGAAGTTAAGAGTTGGGGTTCTAGAATCAGACTGCTGCCTAGGTATGAATGCTGGCTCTGCTTTTTGCAATTTCTGTGACCTTGGACAAGTTAACTCAACCTCTCTAAGCCTTGACTGCATTATCTATAAAATGGGGATAGTCCTAACTGTGAAGATTAAATGAGACGATCCATGAAAAGTGCTTTGCACAGAATTCTGGCACATAATGGGGAGTTAATAAATGTTAGCTGCTATTATCATCATTATCAAGTATAAAATCTTGTGCTTGCTGCTAAAATGAGGATAATTATAAATTTGGATCTAGCCCCCCAGAGTGTAGCAGAAAAAAAAAGTAACCATGATATTACTTAAATGGGACATGGGCCATTGGACTATTTTTTATTCTCCTTTCCTTGTCTCTGAGTCTCCTCTACAGCCATCAGCCTAACCCATTTTAGGTACGAAGGAATTTCTGCATGGCAGTTCCTTGACCTGGTATATCTAGCAAGGCATTGGCTAATCACCCAAACAGAACATTTCTAAATCATGACGAGCCTATCCATCACCTTTTGTATTATGATAACAGTGTAGCAGTTGATAAACACAAATCACTTATATATATCCATCAAAATGTTTGTCAAATTTAGAAGTTAACCTCAAAGTTGAGTATAATTAGCTCAAAATAACTAAGTATAGAAATGTGAATATATGCTATTTTTAATGCATTTATCCTATTCAACATCTTTATCTCAGTAGCTAAAAATCCTTTTGATTATATGAAGAACAACCACTTTTTTTTTTAAGATTTTATTTATTTATTTGACAGAGACACAGCGAGAGAGGGAACACAAGCAGGGGGAGTGGCAGAGGGAGAAGCAGGCTTCCTGCCGAGCAGGGAGCCCAATGTGGGGCTCCATCCCAGGACCCTGGGACCATGACCTGAGCTGAAGGCAGACGCTTAACGACTGAGCCACCCAGGCGCCCCAAGAACAAACACTTTTAAGAGTAGAAATCATTAGCACTATGATTTGAAGTTGAACTTGGTTCTTTTCCATGCATCTTTAAGGGCCATGTTTAGAGAAATCGAAAAGGAGTTCTAAAAAAAAATGTTTATGCACATTGTGTTATTATATATAGAATATCACTATATAACTAATATCATAATAAAAAAGCACTTTGAGTAGCACTGCAACCTGCAGTCATTTAGAAATCTTGGCACAACAACATTGCTAACTTCTTATATAGGAAAACTAGTTTTATTCATATATGCAAAAATTGGAGTAGGCTATTAACCATATTTGTGGTAGCAAAAAGAGCACATGGTTTTAGCTCTTATGTGATTTCTCTGCATCATTTGACAGTAGTTGCCACATTTTTTATTTAAACTCTTTCTTCTCTCTTTTCTGGCTGTTCCTACTCAGATTTTTCCCCATACAGCCACTTTCTTCTCCTTACCCTTTATGAACAGGAGTCATTCATGAGTTGACCTCCCCCTTTTTTAAAATTGCACAGATTCCTGATTTCATTCACTTTCATGGTATCAGTTATCACCTCTATGTGGATGGCACCCAAATACAATTTTCTAGTCTAAACATGTCTCTTGAACCAAAGCCTCTATCTCTATCTAGGTATCCTGTAGGCATCTCAAACCCAAACTCATTGTCTCCTGCCCCAAGCTTGTACTCCTTTATATATTACTCATTTTAATGAATAGCACCACCACCTACCCATTCACCCAAGTCAAAAAATTGGGAGTCTTCTTAAACTTCTCCTACTGTTATTACTATTCAACAAATCACTAACCCTTGTTGATTCTAGCCCATGCAACTAAATTGCTGCCCAACTCCTTGATCTAGTTACATTGGATTTTTTTTTTTCTTAGTTCCTCCAATGTACAATGTGTTTTTTGCCTGAAATACTTTCTTTTCCTCCATGCCCTCTTCTTTACCTTTCTTTTATTCAATATTTAGCTTGGAAGCCCTGCCTGATTGCCAGTCTTCCCTTGTGTGCTCCACTCATGTGCTCACACTGTATTGAATAATTTGTTTTCTTGTCCGGTGTCCTCATTTACTTTGTGTTTAGACTGTATTATGTTCATCTCTGTGTCTCCAGTGTGCAAACACCATCATCTAGTGCACAGTGTCTATGCAAAAAGACTGTTTCTTGAAAGTAAAAATGATAGAGGGTGAATTAAATGTCTTTTATAAAGAAGGATTACATATCCAGTTTTTGGATATCATTAATTTGAAGATTTCACATTTTTGTTAATGTGAAATTCTGCATTAATACAATATGAACATAAACTGTATAGAATGCATGCTTTCCAAATGGATTTATGAGTAAATAAAAATTGAGTAAATAAAAATATACTTTAAAAGTATATAAAACATTTGCTGAATCAAATTTTATAGTATTTATATAACAAGTTACCCTTTTTCTGAACATTAATTGTGTTTTGTTTCTCAGCTAAAATTTTCTGTTACTATATTCAGAATAATAATTATGATTCCTAATTTGTAGATAATCTTGGCACACATCCAACTATTTTTCTTATGAAAAAGTAACAATACATTTGAAGTGAGGGACTCTTTATGCTGTAATTTGATGTGGAGCCTTTGATATTACATCTGTTCAAGTTTTATGTATTGATTACTCAACCAATAAGTAGGCTTTAAGTTGGGATTTTCATTTTGTAGTATTGTGTTACAAACTCACATTTACTGCTTATATTCTGAAAAGATATGGATAGCTGTGTGTAAATGGGCACATATATTGGCTTAGAAATGAAATGTTTATTGCACCAAGAAGTACATTAAGCCAAATGTATCCTTATCAATAAGCTTGCTTTCTATAGTGGAAAACTAAACCATTCTATTTAGAATTTTTAGCTTTTTTCAATTCATATGTTATATTTCTGTCTTGTTTTTCTCTTCTTTTGTGGTACCAAGCAATCTGTATTTCATCAACTTGTCCATTCACTTATTCAGCAAATATTTATTGGGTGTTTACAATGTGTCAGGCTCTGTAGTAGGCTCTGGAGGAGCTGACGTTTAAGTACTGAGATGTAGATACTCTATTATCAGCTTTCCTTTGATATGCTGTCTAGGTCCCTAAAGACAATAGGAAATTGAAGTGAATTTGTTATGACTTATTCATAGAAAGCCAATACTTGCTCATTGTGACCATTAGCTTTTTTTTTTTTTCCTTACTGAAGGCTAAAATTTTTGTAGAGAATCTTGTTAAAATCCCCCTCCCCCACTCAACGTTGTTCTTATTTTCCAGGTTTTTCTGGTTATTCTTTTCATTCTTCCAAATTAATTTTATATTCAAGTTATATATATCCATAAAAAAATTAAAAAATTAAAAAATAACTTACTTAGGGAGAACTAAAATCTTTAGGATATTGAATCTTACTAGCTAAGAACATGGTATATTTCCATTTGTTCAAGTCTTTTCATGCCTTTTCAGGCGTACTTTTAGAATTTTTTGTTAAGCTTATGTTTAGTATTTTATCTTTTTTTTTTTTCCTATCATAATTGGGGTCTATCGGGCGCCTGGGTGGCTCAGTCGTTGGGCGTCTGCCTTCGGCTCAGGTCATGGTCCCAGGGTCCTGGGATCGAGTCCCACATCGGGCTCCCTGCTTGGAGGGAAGCCTGCTTCTCCCTCTCCCACTCCCCCTGCTTGTGTTCCTGCTCTCGCTGTCTCTCTGTCAAATAAATAAATAAAATCTTTAAAAAAAAAAAAAAAAATTGGGGTCTATCTTCCATCTTTTTATTTTTTTACATGAAAGCTACTGACTTTTGTATGCCAATTTTATAACCTTACTTTACTAAATTACTTTCTTTCTGTAGTGGTTTACCATTTATTTTGGGGGTTTTCAAGATATATAATTATATAATCTGCAAATAGGAAATAATTTTATCCTTTCTTTTTATCCAATTCTTCCATCTCAGATTGCTTTCTCTTTTCTAATTGCATTGGTGAATATCTCCAACACCTTGTTAAATATGGCAAAGTGAGTATTCTTGCTTTGTTTTTCATTTTAGTAGGAGAGCCTCTAGTACTTAATCTATTAAGTAAGATATTATTTGGGGCTGAGGTAATATATTAAGGAAGTATCCATCAATTTTTGTGTTATTGAGTCTTTAAAAAAAATCCAACTGGTGGGGGTGCCTGGGTGGCTCAGTCAGTTAAGTGGCTACCTTCGGCTCAGGTCATCATCTCAGGGTCCTAGGATCGAGCCCCACATCGGGCTCCCTGCTCAGTGGGGAGTCTGTTTCTCCCTCTCCCTCTGCTTCATGCTCTCTCTCTCTCTGTGTCAAATAAATAAATAAAATCTTAAAAAAAAAAATCCGACTGGTGCTGAATTTTCTATATCTATGGAAACCATATGATTTCTCTTAATTTTATTGATATGCTGAGTTGGATTTTGTCATATTTAATAATTTTTGCATTGATATTCATGAGTTAGATTGGTCCACAGTTTTTTTTTTTTAATTATCTATCATCTATCTATCTATCTATCTATCTATCCATCCATCCATCCATCCATCCATCTATGTAGGGGGCAGGGGTTGAGTGTAGTTCTAGTCAGGACCCAAGAACAATGTTATATTCACTATGGAAAATGAGTTTGGAAGTTTTCCTTCTTTTTATGCTCTGAAGTGATTAAAGTAACACTGTGGTTGTTTGATCTTTAAGTTTGCTCAAGTTCCCCTGTGAAACTGTCTGGCATGGTACTCTTTTGTAGTGGAACTCTTTAACTTCTTTCTATATTTCTTCTATGACCCTTGTTCTGTTTAGAATGTCTGTTTCTACTGGGGTCAATTTTGGTAAGTTATATTTCTCTAAAACATTATTCATTTGATTTAAGTTTTCAAATTATTTACATAGAATTATGCAAGAGTCTTTTAGAACCTTAAACATTTTCTCTATTTTGACTTTCTTGTCATTGCTAATATTGTGCTTTTAATGCTGTGTATTTATGTTTTCTCACCCCCCGCCCGCCCCCACCTCCTTTTTTCTTGATTGAGTGAGTTAGCAGTTTGTCCATTGTTGATTTTTTTTCTAAGTAACTAGTTTTTGGATTTATGTATTGATTCTGGTTTTTTTTGGTTTCTAAATTAATTTCTGCCACTTATGATTAATTCTCCTTTTTCTTGATTTCTTTGTTTTATTTTGGTGTTCCCTAGACAGCTTTTTGAGTTGGGTGTTTATTTATTTTAATATTTTTGATATAGGCATGTTATGCAATCTATTTTTCTTTGACGCTTCCTTTAGCTGTAGCTTACGGATTCTGATAATGTTAGGCATTTGTTATTATTGTCAAGAAATTCTGCAGTTTAATTTTGTATTTTGCCTTTGATCGAAGAGTTGTTTAAAAGTGGAAGGAAATTTTTTTTCTTTTTAATTTTGTTATTGATTTCTGTTTTTATTGCATTATAATCTGAGGATGACATATGCATTATTTCTATTCTTTGGAACATACTGAGGTTTTCTCTGTGGCCTAAGATTTCATCAGTTTTTGTGAGTGTTCTATGTGTACTTGAAAAGAAGTTGTAATCTCTATTTCTGGGATTCAGAGTTTGATATGGATCTATAAGATCTACCTTATTTATGTTGTTTAGGTCTTCTGTACCTTTATTAATTTTTAGTCTGCCTGATCTTGGATTGTGAGAGGTATGTTAAAGTCTATTATTAATGTGTTTTTGTCTATTTCTCCTTGTGTCTCCTGTAGGTTGCTGGTTAATGAAGGCTATTGCTGTGTTATTGGGTACATAAATATCAGTAACTGTAATATCTTCATTGTGAATTATAGGTTTAAGCATTATAAAGTGTCCTTCTTTATATATTTTAATGCTCTTGGGTCTCAATTCCACCCTGTCAGATACCAAGATTATGAACCCTGTTTCCTTTTTATTTGTGTTTGCCTGATATATCTTTCTCCATCCTTTTATTTTATTTTATTTTTTAAGATTTTATTTATTTATTTGAGACAGAGAGCATGAGAGACAGAGAGCATGAGAGGGAGGAGGATCAGGGGGAGAAGCAGACTCCCCGCCAAGCAGGGAGCCCGATGCGGGACTCGATCCCGGGACTCCAGGATCATGACCTGAGCCGAAGGCAGTCGCTTAACCAACTGAGCCACCCAGGCGCCCTCCATCCTTTTATTTTTAACTCTTTTGAATCTCTTTGTTTTAGGTGTGTCTCTTGTGTTCTGCATAGTGTTGGATTTTGCTTTATTAGCCAATCTGAAAATCCTTTTCTTTCAGTAGGTGAGTTAAGCCCATTTACATCTATTGATGTTATTAATATGCTTGGCCTCAGTTCTATCATATTGTTTTATTTTTATGTCTTTTGTATCTATGCTTTTTCATCATGCAGTGGGTTTTATCTGCTTGTTTGTTTCATTGGTTAACTTTTTACTAATACCTTTATATACCATTAGTCCATTTTTTGGTGGGGGGTACTTATTGGTTACCTACATTAAACAACACTGAAGTTATCTGGTAACCTCTTCTTCTCCCTTACTCCTTCTACCCCACGATCTGATCTAAAGTAATATTCTTTTATTTCCAATTAATGTCTATTAGACAATCATATCCATTTGCATTCCTTATCCCCACCCCAGCTGTTGATAATTATACTATATCTACTGTATTCTCTCCTTTATAACCATAGTTTAGCTTTGTTCTACAGGTATATTTATATCTACTGACCACCACTGATTATTATGTTACTCTCAGTCTTTTTAATTGTCTGAATGTCCTTTTCTAATAGATTCTTTATGAAGGGCTCACAGAATCAATGTACCCCAAAGTTTGGCAAGTTTATAGTAGTTTGTTTGCAGCTTTGTACTTAGAGATCAGTTTGGTTAGATATAAAATCCTTGACTCATATTTCCCTACCTTGAGTATTTTAAATTTGTTACACTGTTTTTTTGCGGGGGAGGTGGGCATTAAGAATTGTTGAAAAGTCTGGTGACAGTCTTTTTTCTTTCCCTTATGAGTGCCTTAGCCTTTTTGGCTGGTTGCCCAAGGTTTTTTTATTTTCCTTTAAAGTAGGTGTAACTTTAATATGATTCAGTGTTGGCCATGCTGAAATGATTGTGGTGTATCTTTTCAATATGTAATTTCAAGATTTTTTTTGAATTTTAGGAAAGTGTTCTGGTATAGTTTTAGTATTTATTTTGTTCTATTGTTTGACATTCTTTGTGGTCCCTATCGTATTTTTTTTTTTTTTGCTTATCTTCTATATGGATCACTTTCTGTTGAATATTTTTAAAATCTCTTTCTTCATTTCTTTTGAGTTTTTTAAGAGTCACCCATACAGTACACTTTCATTACTCTATAAGTGAACCAGCCCATTCATGGTGATTCTGCATGTATATAGAAATATATTTATTTAACCCTTATTTTGAAACGTCAAATATAAATAAAAAATTGAAACTATTCAGTTGAATATTATCTTATTTCTCATAAATTCAAACTTATTCATTATAAGTAAGTACAGGCATCTGACTATGTCATTATAGTCTTCTAGTGTAAACATGCCCAAGTACCTACATATTGGAATACATGTTATTTTGTTTTTCATGGAAATAATTATATATAAAAATATTCACCCATTTTCAAGGCATAGTTTAATGAACTTTGCTAAGTATATACAATAGTGTAACCACCACCCTAACCAGGATAAAGAACAGTCCCCTTATCTTAAAAAGATTCCTTGTGTACCTTTGCTCTTTTTTTTTTTAATTGAATTTTAGTTGACACACAATGTTACATTAGTTTTAGGTATACAACATAGTGATTTCACAAGTTTATATGTTATGCTGTGCTCACCACAAGTTTCACTACCATCTGTCACCATATAATGCTATTACAGTACCAATGACTATATTCCCCATGCTGTACCTTTTATTCCCCTGACTTATTCATACCATAAATGGAAGCCTATATCTCCTACTTCCCTTCACTCATTTTGCTCATCTCCCCCATTCCCCTCCCTTCTGACAACCAACAGTTTGTTCTCTGTATCAGTGGTCTATTTGTGCTTTTTCTTTGTTTATTCGTTTGTTTTGATTTAAAAATTCCATATATTAGTGAAATCATATGGTATTTTTCTTTCTCAGTCTGACTTATTTCATTTACCATAATACCCTCTAGGTCCATCCATGATGTCACAGATGACAGGACCTCATCCTTTTATATGGCTGAGTAATATTCCGTTACATATATATACCATATCTTCTTTATCCTTTCTTCTGTTGATGGACACTTGGGCTGCTTCCATATATTGGCTATTGTAAATAATGCTGCAAAAACACAGGGGTGAATATATCTTTTTGAATTAGTGTTTTTGTTTTCTTTGGGTAAATACTCAGTAGTGGAATTACTGGATCATATGATATTTCTATTTTTGATTCTTGAGGAATTTCCGGTACTGTTCTCCACAGTGGCTGCACCAATTTATCTGTACCTTTGCTTTTGTTCCCCTTCCTCTATGCCTGGTCCCAGGCAGACACTGATCTGCTTTCTCTTGCAGTAGTGCTGGGTTTTCTAGAATGTATATAAATGGAATAATTCAGAACATAGTCTTCTGTTTGACTTCTTTTATTTAGCATAATGTTTTTGAGGTTAATTCCTGTATATGTTAATATTTTGCTCCTTTTTATTGCTCTGTGGTAGTCCATGGTATGCATATAATATTTGGGTTATTTTCAGGTTTTGGCCATTACAAATTATGCTGCTAAAAGTACTTGCATACTTATATTCATGGGGGCATATTTTTTTATTTCTCTAGAGTGAATATATAGGAGTAGAAATTCTTGACAGTATGGTAAATGAATATTTAATGTTATAAGATATTGCCATATTGTTTTTCAAAGTGGCTGTAACGTTTTGCTTTCCCACCAGTAACGTAGGCGGGAGTTCCAGTTGTCCCACATCCTCACCAACACTTGGTATTGATTTGGTATTAACTTCAGTTGTTTTAGTCGGTGAATGTAGTGGTATCTTACTGTGGTCTTAATTAGCATTTATCTGAGGACTAGTGATATTGAATATCTTTTTATGGGCTTTTGGCCATTTGTATATCTTCTCTTTCAGCCTTTTGTCACCTTTTATTAGATTTTTGGTCTTTTTATTGAGTTGTAGGAGTTGTTTATATATTCTATATACAAGCTCTTTGTCTTGAAAAATTTTGCTTCCAGTTTATGCCTTACCTTTGTGTGTTCTTAACTGTGGCTTTTGAGAAGAGAAACCTTCAAATCATGAAGTCCATTTTATCAGGTTTTTTTTTCTTTTACCATTTGTGCTTTTGGTATCATGTTTAAGAAATGTTGGCCTCATCTAATGACACAAAGGTTTTCTCCTAGAAATATAATAGTTTAATTTCTAACATTTAGGTCTGTGAACATTTTGAGTCAATCCTTATGTTTGGAAAGTGGTAAGGTTTGAGGTTCATTATTTCCATATACAATATCCAGTTCTAGCACCTTTGTTGTAAAAAACTATCTTGTCTCCATTGACTTATGTTGGTACCTTTGTTGAAAATCAACCAATCATATATGATTGGCTCTATTTCTAGACTTCATTCTGTTTATTCATTTATATGTCTATCCTTATGCCAGCGGCATACTCTCTTTATTACTGTAAGTTTATAGCAAGGCTTGAAGTTGAGTAGTGTAAGTCTTCTAACTTTATTCTTATTTTTGCAAAGTATTTTAGTTATTTTAGGTCCTTTTCTTTCCATATAACTCTAAAAACCAACATGTCATTTTTTTCTTAAGAAACTTATTTGGATTTTGGCCTGTAGATCAGTTTGAGGAGGATTACTATTTTAGCAACACTGGGTTTTCTGATCCTTGGAATGATATGTATGTGCACTTATTTAGGTGTTGTTTAATTTCCCTTTGTAATGTCTTGGCAATTGTCACATTATTCATTAAATTTATTCCTCAGTATTTTTGTGGAGTTGTTTCATTTTCTAATTATTTGGTGTTAGTACAGAGAAACACAGCTAATTTTTCCATGTTGATCTTATATTCTGCACCGCTGCAATGCTCATTACTTACAAGGCTAGTAACTTTTTTGGGAGGGTTACTTAAGATTTTCAACACACACCATTATGCTTTTTATTCTTATTGCCTTATTGCACTGGTTAGGACCTCCAGAACAATGTAAATGAAAGTTATGTGAGTAGACATCTTTGCTTTGTTATTGGTCTTAGGTAGAAAGCTTTGAGCCTTTCACAATATTAAACCAACCTTGCATTCCTGAAATAAATCTCATCTGGTCATTATGTATATCTTTAAAAAATGTTGTTGTATTCCATTTGCTAATATTTTGTTAAGGGTTTTTCTATCTATGTTCATTATAGATACTGGTCTATAGTTTTCTTTTCTTGTAGTATTTTCATCTGGTTTTGAAATCAGATTAAAATTGTCCTCATAAAATGAGTTGGGAAGTGTTCCCCTTTTCCGTATTTTCTGAAAGAGTTTGTATAGAATTGATATTCATTTTTCCTTAAATTTTTCACAAAACCCACGACTGAAGCCACTAGGCCTGAAAGGTGTTTTCCTTTCCTCTTTTTGTGGGAAAGTTTCAATTTTAAATTCAATTTAATTGATTTGCAGGTGTCCAAGTTTTTTGTAATTGTTGTTTTAATTTCTTCTTTATAGTTTTGTTCTTTGCGTCTCTCAAGGAATATGTCTATTTTGTCCATTCGTCAGATTTGTCCAGTGGTCGGTTTATTGGCATAAAGTTATTTGTAACAATCCCTTTTATGCCTTTATCCTTTTTTATATCTGTCTTTCATTTCTGATATTGGCAATTTATATCTCTGTTTTTTTTTCTTGACTTGTGTGATTAGAGGTTTATCAGTTTTATTGATCTTTTCAAAGAACCATCATTCAGCTTTATTTTCTCTAATGTTTTTCTATTTTCTATTTTATTGATTTCTGCACTTATCTATACAGTTTCTTTCTTTTGGTTTGCTTTGGATTTAATTTGCTCTTTTTCTAGTTTCTTAGAGTGAAAGCTTATTGATTTGAGACCTTTCTGCTGTTCCTACATAGGCATGTAAAGCCACAGATTTCCTTGTATACCTTACTTTAGCTGCATTCCACAAATTATGAGAGGTTGTATTTTCATAATTGCTGGTTCAAAATATTCTCTAATTTATATTGTAATTTTTCTTTGACCCCCCAAGTTTCTTTAGTATTGTGTTAATTTCCAAATATTTGGGCTTTTTCCTGGTTATCTTATTTATTGTTTTTGAGTTCTAACTTAATTCCATTTTTGTCAGAGAACATAATCTATATGATTTCTATCTTTTGGCATTAATTGAGACTTGTTTTATGGTCCAAAATGTGGTCTATACTGTAAATAGTCCATATGTACTTGAGAAGAATGAATATTCTGCAATTGTTGAGTGATGTGTTCAAATCTTTGCCCGTGCTGTTTGTCTCTTTTTTGTCAGTTGCTGATAAAAGCATATTGCAGTTTTTAACTATGATTATGAAATCGTCTATTTTTTCCCTTTAAATCTGTCAATTTTTGCTTCATGTATTTTGAAGCTCTGTTAATTGGGTTTGTACTTATTTATGATTGTTATGTGTTCTTGTTGAATCTTCTATTTTATCATTATGAAGTGTTTTCTTTATTCTTGTTAATTATTTTGTTTTGAAATCTATTTATCTGATCTTAATAATGCTACTCCAGCCTACTTTTGTTTACTGTTTGTGTGGCATATATTTCCCATTCCTTTCCCAGTCTTTAAAAATTTTCCATTCGCTTCTTAGGTATTGTCTTTCACATTTTTTTTTTAATAAAGATTTAAAAAAATTTTTTTTAAAGATTTTATTTATTTATTTGACAGAGAGAGACACAGCGAGAGAGGGAACACAAGCAGGGGGAGTGGGAGAGGGAAAAGCAAGCTTCCCACCAAGCAGGGAGCCTGATGTGGGACTCGATCCCAGGACCCTGGGGTCATGACCTGAGCCGAAGGCAGACGCTTAACGACTGAGCCACCCAGGCGCCCTGTGTCTTTCACATTTTTAAGTAAAAGTTGTCCTAGCGATTAGAATGCACATCCTGGGGGTGTCTGGCCAGCTCAGTGGGTGGAGCGTATGACTCTTGATCTCCAGGTTGTAAGTTTAAGCCCCATGTTGTGTGTAGAGATTACTTAAAGATAAAATCTTAAAAAAAAAGTACATCCTTAATTTTTCACAGTTAACATACAGTTACGTACATTACTTAATATATAGAAATCTTGCAACCTTAGGGGCCTCATATCATTATTTTATAGTTATTATATGTAATACATCTACATATGTTATATACCCCACAAGGCAATGTTATGATTTTACTTTTAAAGTTCTTTGGTTAATAAAGAAATTAAGAAGAAAAAGAAAATACACTTTTTTGTATTTACCACAGATTTGCTATGTCTGATGCTCTTCATTGTTTTCTGAAGATTCAGGCTTCTATTTGGTATCATTTCTCTTCAGCCCCAAAACTTCCTGTAGCCTTTTCTGTAGTACAAGTTTGCTTGTGACCAAATTTCTTAGATTTCTTTCATCTGAAAATGTCTTTATTTTGCCTTCATTCTTGAATATTATTTTTACTGAATATAAAATTCTGATTTGACACTTTTTTTTCTTTAAGTACTTTAAGGATAATATTTCATCTGGCCTTCATGTTTCAGAGGGGAATTTAGCCATCAATCCCAACAAGTCTGTATTATATATGTAATATATTGTTTTTCTCTTGCTGCTTTCAAGATACATTGTTTATCTTTGGCTTTCAACAGTTTGAATATCATATGGGTTTCTATTGGCAAGGGAAATCTTTGGCTGTTATTTCTTCATGTATTTTTTCTGCTGCATTCTTTCTGTCCTCTCCTTCCAATTACACATCCGTAATTTTATTGTGTAATATTATCTAGTAGGTCTCTGAGGCTCTGTTCATTTTTCCCCATAGTCTTTTATTTTTCTTTTATTTTCTCTGTTCTTTAACGTTGAGGACTGTCTGATGGTCTATTTTCAAGTTCACGTACTCTCCTTTGTCATGTCCATTTGGCTGTGAAGTCTAGCCAGTGAATTTTTTTATTTCAGAAATTGTATTTTTCATTTCTAGGATTTCCATCTTGTTCTTTTTTTTATTATTTTTATTTTTCTGCTGAGACTTCTTATTTCTCTGATGAGAGTTTCATGCACTGAAAGCACGTTTTGTTTTACTGTTTCTAGAATAGTTATAAAGCAGTTGCATATACCTTGCCTGTTAGTTCCAACATCTGTTTCATTTCATGATGAAGCTAGATTGATTTTCTTCTCAGAATGTGTTTCATTTTCTTGGTTCTTCGTACACTGGATAATTTTGGATTGTATCCTGGACATTATAAATGTTCAGTTGTGGGTACTTTGGATTCTGTCATTTCCCACTGATGAATGGTGTTTTCTTTATTTTAGTGGGTCGTTTTCTTGGCTGGGCTTGGACTGCAGACTCTGTTGCATATGCTTAACTTCTTACTCTGTTGGGGTCTTTTGCCTTTGAGTAGGCTGCCTTGAGTCTGCTTTGTATTTGTGTGTTTCAGGTGTCCGTCAGGGAGGTGAATATTCAGAGTTTGCAGGTCCCCCGTCCAGCTCTTTGTCTGGTGCGGCTCCCCTTCTTGCTTTACCACGATGCATGGTTTACCAGCATTTCTTTTCTTCTCTGGTTCCCCAGGTCAGAAAGATCGTGGGTTTTCTGTGTCTGCTTTCACCACTGTGCATGCTGCATGGACTGCACTTAGCCCCAGGCAAAAAGCCATGGCGATGGGAACTTACTGGTTTAGCTGCCTGTCTTCTCTTCTTGGCAGCTGGTAATCCCTAGCAGACTGTCTGAGTTTGTCCATTCTCCTGTACTTTCAGGCAGTTTTCTTTTTTTTTTTTTTCATTATGTCTAAGCTTTGTAGTTGTTTTCTGTGAGAGGAAGAGGGATTGTTGGTAGAGGTTTATTTTCTCATAACCCAAAGCTGCTTCATTTCTTTTTAATTTTTAAGAATCTCTCCTTTCCGTGTTTTATTTTTTATGCATTATCCATTGTGCTTATTTATTCCTATGTTTCTACTGGTTTAGTCTTCATTTTAAAACTCTTTTTGGGGGTGCCTGGGTGGCTCAGTTGGTTAAGCATCCAACTCTTGATTTCAGCTCAGGTCATGATCTCAGGGTTCAGAGATTGAGCCCCTCATGGGACTCCATGCTCAGCGGGGAGTCTGCTTCTCTCCCTCTCTTTCCCTTTGCCCCTACCCCAGATAGTGCGCGCGCTCTCTCTCTTAAATATAAATAACTAAATCTTAAAAAAAAACACACATAAAAAAATCTTTTCTTTTATTTTTAGTTCTCTCCAGAGATCTTTCACCTTTTCCAAAATCTTTCTTTTCTCTAATCACCTAATTTCAGTGTGTTCAATAACACAGTTCAATTTCCTTTAGCTTATTTTGAAATATTAGGTTACAGTTTTCATCTCTTCGTGCATATGTCTCTGGTCCTTATTCTCTTTTCCTATGATAAATTCATATGGGATTTTTTGTTGCTCATTTTTTAAGCAAAGTGAGTTTTCCTATAATTTCAGGAGGGAGAGGAGGGGTCAGGATAAATTTAGGGCTCCTCTTCTTTTCTTTTGTTTTGCTTTTGCAAAGTGATAACAAAATATCCTCATGTACTTTCTGAAAACTGTTTTGCTTGGTTCCCATCCCCACTTTTATTTGGACTTTCTTTTTCTTTTGCATTTCTGCATCTTATATCCTTACACTGTTCAGTTGGAATTCTATTCCCAGCAGTTTCTTCTGAGCACAGGGCTTTATCTTGAGGGTAGCCTTAGCTTGTTAGTTTTTAGAGCTGAGACTCTGCTCCATCATCACCATCAGATCTTATTACCTGAAGAACACCCTCCTTGCCTTGACTTCGGTTTTCAGATTGGGCCACCACAGTTTCTAGTGAGTATCTGTGGACAATTTGGGAATTCTCTTGTCCAGAGGACCATCAGAGGTTCCTTTGGGGTCTTCCAGCATGGATGCTGATACCATATGGGCATGTAGCTGTCAGAATTGGTTCACACGGCCACCTTGCCACCTAATTTTGTTGTAGATATTGTCAGCCAGTCTGTGGGTTTGTCATCCTCATTGATCTGCCTGTTTTTAATGGAGAGACTTAGGTTGATTCAAAAACAGTGGACTGTCATTGCACTTTTCCCAGAATCCTCCTCTTTTAGCATACTTAACCTGATTTTTTAAAAAGATTTTATTTATTTATTTTGAGAGAGAGAGAGAGAGAGCATGCACACAAGTGGGGGGAGGGGCAGAGGCCAAGGGAAAGAGAGAATCTCAAGCAGATGACACACCCAGCACAGAGCCTGATGTGGGGCTCGATCCTACAACTGGGAGCCGAAATCAAGAGCTGGACACTTAACCAACTGAGCCACCCAGGTGCCCCAACTGACTTTTTTTTTTAAATCCTATTTTCTGGTATTTAAAATCCATTCCTTGAATAAATGATTGCTGCTTTTAAGAACCAGGCTGTGACTGTTCATCCACTCTCTATGCCTGTGTCAAAATGAAGTTTCAAGAGCCCCTTTACTCTTTCTTTTTTCTTGTTGCCATTAAGAGACGACCAAAACCTGTAAATATGGGAATGTCCAAATCAGTGGCAATATTGTGCTTTCCTTTTACCACTGGGTTTGTGTTTGCTCTTCAATTTTTTGAAATTAAATAATACAGTGTTTATATACACTATACACATGTTCAGGGGATAAAATTATAACGAAAGCCAAGAGACTGACTAACAGAAGAGTTAGAAAAGTATTGACCTCTATGATGAGTGAGGGGGATGAAATTAGAGCTGGATCAGGTAAGATACAGGGAATGTACTGCCTTTTAATCTGGATGGTAGGTACATGGGTAGGTATTATTCATTTGAAATCATATGCAGAACTCTGCACCCTCTCTCATATCATGAAGATAAACCAAACAGAGTGTCTGGGACACAGTGTAAATTTGGTATCCTTGAAAGCCCCTCCTGGGGACATCACTGAGCAAGGTCAGGAGAGAGTCCAAGGAAAGCAGGGCTCACCACAGTTGGAGCTTTTGGTGGATATGGCAGTGTGTGCCAAGTACTGGACTTTTGGCAAAAATACGATGAGGGAGTGGGTTACTCTGTATTTTTTACTTAAGATCAACATGATCTCTCTCTAGCTCTTAGAAGTAGGTTGAGGAAGAACATGTCTTTGGGAGCAAAATGAGTGTCCTTAGCTGTTTCAGGAGACTGTGGAAGAGAATAGGAACTTTATTGACTCAAGAACAAAGAGAATCTGGGCTACAGTCCCTCAGGCATTCTGCTTTGGGTCAAAAAACCAGTATATTGGCTCTGGGGCTCTTGGTGATGACATCTTTCAGCAGTCGGTCTCTTGAACGACATATAGTCGTTCAGCTTTCATACTGACTGACGGCCCTCTGTGCTCATGCACAACCGGGTCTTTCCCAGGAGAAAAGATGCATGGGAAATACATTTTTTGAAACCATGAATGTCTAAACATGCTTTATTGTTGATTTATAGTTTTCCTGAGTATAGAATTCTACTTTGCGAATATTTTTTTCAGAGTTTTAAAGGCACTGCTTCATTATTTGTCTTGCTTCCAGTATTGTTTTTGAGAAATCCAAAGCCCTTCTGATTTCTGATGTAAATTAAAAAAAAATCTTTAAAAGTCTGTAGGATATTTCCTCTGTCACCAGTTTCTGACATTTCACTATGATATGCCTCGTTATGAGTCTATTTTTATTTATTGTGATGGGTCTTTTTAATCTGCCGTTTTCTAAAATTTTCTTTTTTTTTTTTTTAAAGATTTTATTTATTTATTTGAGAGAGAGAGAATGAGAGAGAGCACATGAGAGGGGGGAGGGTCAGAGGGAGAAGCAGACTCCCTGCCGAGCAGGGAGCCCGATGCGGGACTCGATCCCGGGACTCCGGGATCATGATCTGAGCCAAAGGCAGTCGCTTAACCAACTGAGCCACCCAGGCGCCCTCTAAAATTTTCTTAACTAATTTTGTTAATGATTTTTTTTAAAGATTTTATTTATTTATTTGAGAGAGAGAATGAGATAGAGCACATGAGAGGAGGGAGGGTCAGAGGGAGAAGCAGACTCCCCGCTGAGCAGGGAGCCCGATGTGGAACTCGATCCTGGTACTCCAGGATCATGATCTGAGCCAAAGGCAGTCGCTTAACCAACTGAGCCACCCAGGTGCCCCTTGTTAATGATTTTTAAACCCATCCAGCTTTGCTATTGCCTTTTTCTGGAACTCCTTTATTCTGATGTTGGATCTCCTGGATTGATCATTTTTCTCTTAATTTGTCAGTTTCTGCTGCACTTTGGGAAAATTTTCTCAACTCTATCTTTTAGCCTTCTGTTAATTATTATTAATTTCCTAGATTGTGTTTTTTAATTTATAAGAACTCTGTTTTGTTCTGTTCTGTGTATTTTTTTTTTATAACACCTCAACATTCATTCATGGGTATAGTCTCTCATCTTTCGATAGTAATAACAGTTTTTTTTTTTAATTTAAGTTTTTCTTCTTTGAGCCACCTGGGTGGCTTCAGTGGGTTAAGCATCTTCCTTTGGCTCAGGTCATGATTCCAGGGTCTTGGGATCGAGCCCCACATCTGCCTCCACTCAGCAGGGAGTCTGCTTGTCCCTCTCCCTCTGTTCCCAATCCCTGCTTGTGCTCTCTTTCTTTCTCAAATAAATAAATAAATAAATAAATAAATCTTTAAAAAATAGTCTTAAAGCTTTTCTTCTTCTACATAGACTCTTTTTCTCCAAGTTGATTTTTCTGTTCCTTCTGGCCTGTCTTCCATGTTAGATGCTTGGGCATTCTTTGCTATTTGCTCATGGTTAAGAGTTGGGGCTACGAAGCTAACCTGTGCATGTCAGTGAGCCATTTATTGGGGAGCCCCTCATATCACAGTCTATCTTTAGGTCTTTCCTCTTTGATTGGTCAGATTCACAGAAGGGAGGAGAAAAAAAAGAGGTGAGGGTCTGACTGCTAGGTGTTGGGGGGCAGGGGTTGGTTTGGTTCCGTGTTCTGTATTCACACTTCATATAGCCACCATACTTCCTTAGTATAGGTCAGTTACTCGGTCTTCAGCCAGGTTTAGTTTCTTCCATTCCAGAGGCCCTCTGGTGTAAATTCTCTTTAGACAATACACTTCAGATCCGCTGAGCTGGGGAGAGGTACTCTCTCAGAGATGAGGTAGGGGAGAAAATGTAGGGACCCAAGTGCTTCTTAAATAGCCTTCAGCCAATCCCTCTTGTTATAGCTCCCACTCCTGCCCCACACCTCTAGCACCTGAGCCATCTGGTACTGCCAGTTCTGTGCCTTTTGGGAATTCTGAGATGCACATCATTGGTTCTCAGCTTTGCCTGCTGCTGGCCTGGGATTCTGCTAAGTCAATTGTTATTTGTCTATTGGCTTTCAAGCTTCCAGAATTATGTTGCTGTGTGTCTTGTTGCCTATTGTCCCTTTCTTCTTGTCTTTAAAAAATTCTTTTACGGGCACTTGGATGGTGCAGTTGGTTAAGCGTCTGACTCTTGGTTTCAGCTCAGGTTATGCATGATCTCAGGGTGGTGAGATTAAGCCCCGTGTCAGGCTCTGTGCTCAGTGCCAAGTCTGCCTCAGGATTCTCTCTCTCTCCCTCTGCCTCTGCCCCCCACCCCCTGCTTGCTCTCTCTCTCTTATAAATAAATAAATCTTTAAAAAAATCCTTTTACTGTAGTTTGGTGGCATTCCAGGTGTTATGAGTTGGATGTTGTGTTCACTTTGTGGTCTTAGCCCAGAAACTTTCTCCCACTTTTTCATGTCCAGCATCTTCTCATTCTTATGTCTTAACTTGCCTATAATCTCTTCTGAGAAGAGTACTTCCCAAACCACCCTATGTAAAGAAAGCATTCCTGTCGCCTTGTTTTCTATTGTAGCTCCTTGTATGTTTCTTTCTTTTTTTTTCTCTTCTTGTGTGTTTCTTTATAGATGTTTGGAACAATTTTTTGCCCTCCTGATTTATCATTCATACTTTACCATAAGATTTATGAGATCAGGGGCTGTAGCTGTCTCATGTACTGTTAGATCCCCAGTATTTGGCACATCATTGACCCCCCAAGGAATATTTGCTGAATGAGTGAAGGAACAAATTATATATAGACTGCATGATTTAAAAAAATTGATAATAAATTCTTCATTTTTTTCATATGTAGAAGAAAGAAGAGCAGGGGGAATAAAGTAGCACCTACCTTATAGACTTGTGAGGTTTACAAGAGTTAAAAGGCTAAGATGCTTGAACAGTGCCTGGCACATAGTAAATACTAAAGAAGTGTTATAATTTTAAGAGTTTTAAAAAGAGTCTCTGAAGAGTTATGATTTTATATTTAATTGTTGCTCAGTTTTAGTCAAGTTAGAGAAAATGTTGTGTGATGGACTGAATTATTCTTGAGTATTGGTGTCATATATTCTGAGTCATAGCATGTATGAATTTTAACTCCCAATTGGTCATGAATCTCAGCTTGGACTTTGGCGCTGTCACAGAAGACAATGTACTTTAACAGGAAAGCAGGATCCCAGATATTTCCGAGTTTACCCCACATAACCAGACATTTACATTTCAAGACAGTGCTGTGTATAATTCATCATCTTATTTAGGCAATTCTGAGATATCTGTATCTTCTTAGGCAGTATAATTTATTTTCAGTGTAATCATTTTCTTTTGCAATGGAGCCACTTTGATTGGAGAGATGGTTGATAATTCAGATATGTCTTGAGTATTGCACTTACATGTAGAAACTTAAAGTATGATTCATAGTCATCAGCCTCTGTATATCTCTGAAATTATTTAATTTCTACCAAATAGCTCCTTAGTTCCTGAAAAATCTATGATTATAGAGAGCTCAGTACAGTTTAGCAGTGAGAGATTAAAACATTCTCTAGTTTTCATCTGCCAAATCTATGTTTGGATTTATACTTCCTTGAACAAATCGGTAATACTCCTGATCCTCCCCACCCTCATTCTGGCAGTTTCAAGTACAGTCTTCGGATGTCTTGTCACACCAGAAGGAAGGTACAAGTTTGTGAGTCACTCTTTGGATCGGGTGGGAGGTACTTAAAATTTGGCCTCTTAAGTTCTTCAGTTTTGAAATCTTGATCTGAGAGGAGGTCGTCCAATAAACTTTTAAGAACAAACTTTTGTAATCTAACTTGATTGGCGTTAAAATAGGGCTCCATATTCCATGTCAAACCATTGCTAACATCCACGGAACACTCAGTGTGAAGAAACTTCACTGCCCTTACCATTTTCCCCATCACACCATGAAGTTGGACTGTCATGGTTTCTAGAACAAGCTCTCCTGACCGGTAGAAACTGGAACAGCAGTATTCTCTTTTGACTCAAATAAATTGTTTCCCCCCCTTTTTTTTACTACAAATGTCCTATTTCTGGCAAATGAAATATTTTCATGTTAGACTTTTTCCAAATGGGGAAAAAAAAAAAGACTTTCTCCATTTGGCAAGTGGTTAGGTCTCACTAACTTGTGCATGAAAGCATTAGATGATTTTATGTATCTATTTTTTTCAAATGTGCTAAAAAATATATGGTGGGCCACAACTAGTTCAATTGTTTCTCTTTATAGGTGACATGTCAGAAAGTGGCTTTATCATTTATCTCCTATGTGACCTTGGGCAAGTTACTTAACCTCTCCAGAGCCTTGGTTTTCTCATCAGTAATATGGGAATAATAATAATAATAATATAACTATTATTTTTGTGTTTATGTCACAAAGTAAACACTCAGAATTTAGAATTATTATTGAGATTATTGTGACCCATGGGATGAGGATTATATCTTTTTTATTTTTTATTTATCCACACCTCAAAGTGCCTGGCACATAGTGGGTGTTAAATCAATATCTGATAAACAAGTGAGAATACTGATACCTTTTCCTTCCCCTTTGCTGCTTAACTTTTACTTGATGTCTAAAATTCCCTACAACTCCTGACGTACTGTTTCTTACAAGTTAGCTGCTCAAAAATGTAACTGAATAATGTCTGTGGAAATGCTCTGAAAAGTGTAAATGGCTATGCTAAAGGTAATTGATGATGATAATGTGATGATCTACAATGTAATGATGTTGATGGTGTTGGCATCACTTGCCAAGAATGGGAGTGTTTTTCACTGATCTCCCCTGTCTGCTGAAAGGTCCAGGTAAAGTTTGCCACCTGGAACCAAAACCGACTGAAGTACATATATGTAAGTATGTGAATACTTGGACAAATAGACAATGAAATTTGTGACATTTGACATCTTTTTCCTTTTGAGGGGATATTTGACTGTTTTAGCTCTCTAAATAGGTATATCCTTTCCATCACCCTTCGTTTGTATCTTTATGACGTTTTGCTTTCAGTTGAAGAGTATGACCTTCCTCAAAGAAGAAAGATCTTTCTTTTATCAAGGATTTGTGAAGAACTCTGGTTTCTCACTAGACCTCCCAAACAGTTGTTCTGCCCACATCTCCATTTTGGAATGTCTTTATTATTAGCTAGATTTAATTTTTATTCTTTAAAAAATATAAGTCTCTGAATATAAAACTGGATTTTAATACCAAATGTAGTAATAGGTTATGTGTGTGTGTTTGTGTGTGGTTATGCTTGATTTTTTTTTTTTATAATTTTTTTTTAATTTTTTTATTTATTTGCGAGAGAGAGAATGAGAGACAGAGAGCATGAGAGGGGAGTGGGTCAGAGGGAGAAGCAGACTCCCTGCTGAGCAGGGAGCCTGATGTGGGACTCGATCCCGGGACTCCAGGATCATGACCTGAGCCGAAGGCAGTCGCTTAATCAACTGAGCCACCCAGGCGCCCTATGCTTGATTTTTTGATGAAAGATCACTGCTGTGTTTTCTTTATTCCACCGGTTATTCCATTTTAAGGTTCACAGTATTGGTTGGACTGGGAAAGGGAAAGGAGAAGGATCACACATGTAACTGCTAATTACAGTAGCGATTTATTGTCTGTTATGTGCCAGTCATTGTGATAAGTAGTTTATTTATGTAATATTTAAAAATCCTTATAGCAACCCTGTGAGATAGATATCATTATCCCCATTTTATAGGTTAGGAAATTGAGGCTCAGAGAAGTTCATTACTTTACCTGAGTTTTCATAGGTAGTAAGTAGAAGAGCCCAAATTAAAATGACAGCTGGGTTTTAGTTTTAGTTGACCCTAATTTTCTATATGTTTTAAACTCTTGGTTCCTCTATCTTTCTATATGTAAAGTAGAACTTTTTTTCTGTGTGGAAAAACTCCAGTTGTTGGGGGTGAAGTGAGGAAGAGGGTTGAGTTGACTTTTGTAGCTGTAGAAAATTACAGATGTATAATGAATTAATTAATGAAAGGCTTGGAGGAGCTGGGATGTGGGGCAGAAATGGAATACAGAGACCACAGGCCCATATTCTCTGTGTTCTCAAGCCTTCCTTAGGAACCTGGTGACTGCACAGTGAAGTTGTGATACCAGAAGGGAATGAGGAAGGGGTGCAGATGGAATTTATGAAATGTCTTTTGCAAATCTTGTTTGGCTTCTGATATTAAGGGATTTATTTGTTAATTTTATTGGATGTGATAGTAGTATTGTGATTATAAGTGTCTTTTTAGTTGGCAGTTATACTTAAGTATTTATAAGTGGAATGATCTGATGAATAAACAAATATGATAGTGAAGTTTAGTGTTGGGTACATGGCTTCATTTTATTTTTCTCTCTACTTGTATGTGTTTAAAATTTTGATAGTAAAAAGTAAACAAAAAGACCAAAACCCAACCTCCAACAGCTCCATGTAAAAATAAAGGATAGACAGAAGTTAGATACTAATGAGGACTTTTAAATGTGATGGGCTAAATTTAGGCTCAGTGGGCAGTAGACAAGACTCCAAATTCTAGTATGTTGGTATAGCCTTATCTTACAACCAAAGTTCTCTCAGTTTGAATCTTTACCAGTATCACAGGTTCAAATTATGTCTTCAAATGGGGTAGCCTGGGCACCGCTGCCCTTGGGAGTTCTCCATGGTCCTTATGCAGCAGAGGAAGGGAATCTAACTCATTCTGAATAGAATGGGCCCTGTATATTTTCCAGTTCTCCTCCTAAAGTAATTTTTCCCAGTTATCCTTCCTAAGGGTGTGCCTGTATGAAGGGTGTTTCACTCTCTTGCACCTAGAGGTACATAGTACTAATCTCCAGTTGAAACTGACTCAGAGGCTGAGGACTATTTATATTTCTTGGTCCTGACTCTGTTCCTTGAGCTGGCCAGGTGAGAGCAGGGCATGTATTGTCCCATGATTGTAAGATCATGCCTGGTTTTTCATGCAGTTAATTCTTTAGAGTGGGGCTCTCTGTCTATCCTTCTCACTCTTGGAATAAGTATTCTTTTACGCTCTCTCTGTCTTTGTAGACACAAGCCCATCCTCAGTCCTTCAGTCAGCTTTCTTTTTCTTAAAACTTATTTTATTTTTATTTAATTTAATTTATTTATTTGACAGGGAGAGACACAGTGAGAGAGGGAACACAAGCAGGGGGAGTGGGAGAGGGAGAAGCAGGCCTCCCACCGAGCAGGGATCCCGATGTGGGGCTCGATCCCAGGACCCTGGGATCGTGACCTGAGCCGAAGGCAGACACTTAATGACTGAGCCACCCAGGTGCCCCCTTCAGTCACCTTTCAGCCAGATCCCCAAATGGCTAGTGGTGGAACTGGGACTTTGGAAGAAAGTGATACAGTAGTTCTTGTGATACAAATTGTCCTTTTTATAAGAAATAGGAAGAAGAAGGGGAGGGAATTAGTATCATAACCAAGATCCAAAACTAGTCTATGAAAGGAGTATAAATTCTAAACAGCTTTGCTGTACCAAGAATCATGTGATACATGAATTCATTCATTCATTCTCATTCATCAGACATTTATTTAGAACCAGACACTTACTAAATTCTGGATATGTAAAAATAAAAGAGACAGTTTCTGATCCCCAGGACCTGACAGCCTAGTGAAGGAGACTGTGAGTGAGTTAATGACTATAGCATATAGTGGTGACTGCTATGATAGAGGGAAGCCCTGTGTTTTAGGAAAGCACAAAGGAGATACATCTTGTGGTAGGGTGGGTTAGTTATCTACAGTGGAAGTGGTTATAGCTGAACTTTGAAGAATTATTAGGAGTTGGCCAAACAGTCAAGTATGGATTGCATTCTTGTAGAGAGACTAGTGTGCAAAACCATGGAAGGTTAAGGGCATTATGAATTGGGGTTTTTGCAAGTCATTATGGCTGAAGTGTGATACATATGGAAAAGACAGATGAAGCTTGACAGATGAGCAGGGATCTGTCCATGTTGGATTCTTCTAGCTAATTGTTTGGATTTCAACCAGCAGGAAATGAGGAAGGTTTGCATTTTAGAAAGATGACTCTGGAAGATCATGTGAAAAAGGGACTGTAAGGATTTCAGTCTGGATGTCAGAGCAATAATCTAGGAGATTTTGCAGGCTTAAATTAAGGTGATGTCAGTGTAGTTGGAGCAGAGAGTAGATTTTATTTAGAGATGATTTATAGATAGAACCATATGGACCAACAAGTAGAATCTTCTGGACCTGGGAGACACAAAAATGGTGAATTAAGACATGCAAGATGAATAAGAAGGATATCTGATTCCTTACTGATACTCTAATCAAGAGAAGAAATGAAAAAGGCACAGACATAATTTTTAACTTTAACCATGGTGGTAAATATTTACAGTATTCCAAATTTGTAAAGTATGTCCAGGCCTCTTTATATATGTCTGTCATTTCTCAGTGAAGGCTTAGCTGAAAAGAAGATGAATTGTTTCAAAGGGAGCAATGACAGCAAACCCATAAAGTCTTGCACTTTATGTAGTGGAAGAAGAAACCAATAAAAAATAAGATGGGATTAGGGGGTGTGCTTTCAAATCTAGGATAGTAATCACCAGCTTTTGTAATGGATGTGGGGCAAGTATTATTTTAATTTCTTGTTTGGCAAAACCAGAACAGAACAAATCAAAACAAACAAACAAGAACCCCTGATGCTCAGAGATATTAAATGATTTGCTTGAGGTCACACCTAGGGGTAGGTGGGAACTGACGCTGTGTTCCAGGGCTCTCCGCAGGACATTGTGATAGCTCCATGACAGGTGCCCACAGTGTTTAGGGTCCAAGTGAAAAGGAAAATGAGCGGCCTGTTTGAAGAAAAAAATGAGTCAGTTCTGCAAATGATAATGAAGAACCTTTAAAAATTTTTGGAATATATCAAGGGAAATGATTATTTGGAGTTCTATTGAATGAGAGATGGGAGGAAAAAGAAATCATGAGGGGCGCCTGGGTGGCTCAGTTGGTTGGGCGACTGCCTTCAGCTCAGGTCATGATCCTGGAGTCCCAGGATCGAGTCTCGCTTCGGGCTCCCTGCTCAGCGGGGAGTCTGCTTCTCCCTCTGCCCCTCCCCCTCTCATGTGCACTCTCTCTCATTCTCTCTCTCTCAAATAAATAATCTTTTCGAAAAAAGAAATCATGAAAAAAATTCTGCATTATTTACATTTTACACAAACACATTCTATCTAGAAATGACTTATTTGTAGTTGACATTTAAACATAGTTGACATTTAAACTTTTAATCCATTTTAACCACTGTGTTAAGGTTGACCATCTGCTATGCACCTAGCATTGTGACAAATTCTAAGGGAATTTGAAATGATATTTAACACAGTTGTATCCTCAAAGTTCTTTTTTTCTTTTGTATCCTCAAAGTTCTTAAGGTATTGTTAGGGTTACTAAGTTTGCAGACATGAAACTAATTTAGAACCATCTGGAACAGTTTATTATCAGTGACAAATTTATATAATGAAGTGACGGAATTTTTGAGGCAGATAGTGAGTGCTCTGACCAGTCAGAAAAGGGAGTGGTGATAATGGCTGGAGTCAAGCAGAAGGCTTCATGAATGGTGTGACTCTGAAGATGGGCCTTGAAGGATTATAGAGATTTGATTTTTCAAGGAGAAAACTGTGGGACCAGTGAAGTAAACAAGTTCTGTTTTGTGTGTTTTTTTTTAAAAACACATTTAGGTTAATATTTCATCTGTTCACTGTAGTGTTCCTTAATGAAATACTAGGCATAGCACAGTCATCAAACAGTGAAATAGGGGCAGTAGTAATATTTCATGCTACACCATAAAATTAAATATTATTAAGCTAGTAAAAGTAATTAAAGAAGACTGGGGCCCAGTGGAGAAGCCTGGCTTATAGCCAGTGAAACTAACTGGTCTACCACTTACTAGCTTGTGCCTTTGGTCGAGTCAATTACTCTTGAGCTTTGGTTTATTCAGTGATAAAAACCACTCCAAAAGGTTATGGTGAAGATAAAAAATAATATGTATGGAGCACCTGATGAATAGTGGACATTCAGTAAATGTTGTTCATTATTATTCATATGTACATGACTGGTGTATAAAGAGAAACAGTCTTTCTGAAGGGAAGTGCCTCTGTTCCTACCAACAGCTTTTTAAAATTATTTATTTATTTATTTTTTAAAGATTTTATTTATTTATTTGAGGAGAGAGCGAAAGTGAGAGAGATCACAGAGGGAGAGGGAGAAGCAGGCTCGCCTCTGAGTGGAGAGCCTGATGTGGGGCCTGATCCCAGGACCCTGGGATTATGACCTAAGCTGAAGGCAAACACTCAACTGACTGAGCCACCCAGGCGCCCCTGAACAGCTTTAAAAAAATTATTTATTTGAGAGAGAGAGAGTGTGAGCGAGCATGACTGGGAGGGAGAGAGAATCTCAAGCAGACTCTGTGCTGCTGAGCATGGAGCCTGATTCAGAGCTTGATCTCACCACCCCGAGATCAGGACTTGAGCTGAAACCAAGAGTCGGGCGCTTAACCAACTGCGCCACCCAGGCAACCCCCCTATCAAACACTTCACAATGAGTATTTCTTGTTTGACTCAGCAACTCTGTGACTAAAAATGTATTCTGAGGAAATAGCTAAAGATTTGTACACGTGTTTGAAAGGATATTCTGTACAACATTGACTAGAAGAGTGAAAATAACCCCAAATCTCACAGATAGATGATCGGTGAAAAAAAATTATAATTTACTTACATAAATAAAATGTACGTACATTAAAACAATCATGTAGAAATGTATTTCTGATATGGAAAGCGAGAAAAGCAGATTCTATAACTATATACAGTCTAATCCCAATTTTGTAAATGTGTATTTATGCAGAGAAAATTTCCTATAAGGATAAACACCAAAATGTTAACCATAGTTCTGAGTAGTGGGTCTTTAGATAATTTTTATTTTTTTTCATTGGACTTACCTGAATTTTTTACTTTTATGATAATAAGCATAGACTGATACAAATTTAAAAATAGGAATGGGTTGCTATTAAAAATACTTAGTGACATAGGAAAATGCTTAAGATTTAAAGAAAAAATGATTTAAAACTAATATATGATCCCAGTTTTGTTAAAGTATTTTTATATCCCTGCCTAAAATGAATGACCAAATTTTGCTTTTGTGGCTCTTTCTCTCAACATGTAGCAAAGCTTCTAGGAAATGGTGGGGATGGGATGTAGTGAAACATCAGAGCAGAGATTAGACGCATGTATGCCTGGATAAATTTCATCACTTTCTCAGACTCCTTTTCATGTTTTCTTTATTTTCATCACAGCTTTAACAGTTGGCCTTTTGGCTATTTTTATAAAGAAATAAAGTTTGATCAGTGGGAAAAGCCACTGTCCCCCTCCCTCCCTTCTTTCCTTTCATCCTTTCTAGGACCTAGCAACTTCAACATCCACTGGGCACTTGGGGGTATATAATGCAGAACAAGAGACATAGTTCTTGGAGCCTACTATCCACTTGGGAGAGACAGTAAAACATCACCCAAATGAGTATTAAAAGTTGTGCTAACTACTGTGGAAGAAAAAAGAATAGGGTGTTATGAAGGAGCAAAATGAGGGTGGAGGAAAGGGAATCCATTTAGACAGGGAAGTCAGCAAAGACCTCCATGAGGAAGCGATAGTTTAAGTCAGCCTTGAAGTAGAAGTAGGAGTTAGCCAGATAGACGTAGAGGGAAAAGCATTCTAGGAAGAGGGACAAGCACATATAAAGGTTTTTAGGCAAAAAAGTAGCTTTGACCAGTTCAGAAAACTGGGGCAAGAACCAATATGTCTGGCTCTTAAGGTATGACATGAAGTTGGAAAGTAGGCAAGGACCTGGTATAATATGTTAAGGATTTTGGATTTTGTTCTGAGGGCAATGGGCAGCCATTGAAGGATTTGCATGCAGTAGCTTATATTTTGGAAAGGTCCCTTTGACTGCTCTGAGGAGAAGGAACTGGAGAGAGGCAAGAGAGAACTAGGGAGATGAGTAAGGAGGCTTTCACAATTGATCGGGAGATGATGGTGCCCAGTAATGATAGTGAAGATAAAGAACAGAAAACAGATTGGAGGTATGTTCTGGTGGTAGCATTGATAGGACTTAGTGACAGGTTGGGTTGAGGGTGTGAGGAGAGGGAAGAGGAGCTGTCAAGGATGATTTTCAGAATACTTTGTTGGAGTGACTAGGTAGATTGCATAGATGGTGGGGTTGGTTTTTTGAGGGGTAAGGGATGAGATAAGAGTTCAGTGTGGAGCATGTTTACCTTACTAAGGGGAGACATTGAATAGATGAGGTCTGTTACTCAGAAGAGCTACCCGTCTGGGATGGAGATACACACTTAAGAGTCGTTGGCATGGATCGTGCTGCAGGCACTATGGATGGATGAGATTGGCTGTGGAGAGAATCTGGAGAGAGAGAGGAACAGAGAGTCTAGGACTGAGCCTTGAGGGATTCTGACATTAAACATCAAGCAATGCTCCCTGAAAGGATGCAGTGGAGCAGTGAGGGGGAAGACTAGGAGAATGTGGGGGTGAGTGTCAAGGAGGAAGGGATTGGCTGTATGGAATGTGTTGAAAGGCCTAGTAAAATGATGACTGGAAAGTGCCCATTGGATTTGGCAACATGGAGGCTCCATATGATGGCGGGAGAAGGGGATTCAGTGCAGTGGTGGAGGGGCATGACTGACTGGAGTGAGTAGAAGAATTAGAAGTGATGGAGAATGAGAGTGTACACAACTCATTATAATCTTGGCTCTGAAGAGAGAGGCCAGTGCTGGAGGGGAATGTCAAGGGAGAGGCTTTTGTTTCCTTTTAACAAGGGACACTCTATAGAGTTTATTTGAATGCTTATGGACATGACTTAGTAGGAGGGAGAGCACTAGTGGTCCCATTGATGAAGTTTAATTGGAAAAGGAAAGAAGGAGATGCGGGTAAGCTTTGCTGTCTGCTCTGTGTTGAGTATGTACTAGGTACTATGCTAAGTGGTTGGCACAGGGACTTAATATTCACAATATTCAGTACTGCGAATTGGTTGGTATGATTATCCCTATTTTACAGTTGAGGAAACGGGGGTTAAGTAGAGGTAGAGCCAAAGTCTTGATCCAGAACTGTTTGATTTCAGAGCTTGGACTCAGCTCTGACTTACACTCTTGGAGGATTTCCTTTGTGGTGATGTATTAGTCAGTTTGCTAGGGCTGCCATCACAGAGCCCCACAAACTAGGTGGCAAAAACAACAGGAATTAATTTTCTCGCTGTCCTGGAGGCCAGAAGTCCAAGACCAAGGTGTCAGCATGTTTGGTTGCTCCTGAGGCCTGCCTCCTTGGCCTGCCGATGGCCGCCTTTTCCCTCTCCTCACATGGCCTTTTCTTTGTGTACACGGATCCCTGGTGTCTCTCCTGTATCCTAATGTCTTCTTATAAGGGGACCAGTCACACTGGATTAGAGTCTATTCTAAGGGTCTTAATTTTGACTTAATCACCACTTTAAAGGCCTTAGGTTTTGACATTAAGCCTTCAACATATGATTTTGGGGGTGGGGGCCACAACGCAGTCCATAACAGTCCATAACAAAGTGTAAGGAAAATAGTGGGTATGGGGGAGTTTTGGAAAATATGGAGAGGGATGAAACAGTAATTGGAGAGGGTAGAAGAAGGAGCTTACTAGAGAAAGGTAGTCTGGGGGTCAGTTGAGCTTGGAGATCATTTGCTTATATCTCAATTATCTGAGCTTCTGCAGCAATATTCAGGTATATTGTTGAGTAAAGAATAAGACCTCTGTGCTGCAGTGAGGCTGCTGGTTGCTCACATGAGCTTAGCAACCAGCCAAATGACCATTTTGTGTGTGTGTGTGTACAAAGTTGAAAGGTAAATGAGTTCTATTCACATCCTCAGCACAATTACAAATTACTGTATGTCAGGGACCTTTCTGGATGTTCTCCAATAGTTGAAAACATGAAAGTTAAATAAATCTACCACTGCTAAGATTTTTTTGCATTCGCCAATGTAAAAATTAGCTTGAGCATTTTTCCAGCCGGTTCTGGAAGTTGTCTTTCATGATTACTCATCACTATCTTTTTTCTTCTTTCTCCCCTGTTTCCATCTTCACTAGTCAGTTATTTATTGACCATCTCCTAGATGTCTGGCATAGGAATAAAAAAAGTCAGCAATCTAGTGTGGGAGACAGAGATGTATATATGCAGAACTCCCCTCCCCCCAGCGATAAGGGGTATTATCAAAGTGATAATTCATTTGTTCATTTATCCTGCAAATATATCAAGTACCTACCAAGTGCCAGGCAGTGTGTTAGGCTTGGGATAGAGACAGGAGTCAGATATAGTTTCTGCCTTCAAGAAACTGACAACCTGGTATAGCAAACAAACAGGTAAGTAAATAAAGACAATGCAATGTGACATTTGTAAAATATTAAGAGGTCTCAAAGTAGGGAGTGATTCTTATCTCTGCTCTCCCTTGCATGTTTGGATACCTGTTGAAAGGAGCCACTGCTGCATTTTAACAAAAGGAACTTTAAAAAGAATATTCATTCATTTCACACACAGTTTTGAATGCTTGTCATTGTTGTGTAGTGACAGTTTTGTAGCTCTTGAATTATGAGCAAGCATTGAGTTTGGGATCTATGGCTTTTTTCTTCACATGAGTTTATTGTCCACAGCCTGTACCATCAACACCTTTTTTAGGTGGTGGAATGATTAATGGTATTCTTGAAATACTTGACAGAAATCTGCTGAATATTAAAGCTGGAGGAAAGTCATAGTAACAAAGCATTACTGTGATGGTGGGTGAGCAGAAAGCATGTGCTGTTTAGCACAGATCTCAAATATCTGGGACTTAATATGGGGGTTCCCTGTCATATGATTTTTTAAAAGGTGGTGAACAGCGCGGAGATCAAAAACACTGAGAAGAAAATGGGTTTTTATAAATTATGTCATTGAAAGAGTTTCAAGTATCACTTCTTTTTACCTTATCTCAGGAAAAAAGTTATTTACAACCAAATACTTTTGGGGTTCGTTGAGACAATGGATATAAACTTGTTGCTTTCTTCAGAGGTGATGTGCTATACAAACTTAAGGTATTATTATCTGGAATCTAGCCTTATTTTTGTGGGGAAGTGCTAACCATATTATAGAAGTAGTGCAGGGAGTAGGAGGGAGAAAAGGTAGATTTGATCAATGGTATATGTGGGATATAGAATCAATGATTAACCTAGTAACAGCTGGGAATTGAATTGCTTTGATATCAAGCAGCGAACACCCGCTATCTTCATATTGACTTCATCTGAGAGTTGTATTCTAGAGTATGTCACAGTGGAAGGAGCACAGGATGGGGACGAGGGTGTAAGTTCTGATCTAGCTCTGCCATTTACAACCTATGTGCCTCATTTTCCCCATCTTTAAAATGAAATGGTTTTGGGAAAAGGCCCCTAAGGTCCCTCCAGTTTTGATATTTCATTATTCTGTGATTCTACGTCCCACACCTGTCAAAAGCATTTGACTTTTCTTAAGTTGCTTATGCCAGGATTACAGTTAGAATGCATCCAGGAGCTTGTTTCCATGGGCTGTTGGGAACAGCAAGATCTTGCTTCTCCAGGACTTGATATGTCTTCTGTTAACTGCTGACAGTGAGCCATACCACCTAAAAGGCTCCCTTGTAGCCGTAAAGATTGAAAGGACAAAATGGACAGTGTTGAGAGCTCTGTGGAAGAGGAGACCTGAGAGACGGTGATCATCATGGCCCCTTGGGATTTGCAAAGAGGAGTGACTAGAACTGGGCCATTCACTGCAGCCAGGTCAAAGGTCAGGTCAGGAATGTGGACAATGCTGGTGACTCCAGGTAGGTCTAGGAGGTTAAACAAGCCCATTTAGTCCCTCCTGAATCTTGAAGATCTGAGCAGCCATGCTCAGAAAAGCTATTAGGAAGTCTCCTAATTTATGAAACTCCTTGGAAGAAGAATGTGACATGCATTTTTTATATTTTTATTACCACCCAATCATTGTATTCTTACTTAATACTCACCAAGTTACTCTCCTCTTAACATATTCTCACAGTTCAAATATTCATTAAATACGCTACATGCTTTTATGATCACTGATTGAGTTAAAAATCTGGTTTTGACTGATGCCATTGTGCAAGAGATTATATTTTAGGATTTTTGGAGTGTTGTTGAAAGACCTTTGAGTTTTCTTCTTCAGTTTTAGTTCAGCAATCTTAAATATAATTCTCTGGTGGCAGAGATTTATATCTATTATTATATTGCTAATAATAAGCTAACTGGGGGGTGATTATAAAATGATTTGGAGTACTGCCTTTCTTAGTGATAAAAAAAAGTAATAGATTAATTTGTGAATAGGATATTAAGCCAGATAACTAAAAAAGTTTTGTGTGCTTAATACAATGATAAGAAATTAAAGGTCTTTTAAATGGTTTCTATCATGGAATTCCAGTAAAAATTTAACATATTTTCCATAAAATATTAATTAAATTCCTGTATCTAATCATTAAAAAAATTCAACAAACTGTGTACCTAATACATATTACAAGATGATTTTTCTTTTTTTTGTTTTGTTTTGTTTTGCTTTTATCTAGTTGCTTCCAAGATCCGGTACTTACAGGAATATCATAACCGGGTTCTTCACAACATTTATCCTGTACCTTCAGGGACAGATATTGCAAACACCCTGAAATACTTTTCTCAGACCTTGTTAAGGTAAGCTTTAAAATATCCTGTACTTCGGAAGAATTATTAGGTAGTACTGCTGAATTGATTGGGACCTAAACTTTTACCGAACTCAAAAGTTTTGAAGGGCCTTCTGTTTTCTTGTGCTCTGCCAGAAGAGTCTGGACTCAGGTTCTCTGGGTGTATACAGCAGATCAGATCACAGACCTAACTGGAAAAAAAGAATGGGTTGCATGGCTACAGTCTGCTTTCCCTCATTTTACATCTTCTCAAGAGATTTGTACAGTGATAAAAGATTCTGTGTGTGGCACTAACATAGAGTGGGGTGGGAAGGAGAATTTACGTTGCTAAAATTAAGAATAGGAGACAGTCTTCAAGAAAACCAGAATTAAGTAGCGTTTTAGGTTCATCTGTAGTATTTCCTATTTCTTGAAGTACGATCTATGGAAATAACCATCTGCGCCACTTCAAGCGTTCAACATGCTTGACAATTGATGTGGACACGCTGTGCGGGACAAGGATAGGGAAACACATCCTGGCCGCTTTGACTGTGACACAGAGATGGGAAGCAACTATCTCCTTCACAGTTCTCATTAGGAAAAACAAGGGGATGGAGGGGAGCCACTCAGGTGTTTGGGAAATCACTGCTAAGAAGGGAGGGGAGCACTTCCCTTTCCATTAAATTCTAAGGCTCGGTCTCTCCATTAGTGACCATGATCTTCACGCTCCAGATCTGATTTTTGGAAACACAAAAATTGACTTGCTACTGTTTCTTAGTAGCATTTTTGTGAGATGGGGATTCAGGACAGAACACCAGTGGGGAATGAGGGGCGTGGCCCTGGTGGTCCTGGAGGTCCCAGTGGACCGAGGCTCAGCTTTGCAGAAAGAAGCTTCATGCCATCAAGTCAGCTACCGATCTTCTGCAGCCCTGCTCTTTGTTTCTCATTCTTTGGAATACCTTGTCTTCTTTAGAACCCTTGGTGTCCCTGTTCTCTTTTAAAGGGATTCTGTTTATCAGATTCATGGATTTCATACTTGCCCACTAAGTCGAGGACCTTGTTAGGGGCGATTTCTCTTCTTTTCAAATTGCAGGGGAAAGCATTTGTTCAGTTTTCATAGTGATAATCTGCTTAAGTGTATACACCAAGCATCTGACTCTGCTCTTTTGAATTCTCCTTTTTGTCATTGAGGTCAGGGTTTTCAATGGCAGGTGCTTTCTTTTATCACAAATTCTGGGAGTTTGCAAAGTGAGAGCCATTTTTTAGTAGGAAGCAAAGTCTGAATTCGCTTTGCAAAGAAATTGAGGTTCCCATTGGCACTTTGAAGCCTGCTGCTTAAGTCTTTGTCATTGTGTCAGAAGGTTGGGAAATTTGGGATACTGAAGTCATGTTTGCAAGACATGAAGTTTCCATTTTCTTGAGTGATGGATCTCTGGATATGATCATGGGTGATAACATTTTAATGGTAACACTGATGTTAAGGTAGTTTGTTCAAGTAGCTGTTGGAGAAGATTCTATGCAATTGAGCTGAGTCCATTTTCAAAGGGAGACCGCATCAGCAACTACTCCTAATGTAATAGTAACAAAATAGCTGCCATTATCATCATTATCATAGCCATAGTGTGTGATAATACCAGTAATTATAGGTGTTAAGCATTGTCCTAAGTGCTTTACATGTCATCTCATATAATCCCTTATAATAATTCTATGAAATGAGTGTAGTCTTACGCCCATTTTACAAATAATGAAACTAAAGCATAGAGTGGTTTAATAAACTGCTCAAAGGTACATATCTAGTAAGTGTTGGAACCAGCATTGGACCCTCGTGGTCCTCATCCACAGAACACACACTCAATAATTACACGACACTGCCTCTCCCTAGTACTACTAGTTATCATGGGATAGAGACACTTCTCTTCATAAAAACTTGGGTTTGGCCTTTGGGAATACCAGCATCCATTCTGAGTCCATAGCCTAGTTTCGGCTGTCCTTGAGATTAAGGGAGGAAAGGAAGTGCTTCCTGCAAAGACTTGCCAACTTTTTGGAAGTTAAATTGAGCTATACTTAAAGTGACGTGGACAGTATTTCAATTCCCAGATGTTTTAGCTCTTTTTCTCACTTAGCAATTTGTTGTGGATAGCAGCAGGTCAGAGCAGAGTTGACAGCCTATAGGACACACTCACATGTAGTGGGAGGAAGAGTGAAAACCCTAAGCAGGGTAACATGTCGTGGGTTGGACTTTAGTACTTATAGGTTCAACTCTTGGGCTGAACCCAATGCAGGTTCTTTCTTCTCTTTGCCTACCTCAGCATTAACAACAACGAAAAAAAACAACTCAAAACTCTTTCATTTCTTTTGCTTACTGGAAATATAGAACTTAAAACTCTTGTCCCGCATATTGGACCAAATTATGATAGACTACTTTCACTGGTGGTATATATATCCATGCCAGTCATATTTATATTTCTTCATTTTATTTACACTATTAGTTCAAGACAAATGAGATGGTCTGGGTATTTGGTGTGGTAAGATTTTCACTCACTAACAAGATAGGTTCCCTTTGCATTTTTGACGATTTTTACATTCGGAAACACTTCTAGCCTTCAGAATCCAGATTCTTGAAAAGAAACAGGAAGAAAGAATTAGAGATGAATTCTCACAGAGTAACTGTCTGTCTTTCTGTTTGGATATTCTCAAGGAAGTCAGAATTATTATTATTTTGATTAAAATCTGTAACCCGAAGTACCAGCTGCTTCATTTGAGTCAGGATCGCATTTTTAGAGTAATAGTCCTGTGGTTTTCATGCATGGCACATAACTCTTACTGATTTCAATAGAGTTTTGTATATATTCCCAAAGGCAGAGATTAGCCTAGGTGTTTAACTTCAATTAATTTAATGTGCAGGAGAGGAGAGATTATGTTACCATAATTGATTGTATCAGCATTGAATAGTCCACATATGTCCACTTAGCTCTTAATTAGACTCACATTAAAGTTCATGGGGTTTAGTTAGGAGAAGGTGAGTCCTGTGTGTTATTCATCTTACTAACCCTTGAGCCTAGAGCAGAGTTTGGTCCTCAGAAGAGAATCAACAAATGTTTGCTGAACTGAGTTGACTTTCGTCCAAATTTCATCCGTTGCAGCAATCCCTCTAGAGCATTTACTTCATCTACCAGTGACCTGGCATACCGGGTAAAAGTCTGAGTGCTGAGTTGTACTCATTTTCATTTAGCAGGGACCTAAGTATGGGAACAGACACACAGTTTACACACAACTTCAGAGTTTAGTTTTTTGTTTGCTTTTATTATTAGAAGGACCTATGAAGATCGTCTACTTTAAGCCCCCCTCACTACAGAGGAGTCTGTCCATTTTACATTGGAAACATTCCGGGGCCATATTTAAAATCTAAGGTCTTTTTTAAGGATCTTGTCTCTTACCTGGCAGAATATTTAAAGGTTTCCAATCTTTCTATCTCATATGGTCTTTTGGAATTCCTTCCCCCAGATCTCTCTGCTGGTGCCATTCAAGCTGCTAGCACATAAAATCTTTTTAAAAATCATTAAGTTTGGGGAAAGCTACTTGTCGCTAACTCTTTAGAAAATGTTTGATATGTTTTGAAAAGGGATTCTAGTCTCAGTTCAAAAATCTTAATTGAATTGTAATTTTTAATTGCTTAGGAAGAAAACATAGACCTTCCAATTACTGATTTGAGGTCCACAGAGTAGCTTTAGAGCATAGCATGGTCAAGTAAATTTTGCTGACAGTAGAGAGATTCAACTCAAATGTCAAAATTCATAATCTTATAGAAAGTTTATTGATGTATTAATTTTCTGTGCTATAAATACCTCAGGGCAACTTCTCATCTTTCTCCATACCCACAGGGGTCCTCTTCTCTTGGTTCCTCTTGATGTTGGAAGTAAATGTTTGATATAAAGAGGATCTCAGGAGGGAAAAGGAAAGGTGAAAAGTTGGTTGCTGGGTCAAACTCTTCTGAGCAGGGCATTCTTCGTATTCTTTTTGGTTGGCTGTACAGACCTCTGGGGAAGAACTTTAGTTGGGGTAGATGGTTTTATCATTCCCAAGTTAGACAGTTTGGTTGGGGAAATAAGTTTTTTTTTTTTTCTGAATAAACTTCACAAAACATCATAAAATCACAATGCATTGTACATTGATTCATGAGCCCTTCTTTAGTTTTTCCACAAATGAAAACATTTCCTTACATTGAAACATGAATGGTAATTTAAAACTGGTTTCATGGATAACTCATCTTCAGCCATTTTTTTCTCAACTTCACCTACTTATTAAATCTAGAGGCAGTGAGAGAGAAGTTTTACTGTTTCAATGCTGACATTCTCCCTCCCTGCATGTATGAACTTGTTGCTGCTATCATTTGGGAACCCCACGTATACAGGAAGGGAAAAATACCAAAACAGAGTCTCCAAAGTTTATTTGACTAGTCTGTTAAATTATATCAAACTTTGGAACAATACTAAAGTATACTTGAAAAAATAATAATGTGCTGTATTTCCCCCATCAAGGAAAAATCTGATGACAGAACTGTACTTAATTTAAAGGACAGCATTAATATATGATATATAGCTGATTTTATTCTTTAAGGCAAATGTTGTTTTTCTATATCACTTCTATAAGATCCGCATCTTGTAATTTTGAAATGATGCTGGTAGTAGGCTAACTTAGGGCTGAAGTTTGGGAAATAATATTTCTGACTTATATCTGTTGTGATTCTAAAGGAATTTTCAGTGGGCTAGAATCCTACAGGATTAAAACAGATTTTTGGTGACTGGGCTTATCAAGAATATAACATTTAAAGGTGGTACTTTTAGGAGTAATCAAGTTATATGAGGAAAGTATAAAGTCTGATGGAAAATCTGATGGTACTAGAATGTTGATATTATCCCATTGTAAATCATAAGCTTACTTTAAGTTAAATACATCACACACAAAACAAGGTAAATTTAATCCCTTTAAAAGTAAAAAAAAAATTACACTAAATCTTAAGTTATTTCTTGCTAAGAAGTATTACATGACTATTCTGAAACTATCTTTATTATTATTAATTGTTTTTCCCTGGACATTGGGTAACAGAAGACAAAGGAAATCGAGGTAAATTAGGCACATGGAAAATAAAAAGCATGTAGTCATTTTTCTTACATTTGTAACATATTTTGCACTAAGAGTAAATAGAAATAAATGTAAATTTGAAATAGCAAGCATGCTTGACACTAACCAATTCTTCACACCACTGTGCAATGGTAAATGTAATACCATTAACTAAGAACTTAGTAATGTTTGATGCACAGAGTTAAGTGTAAAACGAGGTTATTTTTATGTAATGAAACATTTATAAATTGTTATCTATTTTGATTAACATGTAAGTGTACTATATAAAAGCACTTTGTAAGTGCAGCAGATACTATCATTATAATGTAAAGCTATTGTCTTTAATGATAAATAGTATAACCTAACTTAAAAAACCTAAATATCTGGCCAAAGCAGTCATTTGTTCTATTTTTAAATTAACAACTCTTCTGCTTTATCGCTTTTACTTAAAAGGTTTTCATTTAAAAAGGAAGGCTAAACGAAAGCCAGTTTATTTCTAGAGTTTATTTTTATTCCCATTAAACTTTTTTTTAACTTTCTAAATTATCTTTCCTTTAGTGTTTAGTGAGTTTTGTTGAATAATAACGTAAGTAGCAGCAGTAATATATGAGATCTTATTGTATGATGTGCAGCTATATGAAAGATACTGCTTGCCTAGTCTTTAGAATTTTGAAGGTAACTATTTAATAAACCACTGTTTGTATTCGTAGAATAAAATGTTTCCTCCCCAACATGCAAAATTAAAAAAAAAAAAACACACATAAATAACCATTATCATTAGTTCACAAACATAATGCTACGGACCATCTACTATATATTATTTTATAGCTTTTCCAATGTAGTTTAGTTAACATTTTAGAAATATGTATTATTTCTAAATTCATATGCCTGTTTAAACTTCATTATCTCAAATGATACTGACAGAATGTCATGAAACAGTATCATAATATACATATAGACATTATTTTGATGCAATAAACATGTGATTTTTAAGACTTTCTTAATAAACACACATGTTTATTCTTTGCTAAAACATGTTTCTGCAAGTGCCATACCTATATTTTGCAGGTTTTTGCTTACCCGGTTAAGACAGTCTTGCTGAAAACTTCCTTTGCTTTGAAATCTCGTTTTAATTAGTAATAGAAGCCCTAACTCATTAGATGAAGCCACTGGTTTTCCTTCGAGGAAACCTCTCCTTCACCAAATTGATAAACTGTAAAACATGGGTTTGGCACTGAAACATGCATTTTTATATTTTTGCTCCTTACTAACCAGATAACACATGAGATGCAATGCAACTTCCACAAAAGAGACCTTGCGTTATTGGTTATCTCTGTGAGCATGAAGCTATGTGACCCATACTCGATTTGTAGACACTGCTGGTGTAGCAATTGCATCTTATGTGGGATATATCTGGAGTTTTATTATTTGTTTTAGAGTGTCATTTCAATGTAATGTGCTGTTCTTTGTGTCTTTGTTGTCTCTTTTTTTTTCCTTGTCCCCCCAACAGCATTTTGTCCCGCACAGGGAAGAAGGAAAACCAAGATGCCTCCAATTTGACAGTGCCCATGACCATGTGTCTTTTTCCTGTGCCATTCCCACTCACCCCATCTCTAAGACCGCAGGTCAGTTCCATCAACCCTACTGTTACTCGCTCCCTCCTTTACAGCGTCCTGCGAGATGCTCCCTCTGAACGCGGCCTGCAAAGTCGTGATGCTCACTTGTCAGACTACCCTTCTTTGGACTATCAAGGCCTCTACGTGACTTTGGTGACTCTCCTGGATCTAGTTCCTTTACTACAGCATGGCCAACACGGTGAGCATTTAATCAGAACCTTTGAGAATGTCCATGTATGTTTATGGATGCTGGAGACTTGCTATTGGAGTAAATTGCTTGAAAGATCTTTGTGTGGCTAAAGCCTTTCTTACACAGAAACTTAAATATGATGTTTCCCATCCTGTCATTTTTTTGTTGTTGTTTTTGTTCTCTTATGGCCAGAGGGATGTTACCCAGATGGACCTACATTTGGGGGGAATGGGCTGGAGAGAGGAGTCAGGCTCTGACGGAAATTGACCTCTTTTCTCCTGATCTGCTTGTCATGGAGAGTCTTGAAATTATGACCTGTGGGCTAAGATTTAGAAACTTGCCCCCCCCCCACCATGAAATATAAGAAGTGGAGTCCAAAGAGCAGGTCAAATCCACTGACTAATTCTGTGATTTGGGGGGGGGTTGCAAATCACAGAATCTCAGTGGGACTTATTTTTCCTGTCTTTTAAACACAGGATATTCGATAAGGAGAAATCTCTAAGAATTCTTCCAAATTTCACTAACCGTCGATAGTTATTACAAAATGTTGGCCATTGGTAGAGTGTGTAGTGATGCTCTAAGCTGTATATGGTATCTACTATACAGTATTAGTAGTGCTTCTATTAAGAGCATGCTTCTTTTCTTAATGCTTTCCCTTTTTACAGTGTGTTTTAGTCAATTTCATTATCTTACTTGCTTACCAGATTCTTCTAACCCATAAAAAGGAGTACAATAATATCATAATGTCTCTTGCTTAACTATCATTATTATATTTTTGAGAATCACATGGAAAACCCATGCAATAAGAGAAGGGATTTTTGCAGAGAATGAATGTTTAAAACATCAGTTGTTTTAACTTTAAAGCACTGATAATTTGGTGTCTGGAAATACAATAACCAAAGATTCACTGTATAGAAAAATTGGAATTTGGGAAGTGGGTGGGTCATGGCGGTTATTTTACCTTTGAGTTGGGGCTAACTCTTGTAAGAGAATACTTAATGCTTTATTTAGTAAGATGTGTTCCTAATGAAAAAATTAAAAAAAAATCTCCTTCCATAAAAATGATGAAATAATGATTATTGAATTTGTTTCTTCTTATATTTACAGTTCTGTATTGTAGTAAATATTTAAAAATGTACAGATTTGTAAATTTGCCTGTTGTATCATTTTGTAGCTGTTTAAGCCTGGTCACTTTTACTGGGATCCCATCCCCACTCAGAACTTAAAGGAGATGACTCTTTGAACATAAGACTGGCAGAGCCTACCGTGGTGGTGGTGGTGGTGGGCTCGTCAGTACCTTTCCTTTATGACAACCAGTCCTGAGGTTACTATAGACCTGCCTGGTCCTGGGATGGGCCACTGTGTGAGAGCCCCTGGATTAAGATAAAAGTATTCAGTTTGGTAACTCCCAACCCATTTAACTGCGATTAATATGTTAAATTATGACGATTTCAGGGGGCATGATTTATATATTTGCTTTTTAAAAAAAATTTTATTTTATTGTGTTATGTTAATTACCATACATTACATCATTAGTTTTTGATGTAGTGTTCCACGATTCGTTGTTTGCGTATAACACCCAGTGCTCCATTCAATATGTGCCCTCTTTAATACCCATCACCAGGCTAACCCATCCCCCACCCCCCTCCCTTCTAGAACCCTGTTTGTTTCTCAGAGTCCATAGACTCTCATGGTTCATCTCCCCCTCCGATTTCCCCCCTCTTCATTTTTCCCTTCCTACTATCTTCTTTTTTTTTTTAACATAAAGTATTTGTATATTTGCTTTTATACCCACAACTATGTTGCGGCTTTACTCTTCACTGTTCTCTATACACTGTGTTCTTGTTCTGCATAACAGAGCTTAGAAGAGAGGAAAAACCTCAGTAGACTATCCCTTAGGGGTTAAAAAGCAGTAAAGCAGTGTTTCTCAACCACATCAGAATCCCTGAGGGAGCTTGAACATGGAATTAATTCTGGGTCCCAACCTAGGATTTAGGAACAAGAATCGCTGAGGGGTGTGTCCCAAGGATTGAGATTTTCAGTGAACTCTCTGGGTGATTCTTTTGTATCCTGAGTTTGAGAACCACTGCCCTAGGGCTAGAGGCTCTGTCCTCACGGGGGGGGGGGGCAGTGCGGGGCACTGGCGAGAGCTGCATTCTTGTCACAGTTCAGGTACCACCTGTCAGGTGATCTTGGGCAATCACTTTTCTTCTCCGGGCCTTGGTTTCTTCATTTGAAAAACATTCCAGGTTGGCTCTCAGGCCCCTTTCAGCACTAATGTTCTGTAATGAGACTGCGGTGCAGCTGAGGTGTCTTTGATGCACAGCCTCAGTTCATTCTTGGTAAAACACCTGTGAATTTTACGTCTCATCAACTTGAGCCCAAGGTTGACTGACCCTCACTCCCCAGGGTGCCCTGTGGCCTCATCCTGTCTGTTGTCAGTCGATGTGCTTGTTGAGATGGCATATTAATTCTAATCAGAAATAACATCAGGCATCAGAATTGCACGAAGAAGGTAAAGCTGCCGCAAAACCAACAAATCTAGTAATTTTCTTTTAGAATGGATAGGAAGGTGATCAAAGTCTTCATTGCCAAGTCTTGACCGATAACCTATCTACTGGGAGGTCCAGAAATATCAAATGATATATTCAGTACAATGGGATTTGGTATACATGCATTCTAAAGCTAACTAGTTATGCTTTTTTTTTTTTTTTTTTGGGTGAATGTCCTCTATTTTTACTCCTTGTGCAGGTAATAATAGTAACATTATTCATATTAATAATAATGGCTAATATTTGTGAAGCACACATTAGGTGCTGTGTTAAAGCACTCTATATTAATCTCATTTAAGCCTCCTAACAGTCCTTCTAGAAGTGAGGTAGGTACTGTTCTTATCCCCATTTAAAAGTGTTGGTGGGAAGATTATCATTAGGTGGCACATCCTCCCGTGATAATTCGTAACAAAATGCACAGGGTCACAGAGCGTCATTTACAGCTTCCTTTCGGCTGCTATGCTGGAAGACACACGTTACCTCATTGCCCAAGACTCCAGATATAGGAAGATTGTGTTTTGGTTGATGGAGCAGAGATAGCCTGGTTTCATTTCCAGTCTTGCCCTCGACTTTTCTAAAACTTCCAGTGGGAAAAAATTTAATGGCTTTGTGCCACAGTTATCTTGTGTAAAATGTAATGGAGGTAAGAATGCTAGAGGATATTTCAGGATTCATGATCACATGGAAAGTGCCTTTAGTTTTTGAAAGCCAGGAATAATATGAATACCAAGTATTACTGAAGATTGATAAAGGGGTGAGGAAAAGCTCATGAAATAGGTATTTATCTTTCTTAATGCAGTCATTCATCAGCCATTTATTGAACAAACCCTGTGTATGTACTTTACAGAGCATTGTGTTTCAGAGGTCTTAATAGGAAGGGAGCAATAGTTGGTTATAATTTAAGCCAGTTCGTAAGTTCTTAAAATGTAGAATTAGCATATTTTGTTAAGTGGCAAAATATTCAGTGACTGATTACTCATTTTTGTTTTGTAGATCTTGGACAGTCGATATTTTATACAACTACATGTTTGTTACCCTTTCTCAATGATGATATTCTGAGTACTTTGCCCTACACGATGATATCAACATTGGCTACCTTTCCTCCATTTCTGCACAAGGATATTATTGAATATCTTAGCACATCTTTTCTACCAATGGCTATATGTAAGTTCAGTCTTACCTAATACTAGATTCTTTTAATGCATTGTACGAATGGAAATTGCTTTTGCTGTTTTAGGCTGTAGATTTTCAAGATTATAATGGAATCACTTGCTGGTATCCAGGTGCTATGATTTAAATTGTCATTTCAGCATGATTATTATGGTGAGAATCAAAGAAATGAATGATGATTATACCTTGGAATTGTTTTATTTGCATTATTTGGTCTTACAGAAGAGGAAGAAAACATATCAAGGCACAGTCTCTGTTACCTACATCGAAATTATGGGATTTTTTGTCACTTAAGAAAAAAAGATAGAGAGAGTGTTGCCTCAAGTATAGAAATTCTCATCTTTTGCATCTGAAGGCAGAGAAGTGTGATAGGAAGAGGAACAAACTGAGTGAGGATATACAGATCCCAGTTTCAGTTCTGCTCCATCCATAAATGAGCTGTGTGGTGTCAGGCATCTCACATGGGTGACACCTCATCTGTGGAATGATGCCGGCATTAGCTTCCCCTCACAGGGATGTTGTGATGATGAAGTGAGTCAAAATTTATGAAAACACTTTGAAAGAAGCGAAGGCTTGCAACCCGTGTACTAGGGTTTTGTTATAAATGTCAAGCTGATTTGAATTCTGTTTCACTTTTATAGACTTAAGTCTTACAGGCTTTCTGGACATGAGCAAAGAGAAAAAACAGGTTGGATCGTGGTCTTTGTGACCAAAATCCTTCTAAAGTATTTTTTAAAGAAATCGATTATGAATCCCTCTATGTTTCAGTGGGTAACCCGAAAAGATGGTGGATTTAGGAGTCAAACAGATCTAGATTCACATCAACAGCTCTGCTACCAAACCAGCTGTGTGGCCCTAGGCAAGTTACCCAACAGTTCTGTTTTTTCCCTGTAAAATGAGAATAATAATCCTAGCTGCCTGGGTGGTTGGGAGACCTGAGCTGATTCACCCGGAGCACAGCACCAGGTGTTGACCAAGTGTTAGTTTACGTCTCTCTTTCCTCAACTCTTGTTCCCTTTAAACACCTTTATTGGTCACATTCCATTCCTAGTGATCATTTCTCACCATTTTAATTTTATGTCCTTCTGATCTTATTTAAGTTGTCGCTTGTTGCTATGGAATAATAATTGGTAAACATATGTACCTTTAAGCTCCATTACTTGCTTTACAGTTAAGCTTAATTTTAGCTCTGGAATTGTAATTTTCATGTCTTTTCAGCAAAGAGTCTGACTGCTACCTAAATTATATAGCGATTCAAAAGAATTAGCAGACTGATTATATGGTTCAAGTAATAGAATATTTGATCATTCTCTCTTTTTTTGTTCTGTGTAACCTGACAAGCACTTTGTTTATGGATATGGATCTCAGAATTGTATAGTTGTGTTCACTGTTAAATCTAGGCATAGGAATCCTTGTTTTTATTTATTTATTTATTTATTCATTCATTCATTCATTCATTCATTTATTTAATTACGTTAGTCACCATATAGTACATCATTAGTTTTTGATGTAGAGTTCCATGATTCATTAAAGAATTACAGGTGAGGTGCATCTTTGTCATCATAAATCTAATTCACTGTACCCTCCTTCTTAGGAATAAGTTAATAGTTTAGGGAGAGGCGTTGAATATATCAGGCCCCTGCAGTATGCCTCACACTGATCAAGCATTGTGATAGCTGGTTAGTTGTTTCTAAATTCTTTTTTTTTTTAGTATTTTTAATTTATTTTTTGACAGAAAGAGACAAAGCGGGAGAGGGAACACAGGCAGGGGGAGTGGGAGAGGGAGAAGCAGGCTTCCTGTGGAGCAGGGAGCCCAATGCGGGGCTTGATCCCAGGACCCTGAGATCACGACCCGAGCCAAAGGCAGACGCTTAACGACTGAGCCACCTAGGCGCCCCTGTTTCTTCATCCTTAATCCTCATTAATTTCTACTTAATTAGAAGCACGGACCCCCAAAACATGCCTTATAGTCACATTAGAATCCTTATTACAACATTTGTGTGAATTTTAATACTTAATTAGTAGAGTGACTTGGTGCTCATTTAAATTATGAACAAACTGTTTATATCTCTGGGACTCCGTTGTTTTGTCAGCTGTAAAGGGGGGTTTGGAAAGCATGTTCCATCTCGAAGATTATTTCTGGCTTACTAATTCTAGGTGAAAAAACATCAATCTTATTTTATGTAAGAGGCACATATCTTCCTCTAACCCAGTTGTTGATCTAGTTCATTTATCTTGTCGCTCTGGTTTCAGTTTCTTTTTTGTTTTTTTAAGATTTTATTTATTTGAGAAAGAGAGAGAGAGAGCACAAGAGGGGGGAGGGTCAGAGGGAGAAGCAGACTCCCCACCGAGCAGGGAGCCCGATGCAGGACTTGATCCCGGGACTCCAGGATCCTGGTCTGAGCCGAAGGCAGTTGCTTAACCAACTGAACCACCCAGGCGCCCTGGTTTCAGTTTCTTACTCCCGACTTCCGCTTCTTGTCATCATGCCCGTGGGTTGGGGAGTAGCCAGTTTTTGTCACCTTTAAATCTCTGAAAGTAAATGGTAGTAATACCCTTTAAAGGCACATTCTATTAAATGATTCAGGTGTTTCTTTTGTATTTGCTTTTTTGCAAAGACACAGACCCAAAAGAGAGAGGGGAGTGGGTTCCAGATTAATCACGTGAAAACGAACAGACGTGAGAATGTGTCTGTTGCCTGCATCCATGTTGTTTCTGTCTTTGGAAGTTGCTTCAGTGTCTAGAAATTCTGACCCAAACGAGAGAGAGGGGAGCATTTAACTTCTTCCAGGATGTTTTTATTTCAGGACTGAGAGGTTAGGATGAAGGAGGTTGCTTTTTCCGAGTACTTGACAAAAGTCGTCAAGACTAGAAGGCTTTTCTCTCCTTGGTGTGGTGTTCACAAGGTCAAATGTAAAATGTGGACAGTTTTTCAGGTGTTAAATGTTTGTATCATTAAGAACCTAGAATATGAAGCTCTGAGCTCTGAAGTGGATCAAATGAAGCATCCCAGCTCTGTCATTGTAAGGGCTCTGCATGTTTATCACTTAACACCTGTCCCATCATTGTTGTCAATAAACCAAGTACCATACCTTTATTTTAAATAACTCCTTTTGAGGTGCTGCAGAGAAAACTGGAATTTATTATCAAAATTTCCTTTGACATAACCTTTGCTTTTTAACTCCTTCCGTAAAGATATACTTCTTTGTATTCCACGTGTGTGCAATAGGCTTTGTTTATATAAAAAAAATACATATATGAAAGGATTACTAAGAATTGAAAAGATCATTAGCATTTCACCATGGAAACCTCTTTTTTTCCCATAAGGGATTTGTGATTTGTGGACCAAATTAAAATATGGATGTTGGGCAGATGATAGGGATTTTGGCAGAGAAGAGAAAAGCTGATCCCAAATTAACATTAATTGATGTAGGCTATATTATTTCAGTGATATCAGTGAGCAATGGTATCAGTAAAAGACCCTTCTAGTGTATCTTGGTAGCCTAGACTGTGCAGTCTCATGCAACTTAAATTTCCTCAAAAAGTCACTTGCCCTTAGGAAAAATAAAGGTTCATTCAGATCTTTGCACTGGACTTCAAAGCAATCCTGTGGTTTAATTGAATATCTGGTTCTAGACCACTAGCCCTGTATCATTTTTGTTCTACTACTACTACAATAGAGGATGCGTGTGATGTCTCTATGATCCTCCAAAAACTAATAAATATATAGGAAAAAAGACAGAACCCAACACAACGTATTGATGACATTTTAATAGTCTTCTGTATATGAAACCTGTTTTATTAGATAATGATCCTTTTTATAAAGTAGGTCGTATTATACTGTAAGAACTTTATTGTATCAATGGAAATGTTTTGGAATAGAAATAGAAGAGCTGAATTGTTTAGTCCTTCGATTCCTGGCAGCTCTCTTAACCTCATCAAACTTCAGTTTCCTTAGCTGTAGAATTGTGAATAATCATGATCTCCCTTGCCTACACCCCATGTTTGTTGTGAAGACCATGAGATAACATACAGGAATGGCTTTTGGATATTGTATCATGTTAGACAAATGTATAACAGACCAAACCCGTAGACATATGACAGACGTGTCAAATCCCACTGCAACTAATTCCAATATTCTGCTCATATTCACATGTTGTCCTGAAGTTTTATTGTCTTAAATATTGCTGGAGAAAAGGGGCCAGCCTCTGGGGCTTGGGATTTTTTTCCCCTAGAGTTTGTTGTATAATAAACAATAATGGCTATAATAGGCTTTGATCTCATAGAATCTGACAGAACACCTCTGCATTTTCTTTTAAACTAATCTGTTCACCCATCGTGGGTCTCGAACTTATAACCCGGAGATCAAGAGTTGCATGCTCTGCCAAGTGAGCCAGCCAGGTTGCCCCCATCTCTGCGTTGTTGATGGGCCATCTTATCTCTGTGATTTTCATTTATCTAGCAGTCTGCACATCTTTTAATGCTGCACTGACTTTCGGGTCATGGTGTCTCAGTCTTCCCATTATGTTGAACTGATATGCCCTTCTGAAGGCACAGGTATCTTGTGCTCAAACCCTTTCTCATGGAACACAAATACCTCTGCTTACACCAACAAAACACTTGCTAATGTGGGCAGCGCAATCTGGCAAAGCAGAGGAAATGGTTTTGTTGTATGGCACCAGAATGTGTTTCTTCTTCCCAGATGACTCTCTTACCTTTACCCCTTACAAAAGTATAAGGGTAGTAGGGTTTACTTAAATATATTCCAATTCAGACTACTCCTTACCACCACCTCTCACCCAGACCTGTCCAGTAGTTCTGAACTGGTCTCCATGCTTCTACTCTTAACAACCCTACAGTTGTTCTCCACCCAACAGCCAGAGCTAAGCTCCGAACATGTAAACCAGACCACATCACTTCCTTCATCACATTCCGTCACTCTGACCAATCAAATTCAACATCCTTCCCTAGCCCCCAAGGCCCTCTGTGCTCTGGCCACTGCTGTGACCTTATTACTTCATTACTGCCTCTTCAGTGTTCACTCCGTGCAGTCTGCATTGGCCATTCTGCAATTCCGTAAAGACACGAGGATTTTCCTCTGTCTCAGTAGGCCTTCTCCCAAATGGTCCTATCATCCTTCCTCACTCTCTTTAGGTCTCAGCTCAAATGTCTTATCTTTCGAGATGCCCTTCCTTACCCTCAAGCTAAAACAGGACCTTCCATCACTTTCTACCTATCCCTTTGCCATGCTTTGTATTTCTTCACGGTTGTTTGCCTGTTCCTCTAGAACGGCATTGTCCATAGAACTTTCTGCAATGATGGAAATGTTTTATAAATTTCTGTGCTGTCTAATACACTAGCCACACAGGGCACCTGAGCACTTGAAATGTATCTAATGAGACTGAAGAACTGACTTTGTAATTTAACTGAACTTTAATTCACTTAAATTTAAATAGCCACATGTGGCTAGTGGCTACCATATTGGATGGCATAGCTTGAGCATTTAAGCTCCATAAGGACAAACGCTTACCTGTCTTGTTTATGGCTGTCTCTAGACACAATGCCTGGTACGTAGGAGGTATGGAAAAAATACTCTTTGAATTTTTAAATGAATTTTGAATGAATAAGTCACTAGAGCATTGCCTATGAAGTCAAGTGACTTGGGCTGTAGTCCTAATAATTAAGTTGGTGCTCTCATGCAGATAGTCTGATTCCTCTTTATAAAATGGCTTTCCCCATATATTTATTTATTTAAGTTTTATTTATTTATTTATTTGAGAGAGAGACAGTACAAGCAGTGGTGGGGTGGGGGGAAGGGAGAGGGAGGGAGAGAGAGAATCTTAAGCAGCTCCACACCCAGCATGGAGCCCGTCACGGGCTGGATCTCATAACCCTGAGATCATGACCTGAGTGAAATCAGGAGTTGGACATGTAATTGAGTCACCCAGGCACCCCTACTTATTTATTTCTTTTGGTGAGAATCATATAAGAGCTATACATGATAGTGCATTAGGAACTATAAAATGCAGGAACAGATAGAGGAAAGGGATGCTGGTAATGCTTATTCTGGTGGTGTCGGGAGAATCAGGAAGTAGGTCTTAAAACTCGTAATTGTATTTCCTGAGCACAATATTAAGTGTGAGATTTTCTTATTTTGATTAATTCTCTTCTTCCTTCCATTGTATGTAGCTTTGGCTTTATATGCCCTCATGGGGACAAGCTCCACATCTGTTTACATCATGCATGCCTTTTTACCAAGATTCAATAAATGATGTGTGCCTATGCACGTTTATTAATTAGGACTGTGGTGATTTTATTCAGTCTGTTAGAAGGCTAAGCAACTGCAAGGCACTGTCTGTTTATAGAGGTGCTGGAGCCAGTTTCCTAGGGCTTGAGCCAGGGGAATGCTTTTGGCTGTGTGGTTGACCACACTTGAGGGAGAGCATGGATTTGTAGGGGTAAAAGGGACAGCCAAAGGTCACTGAGCCATTTGGGCTCTTCTCCAAATAGACCTCACCTAAATCATCGAGACATTTTGGGCATCTCTCCCATTTTTAAAGGCCTCCAGGCACAGGGATTCTCAGGCTCCCTTTATAGTTTTTATTTTTTTTTTAGAAACATTTATTATTAAAAAGTTTCAGATGAATTTCAACAAAGGTGAAAACCCTTGTCCCAAGAGGACTGTATATATATATATATATATATAATTATTTAAATATATGTAATTATTTTTCCTCCAGTATATCAGAGACAAGACTTTCCTTCCCCACCCCCCCCCCCCCCTTAAACAAAGGGCAAAGGGCCATGCAGTTTTCCCTCCCACACCTGGATATCTTTCTTATTTCCCCTCTGGTAATGCTCCTGCCACCAGGCTCAGGGCCCACCTGCGTCAACACCACTTGATGTGGGGCGCCTGGGTGGCTCACTTGGTTAAGCGGCTGCCTTCGGCTCAGGTCATGATTCGAGGGTCCTGGGATCGAGCCCTGCGTGGGGCTCTCAGCTCAGCAGGGAGGCAGCCTGCTTCTCCCTCTGCCGCTCCCCCCTGCTTCTGCTCTCTCTCTCTCTCTCTCTCTGTGTCAAATAAATTAAAAAAACAAAACAAAATTAAAAAAACCCCAACCACTTGATGTGCTTGTTAAAGCTTTTCTGCTTCCAAACTGACAGAGTTAGATTCTAGATATGAGCCCCAAAGCTGAATTTGAACAAGCTCCCTGGCTAAAGTCTGAGAGCAACTGCATCTTGTTCTTTAGGATTTGGCTCAAAGTTCTCTTTCCTTGATTAATCACACTTGATTGACCAACTTTACCATCTAAGAGCCTTGACCTGATCTGCATATCTTTGTATAATTATTAATACTCATTTATATTGCACAGCCAAACTAGTTTATCTATCTGACTCTCGCCTGCTTGGTGTGGGGTAGAAGCAGCCCAGCTGCAAGTGATTAATAAAAGCAAATTCAGGTAAATGGAACCTGAATAAAACTAATGATACCTCTGTTTTAGTTTTTTGCTTGCTTATTTCTATTGTAGCGCTCAAAGTCTTTCATGCGAAGAAAAGAATAGAATCATGTTAAAGTTTCTGTTTTCCCTATGTTATTATATGACAAATCTTATATGTATGTTTTAATGGTTCTTTCATACATGTGTTTTATTTTAAGTTGCCTTATTCTTTATGGATGGAGGTGAGATATTATTTCCATGTACTGCACTTTAATGTAAAATAAAATAAAATAAAGCAGATTTGTGGGTCATCTGCTTTTTTGTTGTTGCCCACATTAGTGGTTTTCTCCATTGTGTGTAGGACATTGAGAGTTGGCTAATGGAGGGTGTCATACTCATGGGACACCGTTCTGTTCATGCTTTCTTGACAATTTGTCACACAAGCCTAACTATAAGGAGAGGTTTCTCCTACTTCTGCAATTATCCCTGAGAAAAGGAATTCATTTTATATTTGAGTAATTTTAAAGCTTCTCCCATGTGAACCCTCTCTCAATTACTGGTTAGAATAATAAAGTACTCTTTGGAGACAACAGCTTTTTGGGAGTATGATCTTGAATGACCTCCATCGGTGCTTGTTTTGAATGCTACTTGGAGTTACCTGATATGCCACTAAAAAGGAGAGAGAAAGAAATATAATATAGTGTTGGATGTCACTGTAAACAAGCCACTTAAGGATGTCTTAAAAGCAGGATGTAAGTGGTTGTCATGTGGAGACCATGGATACATAGCTGTAAGATGAGTTTGGAAGAAACCAGCTTGCTTTGTAACTGAATACTTGTGGTACAGGATAAAATGTTCAGTGACAGTGTTATTCACAGATTCAAAAAGTGTTTTCTTTCAAACAACTCGGTTGGATATGGAGATGGTAAGCTCTGGAAAGCTAAAAAAGTTATTCTCATGGTGATGGAGATGCTGCTGATGACTTACATGTGAAGGTTTGAATAAAACTGTTTCGTGATCTGTGAGAGTTGAAAATAATTTTTAAGTTAATATATAATTTTTTTATAATAACGTGATTTGAAATTTGTGTGTGTGACTGAATTAATAAGGTCCCCATTATAAGCAGACTGTTATTTCATCTGCATCTCTAAAAGTTAACACATTCGAGTTAGGTTCAAAATAAATAAACCTTTTATTTTTACTTTTTTTAAAATTTAATTTAATTTTATTATGTTATTATGTTAGTCACCGTACAGTCATCATTAGTTTTTGATGTAGTGTTCCATGATTCATTGTTTTCCTATTTTTACTTTTATTGGGATAACCTTCGACATGCCTTTAGGGCACGTGGAAGATTTTGTTTTTCCTTTCTTTTCCACCTAGGTATAAACATCTTGGGAGCAGAGATCATATCTAAGTACATCTCTGATAAAGCCATTACTTCACCTCTGGCACTGTTTCTGCTTCTTGTAGATTCTCACGAAATGCTTGCCGTTGATGATGATAGTTGTGGCATTTCAATGCTAGGCCAGATTTTTGTGGTTTTATTTGTGCAAAACATCCATTGAATTGGTTGAGACTTTTTAAGAAGAGTATCTTCCCAGCTCTCACACTATATGCAAAATAAGAATTATATATATAGATTAATTGTATCTAATGAAATAATGTTTTGTTTCAGTGGGTTCTTCAAGGAGAGAAGGCGTTCCTGCCCACGTTAATCTGTCTGCATCATCCATGCTAATGATTGCAATGCAATACACATCCAACCCAGGTCAGTGGAAATTCCAGTGGCTTGATTAATTTCAAAAACAATTGTTAAAGAAGATAGGAAGTGAGTAGGCTAGAAATTCTCATGTGAGAAGAACTCCTCTTGGTGGATAGACCAAAGGAGATGTGTTATGAGACAGACTTTTGAGTTGAAATAACTTCCCCTTGTCTTTGTTATTAGCAGTAATCTTGCTGGCTAGTGATATTTTTAGAATGTTTGGGGACACAATTTTAGGACATTGATTAGAAATTTGAGTACAAGTGTATAGGAATAAGTTAAATTAGAACTATAAAAATCACTGCGATTCTAATAACTAAAGATAACCACTGTTAATATTTTGTGAATTTGCTACTCTAATGTCACACAGGTATCCTTGAGCATAATTTTTTTACTATGTTTCTGATTATTTCCTTAGAATAAATTTATGAAAGAGGGATTAATGAATTAAGGGACTTGAAAAAATTTTAGTAGTGTCACTAATTATATATGAGAGTACATTGTAACCTGTCATCCAGTACTGTAAAATTTGTATTCTGTTAGACAGACAAAAAATAATATCTTACTGTTTTGACTTGTATTTCTTCAATAAGTAGTGATTTGGACAGGTTTCGTTTCCGTTCATCAGTATAAATTACATATGAACTTTAGGAAACTGACCTAAAAAGGGGTTGACTGTTGGCATCACATGTTAAGATGTGAACTCAGTTTTAATTTTCATTTATTGTTGATTTGGAAAGTGAACAAATTTGGTGGCACTGTTTTCAGCCTTCTACTTAATTACATTATAAATAATAATTAAGTTTTTGACACAGGGTGAGGAAAAAATGTTTCATTTTTTAAAAAAAGATTATTTGTTTGAGAGAGAGAGTGAGAGTAAGAGGGTAGGAGAGAGAGGGAGAGGGAGAGAGAATCTCAAGCAGACTCTGTGCTGAACGCAGAGCCCGAGGCAGGGCTTGATCCCACGACCCCGAGATCATGACCTGAGCCGAAACCAAGAGTCTGAGCCACTCAGGCGCCCCAGAAAGAATGTTTCATGTTTAAATCTTAATGCTTTTTCGTTTGGAGTGTTACCCTTTAAATATGAAATGCCTTGAGTAATTGAGTCATTGTATGAGTAATTCAAATGTATAATTTTTGGAAGTTCTATCTCCTATCTCACTCTGACTTAGAGGACCCTCAAAACGTCATTTATATTTCTTATATATTATATTTCCAAAACACCCTTCATTTGGAGTCTAGTAAGTTGAAGTCTCCTCCTGAGGCTTTGGTCCTAGTTTCTATGTTGGGAGGCAGTAAAGCAGGGGGCCTAAAATCATGTGCTTTGAGGTTAGAGGTCTGTGGGTTCATGTCTGAGCTCACCAGAAAATTGCCAGTTAGTGTTAATGTTGTGCAAGTTTTTCAACTTCCCTAAGATCAAGTTTCCTCATTTCTGAAGTGGGAATAACTATTCCTATAGTGCCTTAAAATGTCATGAGCATTTGATGAGTTTGGTGTATGTCAAGTGCTTGCCTCGCATAGGGACGGGCACATTGTAAATGCTCAATAAAGAGCAATGCAAATCGCTATGATCTGCCATTTTCTTCTTGGAGTTGAGTGTTTCGCTGGGAACCACTATGATCAGACTGCATTACTTCTGTTATTTCCAAATCTGTATCTTCATCTGTTCATGGAGAATGTTTGTAGCCAGCTCTTCGATGCTATAAATGACATTTGGGACCCACAACTAGTGTTGTGTTGTGGGAAAGTGTCAAGAGTGAGGTGATACCCACCAGGGGGCTCTCAGGGACCCAGTGGTGGAGCTCCATTTTGTTTGAATTTTTATGGGGAGGCAGCAAGTAGCATCTTGGTCCTTGTTTGTAGTCCATGGCGTATCAAGGGTGGTGCACAGACTTTGTTCAACTGTTCACGGCTCTGAGCTAGACATTGTGAAAACCACCCAGAAGCGTAAGGCATAGTGCTTGCTATGGAGCTTATGTCTATTTGGAAGTATTAGGCATATTCACATAAATCTTTTTTTTTTTCTTTTTTTTTCTTTATTTATCTGAGAGAGAGAATGGGAGACAGAGACCATGAGAGGGGGGAGGGTCAGAGGGAGAAGCAGACCCCCCGCTGAGCAGGGAGCCCGATGCGGGACTCGATCCCGGGACTCTAGGATCATGACCTGAGCCGAAGGCAGTCGCTTAACCAACTGAGCCACCCAGGCGCCCCCACATAAATCTTTAATTTACAATGTAAGGTAGTATGTGAAAAGTACAAAATAAATAACTATAGGTAGTATTAATTCATCAGAGGGAGAGAACTCTATGGATTGAAATGATCAGGGAAATCTTTGTGCCCCTTGAGCAAAGTATAGGTCTTAAAATATGGATAACGTTTTGATTGATAGGGTAAATGGGGGGGGGCAATCTGGGAGGGCAAGAAGTTTACACAAAGGGACTCTCCAGGTCTGTTCATGGGGCAGTCAGGGGACTGCTCTGATCTGGGTTTGTGTGACAGACATATGGAGAAAGAGAAAGTGGCCTGGAACATCTGTACTTGAGAACTCGCTGATGGCTTAAGAACAAAATTCCAATTCTAGAGGACTATTTATATATTCAATAAATAGTCACTGAATAACTAGTCTGTGCCAGACACTGGAGACATCCTGGTTAGCAAAACAGAACTGACCTCTGCCCTTGCCTCATGAAACTTATATGGTAGTGGTGGGAGAAGACATGAATTAAATAATTATAAAAGCAGATGTGGCTCAGTCAGTTAAGCGTCTGACTCTTGATTTCAGCTCAGGTCATGATCTCAGGGTCATGAGATCAAGCCCCTCATCCGGCTCCTTGCTGAGCATGGAGCCTGTTTAAGATTCTCTCTTTCCCTCTTCCCCTTCCCCCCCCCTCTTTCTCCCTCTTTGGGGGAAAAAAAAAAAAAGAATAGCAAATGTAAAGTTTCAGCTGTGACGAGCTCTTGGAAAGATGTACTTTTGTATAATGAGCCCCTATAAAAGGGGATTTCCTTTTATTGAAGAGGTCAGAGAGGGCTTCTCTGGGCAAGTAACCTTTGCTCTGAGGACTGAAGGATGAGTAGCATTAACAAGGCTACAGGGGGTGGGGGATTCAGGTAGAAGAGTCTCATGTGTCAGAGGGAAGCCTGGCAAGCAGGTGGGACTGAGATTGGTATAGCTGGAGCTCAGAGTGAGGGCTGCCTCATGGGAGGTGAGACTGGGGGCGTATGTGGGCCAGAACATGCAGGATGTATGGGCTCTGTTTGGGAGTCCGGTGTTTATCTGAGTCTAATGGGAAGGCACTGGAGGACTTTGGGTGGTTATATGTATGTCACCCTGACTGCAGTTGAGAATGGATTACAAATAGTGGATGAAGATTGACCCAGGAGGAGCCGTGCCATTTGTCTGGGCATGTAAAAAAGGCAGGGGCAATTGAGACTGCGCAAAGTATGTAGAAAGTAAAATTGATGGGATTTGGTGACTTATCAGATATGGGGAATTTTTGGCTTGCAAAACTGAATGCGTGGTGGTTCTATTCATTGAGAAAGGAGACACTGGAAGAAGAAAACCAGGCTTCTGAGGGATGCTTACGAATCTGTTTTGGGTGTCGTATTCGAGGTGCCTCTGAGACATTTAAGAGGAGATAACATACCTTGGACTAATACAGTGTTCCATGTCAATTTTATCTCAATCGAATTGGGAAAAAACCTCATGCATAATCTCAATAATAATTCTATATGTCCAAAACACAAAAATGCAAATAAATCAGCTTCCTTAAAAAAAAAAAAAAAAAGGCAGTGATGATTAGGAAGTTGTATTATGAGCCCGGAACTCAGTATAGAGCTCTGGGCTAGAGGTGATGAACTTTGAACTCTGAACCTACACATAAGTGTCCAATGGCCTTATTAAATTGCATATAGATGGTACCTGAAGTTGTATATGAGTGTGAGATTGCTTAGGAGAGAGCATAGAATGAAAAGTGGAATGAGCTTATGATCAGGCTTTCAGGAACTCCAATGGATCATGGTCCAGTGGAAGAGGATGAGCTTGCCAAGGAGGCAGAGAGGTTGTATCTGTTAGGATGTGTTTGGCTGACTAACAGAAGTTTTGAACTATATGAACATTTGTTGTTTACTTTGTTTACTTAGTAGGAAGTCTTACAGATACAGTATCAGGGGCCTGAGATGGCGCCATTGTGTTTCTCTTGGACTTCCCCTCAGGTTTGCAAGATGGCTGCCACAGTGGGGGTTATTTTATTCTTACCCAGTCACATCCACAAACAGGTAACAGGATCAATCAGGGTAATTAGAGGAAGGTCTCCTGTTGTGGCTCTTTTATCACAGAGAAGAAATATTTCAGAAGCCCCCCTTCTCAGCAGATTCTCTCTTAGGTCTTACTGGCCAGAACTGAGTCACACGGCCATCCCTAGCTCCATGGGGGTCTGAGGAAGTATCTTGCTTTGTAGTCTGTGCCTTGGGGGATGGACAAGGAAGAAAGGATTGTTGATAGCAGTTGAGTAGCAACAACAGTGTCTGCCACAAGTAAAGGGAGAGTGTTAGTCATGAAGTTGAAGGAAGAGAGTGTTTTGAAAAGGAGACAGGAGTCTGCAGCACTGAATGCTGCTGAAGGTCAAGTAAAAGGCAGACTGAAGTATGTCCATTGAGTTGAATGACATAGAGGTCATCAGTGACTAAAGTGAAACCTGCTTCAGGGCTATGACAGGGTTGGATGACATATTCGGGAAGATATAAAACAGGTGTCTAGGGACGCCTGGGTGGCTCAGTCGGTTAAGCGGCTGCCTTTGGCTCAGGTCATGACCCCAGTATCCTGGGATCGAGTCCCGCATCAGGTTCCTTGCTCAGCAAGGAGCCTGCTTCTCCTTCTCTCTCCCTCTGCTTGTGCTCTCTCTGTCAAATAAATAAAATCTTAAAAAAAAAAAAAACAAAAAACAGGTGTCTAACTAGGTGGAGATATCTTTTTTCCCCAAGTAAACATGGGCAAATGAAAGAAGCTTGCTGTTTCGTAGCTTCTAAGAATTCCTCAATGAGGTGGACTTGGTGCCTGAGTGATGAAAGACTCCCGTGCTAATCCATCAGTCTTTCATTTGCTATCTGTCCAAACTTGAGCAAGATAGGAAACTAAGCTAATTAAGTTTCCTCACTGCAACATGGTGGTTATGAGATAATATGTATAAGGCTCTTAGCACAATACCTGACACATAATGAACACTCAGTAAATATTGCTATTAGGCATTTTTTTTTCCTGTGTAGTTCTTGATTACGTTGATATAAGTTTATATTATATAATTATTATTACTAGGGATTGTCCTTAATATTTCTTTTGTTAAAAAGATGAAGGATCTTAGTTAAAAAGCTTGATAAAGTCCAGGGCTTACATGATTTTTGAAATGTTGAATACTATAAGGAAATAAGTAATTTTTAATTTTATTGACAATTTTTATTATTAAAAATTTTATTATTGAAGTATAGTTGACATAAATTATATTAGTTTCAGGTGTATGAGTTAGTGATTTGACAATTCTGTACATTATTCAGTGCTCACCGTAATAAGTGTGGTCGCCATCTGTCACCATACAGTATTATTACCATATTATTGACTATATTCTCTATGCTGTACTTTTCATCTCCGTGACTTATTTATTTTATAACTGGAAGTTTCTGCCTCTTAATACACTTCACCTGTTTTGCCCATCCTCCCACCCACCTCCCCTCTGCCAACCACTAGTTTGTTCTCTGTATTTATGAGTCTGTTTCTGTTTGTTTGTTTTGCTTTTTCGATTCCACATGTAAATGAAATCATAAGGTATTTGTCTTTCCCTGTCTGACTTATTTCACTTAGTGTAATATCCTCTGGGTCTATCCATGTTGTCACAAATGGCGAGATTACATTCTTTTTTATGGCTGAGTAATGTTCCACTGTATATATTATATACCACCTTTTCTTTATCCATTCAGCTATTGATGGACACATAGATTGCTTCCATACTTTGGCTATTGTAAATACTGTTGCAATAAACATAGGGTTACACATATCTTTTTGAATTAGTGTTTTTGTTTTCTTTGGGTAAATACCCATAGTGGAATTACTGGATTATATGGTATTTTTCTATTTTTAATTTTTTGAGGAAACTCCGTATTATTTTCCACAGGGGTTGTACCAATTTACATTCTTGCCGACAGTACAGAAGTGTTCCTTTTTCTCTACGTTCTTTTTTTTTTTTTTAAAGATTTTACTCATTTATTTGTCAGAGAGAAAAACAGAGAGAGAGCACAAGCAGGGGGAGTGGCAGGCAGAGGGAGAAGCAGGCTCCCTGCTAAGCAAGGAGCCCGAAGTGGGACTCAATCCCAGGACCCTGGGATCACAACCTGAGCCAAAGGCAGACGCTTAACCAACTGAGCCACCCAGGTGTCCCTTTCTCTACATTCTTAACAACACTTGCATTTCCTGTCTTTTTGACACTAGCCATTCTGACTGATAAGAGGTCGTATCTCATTGTGGTTTTGATTTGCATTTCCCTGATGATTAGTGCTGTTGAGCATCTTTTCATGTGTCTGTTGGCCGTTTGTATGTCTGTTCAGGTCCTCTGTCCATATTTTAATCAGATTATTTGTTTTTTTGGCGTTGAATTGTGTAAATTCTTTATATATTCTGGATATTAACTCCTTATCAGATATATTACTTGCAAATATCTTCTCCTATTTGGTAGGTTGTCTTTTTGTTTTGTTGATGGTTTCCTTCACTGTGCAAAAGCTTTTTATTTTGGTGTGGTCTCAATTGTTTATTTTTGCTTTTGTTTTCTTCCCCTGAGGAGACCTTTCCATAAATGTGTGGCACAGGCCCATGTCCAAGAGATGACTGCTTATGTTTTCTTTTAAAAGTTTTATGGTTTTAGGTCTCACATTTAATCCATTTTGAGTTTATTCTTATGTATGGGTAAAGATAGTGATCCAGTTTCATTCTTTCGGAAATCAGTCACTTCTAATTTAATGATTAGATAAAAAGTCTTACTAATATATTATTATATCTCAAAGGATATTTTATCTGACGTTTATAATTTGTGTTCAAATTATATTTTCTTCCTTACAGTGTATCATTGTCAATTATTGGAATGCCTCATGAAATATAAGCAAGAAGTCTGGAAAGTAAGTTTTGGGCCAAATTTAACTCATAGGCACAAACCCAATTTATATAATGGAGTGAAAATATTTTCAATATTAAAACAGGTCAAATTTATTGATGTCTTTTTATTTTGGTGTGGCAGGACCTGGAATTGTTTCCTTCCTGGTTAATTTATCATTTAAAGCAGAAATGATACTTGAAGAACACAGTGGCCTGACAGAAAAAGTAATTGGATAGCTCTTATTCTTAGAATTTAGCAAATACTATATTACATGGCAATTTTATTTCATTTGAAATGTTGATCGAGAACCTGTCTTCTTTCAAATAGGAGATGTGGATTGTTAAGAAATGGGTTTTAGGGAAATATTTGAAAAATGCAGTGTTTGGCAGACTGGTTCATGCTATTCTAAAGTCTTCCTTTAACATTATCCTGGAGTAGAGAAGAATTTGTTAAAAGACAGTGTAGTTTTGATCTTTACCTGGAAGGGAAGGGAGGTGCTTATTTACAGGACCCATAAATAATAATAAAAAATGATATTTTAGTATGATCTCATCTGAGAAGCACACCTGGATGATGAGATGCCGGGGCAGGGGTGGGGGTGGGGAAGGAACCACCCAACCCTTCTATTGGATTTTGCACTGCTTTGGTAATGTTGAATGAACTATTTTCATCTTTATTTGATGATGCTAAGTCAAAGTATGCTTCCTGCTTCCTCTAGGATCTTTTGTATGTGATAGCCTACGGGCCTTCACAGGTGAAACCTCCAGCTGTGCAAATGTTGTTCCATTACTGGCCCAATTTAAAGCCTCCTGGGGCAATAAGTGAATACAGGGGCTTGCAGTACACAGGTAAGGAGGAAATAACCCTGTCATGCCCCATTTTTATTTCTCTTGTGCCACATTTACCTCACCAATTTATTATTATTTTTTAAAATCTGGCTGGATTATATTTATATGCCTTTAGATATTGTCATTAACCCTTTCTGAAACTGGGTGGTATAAATTACATGAATGAAATTGATTTCAAGAGCCTCTATGACACCATAGCAAATTGCCCAAGTCTCAGTCTCACTCGCGTTACGCCTGGACTGGGGTTCTAACAATGGCTAACCTCAATCAGACGTGTGAACAGCGGGTGTTGCTGCAGATTTGCCCACCATTGGGCAAAACCCCAACTGGCTAATTCTGCTTGGATAAGAAGACTTGCATATTTGACATTACCAGTTCATATGCTAAATAAAAATTAAGTGACCCTTCCTGTCTAGTTGGACAGGAAGAGTCAACAATCAGTGAATATTTGTATAACTAATAACTAAGAAATAGACATTGAATTCAAATGTAAAGGCTTATACTTACCAAAAAACAAGCGTCAGGTCCTATGTGTTGTTTATGTTTACATATTGTAAAATCAAAGAAGGAACCTATGGCTAACGGAGTTTCTGATGCCCCTGACTACCCTCTCCCCCCACTTTGTTGTCTATATATTTTTATGAAAATAGGCGAGGGGGATATTTTGGCAAGGTTAGCTTTTATTTGAGTTATTGTGAGATTCTGCACTGATGCTCTGAGAATCTCCTTTCTTGGTATTACTTGTCTTTCCAAAGGTGATTTGAGGTGGTTCAAAGGGGATTTAATTTAATTCAGATGTCTGATTTATGTTTCTGACTAAAGCCAAATGTTAGAGATCTTAACACCTGTTTTTTGGGCTTTACTGGTCTTTGATGGGCTTATTCTAAATTCAGAACAAATAATATTGGCTTTAGTGGTAGCAATAATGTTAATTAAAACAATGAAGGTAAATATTACCTTTTTAAAAAATGGAAATTGGTATCATTGGCATTTTAAATCATGGATAGTAGGGAATGCTTAAGTGTTGCTAAGTGGATAATTTGTAAAAACAGGCAAAAAGTTGGAAGATTAATAAAATAGATGAAATGACTAAAATATTCAGCTTCTCAGTAGATCCCTAAAATAAGCATTTACATGATATATGAATTGGGAACTGGTATCAAATGAAATTTACTTACTTGATAAATATTTGAAGAGTTTCTTTTATGAGCCAGGCACTATTTCTTGATGATGTAAGAACCGATTCAGAACCAGACCCCATGGAGCTTAATGCAATTTGGAGATGGAAATTGAGTCACTTATTCAACAAATATTTATGAAGTGTCTACTATTAGCCAGGTGTTATTCTAGCCACTGAGTGGTAAAGCAATGAAAAAAAGCAGACCCAAATCACTAATATCTTGGCACATACATTCCAGTTTTCTGGAAAAGACCAGGAAACCATTTTATAGTGTAGTAAGTACTAAGGTAGAACAAATACAGAGAGCTGTGGAAATATGCAGCAGGGTCCTCTGAACTCCCCTGATGGTGGGCAGGTTTGGGGAGGGTTAAGTTGTCAAGGAAGGTTCTCAAGTGAGTGAAAGGTAAGCCGATACCTGAAAGATAATGCACACTCTAGATGTCAAAGGGAGAGTGAATCATGAGTGGATAAAATGTAGATTTGAGGCAGAAGGAATAGCATGGTGGGTTCAGACTTGGAGGCCAGAGATAGCATGATCCTATTTAAGAACTGGAAAATGTTATGTGTAGCCAGACAATGGAGTGACAGGAGGAGAGCAGCTAGAGATAAGCAGAAAGCCTGGCAGGGCCTGTGAAGGAGTTGGGATTTTATCCTAACAGCAAAGGGAAACCACAGACAGGTTTTAAAGGGAGAGACCAACACAATGAGATTTGTCTGTTCAGAATATCCCAGAAGCCTCACAAACCGACAGTGGCTTCCGTTTACTCCCGTGACAGTACCCTCTGGGAAGAGCCAGCCGAACCTCTCTCCCCAGAATAGCTCAGTCTATGCCTGCCTACTAAGATCAGAGCGACTCTTTCTTCTTCTCTTGGCCTACTTGAACAAGATGTCTCTGTCTACGGGCATCCATCCTTCTGTCCATTCCTGTGATCATACCTCCACCCACTTCCATTCTTTCAACCTTGTGGCATTATGTGCCTGCTACCTGCCAGGTACCGTCCAAGGTCCTGGGGAAGCAACTCTCTTGGAACCCCCATTTTAGTGGACCATGGCATTCTGTACAGGAAACAAGAGATCATTGGAAAAAATCAATCGTTCTGGTCCATGTATTACTATTTATCTAGCACTGGCTGTTTGTCAGACATTGTTCTAGTTGCTTCTATCTCACTTAATATTTTAGTCTTTTCCCAATTGAACACAGTTATGGACCAAGCATCCTATTGGGTTTTATAGACATTTTCTCAGTCCTCAAAAAAAAATCTTGAGAGGTAGGTTTTCTTGTTTTGATGTTACAGGTGATGAGTGGGACACAGAATTTGAGTGACATCCCTAAATTCACACAGATAATAAAGGAACACAGCTTGAATTTGAACTTAGATTATCTTCATTGAAAACCCACATTTTCCTGTTCTAACAGTATGACATCACTTCTGTCAATTCAGTTCTTTAGCTAAACTTTAGCTGGAGCATTAGAAATTTTCTACAGTGTCTGCCACAATGAAATATGCACTGAAGGGTATCATCAGTATTTAGATGTCACTCCAACTCTAAATATACATTATTCCTAATGATAAAAATTATATGGATACAGAATTTTATGGGCTTGGAAACTCAAAGATAAAATACTTTCTTAGGGACCAGCAATTTTTATGTACTTTCTGAGTGATTTATTTCTTTTTTAAAAAGTAAAATTAATTTTTTAAAAGGAAACTTTGCTTTTAGAAAAATTATAGAAATATATAATAAGGAAAAAAAATACTGCTACCTAGAAATGACCAGTGTTAACATTTTGGTATATTTCTCTCTAGTTTTTTTGATGCATATTTTAAAACAAAATGAGTTCATATTGTATATAATTATACAAGGTTTCCATCCCAAGCTTCTATTGTGTCATTTTTCAAATACAGAAAAGTTTAAAGAATAATATTATGAACACACTTATAGCCATGTAGATTTAATAATTGTTAGTAATTAACCATTAGTTTACCTGTACATGTATGTGTATATAAGTTATTTGTTGCTTTTTAAGCATAGTAACATAGGAATAATTAGAGCTTATATGAAGATCAAACACTGAGGATTTGGTAATCTAGTGTTTGCCTCTTTTGGGCTTATTGCTATTTATCAAGAACAAAAACTACTTCAGTTATTTTGGTCATTAAGTATGAGTCTTAAAGATGCAAAAATTACAGGAAGTTTCTTGGCAATGGAAATAGCCATTATGTTGTTCTATAAAGCTCTGCTTCTGTGGGGGGAGAAAGAAATTATTTAGCCTTTTTCTGGTGACTGTGTCTCAACTAGTAAATAATTTAGATCAGCACCAGTTGTTGTGTAGTTTCTATCTGAACTATGGACCAAAAGATGTGGCACAAGATACATTTCCAAGACAGTTTGTTGCAAACGTAAAGAATAACTAAAGATAAGCACTACAAGGTTAGACTTTGGTCTAGGCTACCAGATATCTAACTTTATATTAGTACCATTGGATTCTTGAGTTGTATACACGTACCAGAAGTTCTACCTTTTATGTTGTAACTTCTCCATTATTGAGTTCTTGTCTTTTTGTTATTTTATCTCCACAAGCTTTAAAAAGTGTTTTAAACCTTTTATATTTGTACGTTATACACATGTGGAAAAACACACAAATTACGGGGAACATCCTCCACCATATTTACCACCGTGATTACCTTCTCCTTCTATCCCAAAAGTAACCACTAAATTGACTTGCAACATCAAAGATTAGTTTTGCCTATTGTTGAATTGTATATAAATGGAATCATATATTATTTATTTGTGTGTTTGTGCATGTGCGTGTGTGCATGTGTGTGTGTGTGTGTGATTTGTCTATGGGTTGAGCATAACCGTGTTTCATTCATTTTTATTGCTATATACATATTCTACAAAATGAATGTACCTCAGTGTATGTATTGATTTTACTATTAATGGATATTTGGGTTCCTGCTTTTTGGCTATTACAAGTAATTCTGTGAACATCCTTCTATATATCTTTTGGTGCATGCATGCACACATTTCTGTTAGATATATGCTGAGGGTGGGATTGTTGGATCAGAGGGTATGCATATATCTAATTTTTTTCATCTCCCCCTCCCCTGCATATATCTGATTTTGTTTGCAAACAGTTTTCCAAAAAGGGTTGTACTAATTTATACTCCCATTACCAGTATATGAGAGTTCTTTTTGTCTATATTCCACATTTTGGGCAATACTTTATTTTTTCAGAATTTTAGCCATTTTCAAGGGATGTAGAAGTATCTTACTGTGTTTATAATTTGCATTTCCCTGATTACTAATGAAGTTGGGCAATTTTTCATATATTTATTGACTATTTGGGTATCTTTATATAGTCTTTGTCAATAACATATGTTGCAAAATATATTTTCTTATTTTTTTTACTCTGTAAATGATGACTTTTGACTAGCTGAAGTTCTTATTTTAATGTAATCAAATTAGCAATCTTTTTCTTTATATCCTATCTAAGAAAATCTTTCCCAATACCAAAGTTATGATATTATTCTTTGTTATCTTCTAGAATATTTGTTTTTTACCTTGTACATTTAGATGTATCTAAAATTAATTTTTCTGTCTGGTGTGAGGTAAGGGTCAATTTTTTTTCTTACGGATAATCAGTAGACTCAACATCATTTATTGAAAAGATTGTCCTTTTCTTACTGCTCTGTAGTACCATTTTTGTCATAAATCAAGTGTCTATTTAAGGATGGTTCTCTTTCTGGATTCTTTACTTAGTTTAATTGGTATCTTTTTCCTTTTCCCAAAACCACACTGTCTGAATTAATGTAGTTTAATAATAAAACTTTATATCCTTCAGTGCGGGTCTTTCTACCTTGTTGTAACTGCTGTTCTCTTCATTGTCTCTCCCTGCTTCCTCTTCTTCCTGTTCTTTCTCCTCCTCCTTATTTTCTTCTTCCTCTTTCACCATTATTCCTAGCTATTTGCTAAATTAAACACACACAAACACACACCTAAACTATTAGAATTTTTACGGAGATTGCCTTGAATCTATAGATCAGTTTGGGGAACTGACATCGTTATAATATTGAATCTTCCAGTCCATGTGCTAGAAGTATATCTCATTTATTTAGGCTTTCTTTAGTTTCCTTCAGTGCTGCTTTATAGTTTTCTGTATAGATGACTTGCCTATATCTCATGTAGTGTGTTCCTAGGTATTTATTTTTTGATGTAATTGTCAATGATGTATCTTTGAAAAATTACTTATTCTAACTCTTCATTGCTAGTATGTAGACATGCAATTAATTCTTGTATATTGGTCTTGTATCCAGCAACCTTGCTAAATCACTTTTTAATTCTAATAATTTATTTGAAGTTTAAAAAAATTTCATGTGTGCAATTATATTATTGCTGAATAATAGCAGTTTAATGTCTCCTCTTCAGTCCTTAAGTCTTTATGTCTATTGACTTACTGTACTGGCTAAAACCTGCTGTGCTATGCTGAGTTTTAAGTTCCTTCATGGTTTCTTCTTTGACCCATTTAGAAGGATGATGATTAATTTCTAAACATATGGGGATTTTCCTTGTGAAGTTTTGTATTGATTCATAGCTTGATGTCTCTGTGGCCAGACAACATACTTTGAATTATTTCATTCCTTTAACACTTTTTACACTTTCTTTAGGGTTGAGCCTGTGGTCATTTTTTAATGTTCTGTGTACTTAAAAAAAACCTTTGTATTTGGCAGTTGTTTGATACTGTGTTCTATATATGTAAAATAAAATTTCTTAATTGTGTAATTCAAATCTTCTATATCTTTAGGTATTTTTGTCTTTTTCTTCTATTGGTTACCAAGAATAGAATTTAAACATCTCCTACTATGATTGTGGATTTGTGTATTCCTCCCTGTAGTTCTATCAGTATTTGCTGTATAAATTTGAAGACTGCATACAAATTTACAATGCAACATCTTTCTGGTGAATTGAAACTTTTACCATTATGAAATGCATGTTTTTATCTCTAGTAATGTTTATTTGTGTTAAAATCTACTTTGTCTTAGACTAATATAGATATGCCAGCTTTCATGAGTGTTTGCATAGTTTAACTGTCCACCCTTTTATTTTCAACTATTTTATATTCTTATATTTTCATGTGTGTTGTACGCAGCATGCAGTTCTATATTTTAAACTCAATTTTTATGATTTTTGCCTTTTATTTGGAGCACTTAGTTCATATCTGTCTATCTAATTACTGACATATTTGATTTTAAATCCACCATTTTTCTATTTGCTTTTTATTTCTCCTGCCTCTTTTGTGTTCCCTTTTTTCTCTCTTTTTTGCCTCTTTTGCACTGAATGAGCATATTTAAGTATTCTGTCTTACTGAGTTACTCAGTCTTCTGTATTCTCTTAATCTTTACCCTAGAGATTATACCAGGCATTCTTGACTTATCAATGTCTAGTATAAAATAGTACTTTTACCCTTTCCTGTAAAATGATAGAAGACTTTAACATTTTTTTGCCCCCTCCAAACTTCCATGCTATGCTTTTATGCTCTTTCTATTTTTATAATTTTAAAACATGTAATTATTGTTCTTTGAAGTCATTATTCACTCAATTTTCTTTTTCCTGGCGCTTTTTTTCTTTTTATATTTCTAAGCTCCCATCTGGGCTTTATTTATTTTTTCCTTAATAATAACCTTTCTATATTTCCTTTAGTGCCCTTCTACGGGATAAATTTTCTCAGTGTTTTTGAAATATCTTTGTTTTGACTTGATTTTTTACAGCTATTTTCTCAGTATATAGAATTCTATGACAGTGATTTTATTTTCACACTTTGAAGGTATTTCATGATCTTTTCATTTTCATTGATTCTTTTGAGAAGTCAGCTATCATTGTTGCTCTTTTGAAAGTAAACTGCCTTTCTTTTTTTTTTTTTAAAGATTTTATTTATTTATTTGACAGAAAGAGAGAGAGAGAGAGTGAGCGCACAAGCAGGGGGAGCACCAGAGGGAGTGAGAGAAGCAGGCTTTCCACTGAGCAGGGACCCCGATGTGGGGCTCGATCCCAGGACCCTGGGATCATGACCTGAGCCGAAGGCAGACGCTTAACTGACTGAGCCACCCAGGTGCCCCAAACTGCCTTTCTTTATTTTGAAAAATTTTCTTTTTTTCTAATTGGTTGAAATTTTAAAGAAAATATCTTTTTTCCAGTTTTATTGAGAAATAATTGATGTATCACTGTATAAGTTTAAGGGCATACAGCATGATGATTTGATTTACATATATTGCGATTATCATGACAGCTTCAGCTAACATCCAGCATGTCATATAGATACAATATAAAGAAAAGAAAGATGAAAAGAAAAAAATTTCTCCATGTGATGAGAATGCTTAGGATTTACTCTCTTAACAACTTTCCTATATATCATATGGCTGTGTTAACTGTAGTCATCATGTTGTACATCACATCCCTAGCACTTATTTGTCTTATAACTGAAAATTTATACCTTTTGACCGCCCTCCTCCAATTCCCCCTTCCCCCACCTTTCACCTCTGGTAACCACATCTGATCTCTTTTTCTAATGAGTTTTTTTTTTTTTAAAGTAAAATCATACAGTATTTGTCTTTCTCTGTCTGACCTATTTCATTTAGCATAATGCGTTCAAGGTCCATCCATGTTGTTGTAAATGATAGGATTTCCTCATTTTTCATGACTAAATAATATTCCATCATGTATGCATATCACAACTTCTTTATTCATTCATCCATGATATACACTTAAGTTGTTTCCATGTCTTGGCTATTGTAAATAATGCTGCAATAAACATGGGGGATGCAGCTCTCTTTTTGAGTTAGTGCTTTCATTTCCTTTGGATATATTCCCAGAGGTGGAATTGCTGGATCATACGGTAGTTTTATTTTAATTTTTCAAGGTTACTCCATATTGTTTTCCTTAATGGCTGTACCAGTTTACAGTCCCCCCAACAGTGTACAAGGAATACCTTTTTTCCACGTCCATACTAGCATTTGTTTTCTCTTGTCTGTTTGATCATGGCCATTCTAACAGGTGTGAGATGAGATAATTTGCATTTCCCCAACGACAAGTGATGTTGAACAAATTTTCATGCGCCTGTTGGCCTTTTGTATATCTGCTTTTAAAAAATGTCTATTCAGCTATTCAAGTCCTTTGCCCATTTTAAAAATTGGGTTATTTGTGTTTTTGCTATTGAGTTCTATGAACTCTTTATGTATTTTGGATATTAATCCCTTATCAGATACATGGTTTGTAAGTAAATATTTTTTCCATTCTGTAGGTTGTTTTTTTGCTTTGTTGTTTCTTTTGCTGTACAGAAGCTTTTTAGTTTGATGTAGTCCCACTTTTTTTATTTTTGATTTTGTTGTTTATGCTTTAGGTGTTGTATCCAAAACGTCATTACCAAGACCCATGTCAAGGAGCTTTATTCCTGTGTCTTCTAATAAGAGTTTCATGGTTTCAGGTCTTACATTTAAGTCCTTGATAAATTTTGAGTTAATTTTTTGTGAGTGGTATAAGATAATGGTTCAGTTTCATTCTTTTATATGTGAATATCAAATTATACCAGCACCATTTATTGAAGAAACTGTCTTTTATCCATTGAAGTATTCTTGACCCCTTGTCAAATATTTACTTGGCTATATATGCTTCAGTTTATTTCTTGGCTTTTGATTCTGTTTCATTGGTCTATTTGTCTGTTTCTATACAATACCATACTGTTTTGTGTACTATAGCATTATAGTATAGTTTGAAATCAGGGAGTGTGATGCCTTCTGTTTTGTTCTCCTTTCTTAGGATTTCTTTGGTTATTTGGGGTCTTTTATGGTTCCATATACATTTTAGGACTGTTTTTTCTACTTCTGTAGAAAATGCCATTGGAATCTTTTTTTTTTTTTTTTAAGATTTTATTTATTTGCGAGAGAGACAATGAGAGACAGAGAGCATGAGAGGGAGGAGGGTCAGAGGGAGAAGCAGACTCCCTGCTGAGCAGGGAGCCTGATGCGGGACTCAATCCCGGGACTCCAGGATCATGACCTGAGCCGAAGGCAGTCGCTTAACCAACTGAGCCACCCAGGCGCCCGCCATTAGAATCTTAATAGGGGTTGCATTGAATCTATGATGGCTTTTGGTAGTATTGACATTTTAATAATATTAATTCTTCTACTCTATGAACATGCAATACCTTTCTATTTATTTGTGTCTTTGATTTCTTTCATTAATGTCTTGCAGTTTTCAGGATAGAGATTGTTCACCTCTCTGGTTAAATTTATTCCTAAGTATTTTATTGTTTTTGATGCTACTGTAGATGGGATCAATGTTTTTATTTCTTTTTCAGAAAATTTATTGTTAGTGTATAGAAATGCTACTGATTTTTGTGTGTTAATTTTGTATCCTGCAACTTTATTGAATCATTGATTAGATCTAACAGATTTTTGGTTATGTCTTTAGGATTTTCTATATAAAATCATGTTATCTGCAAATAGAGATAATTTTACCTCTTCCTTTCCAATTCTCATACCTTTTATTTCTTTTTCTTGCCTGACTGCTCTAGCTAGGACTTCTAGTAGTGAGTTTAATAGGAGTGGTGAGAATGGGCACTCTTATCTTGTTCCTGATCTTAGAGGAAAGGATTTTAACCTTTGATTGTTGAATATGTGGTTAACTATAGGCTTGTCATATATGGCCTTTAGTATGTTGAGATATGTTCCTTGTATGCCTTGTTTGAATTTTTATCATGAATAGATGTTGAATTTTGTCAAGAACTTTTTCTGTGCCTATTGAAATGAATATATGATTCTTTTCTTTCATTCTATTAATGTGATATATTACACTAATTGATTTGCATATGTTGAGTGATTCTTGTATTCCAGGGACAAATCCCAATCAATCATGGTAAATAATACTTTTATGTGCTGCTGAATTTGGTTTGCTAGTATTTTACTGAGAATTTTTGCATCTATATTAATGAAGGATATTGGCCTGTAGTTTTCTTTTCTAATAGTGTCTTTTTCTGGTTTTGGCATCAGGATCATGCTGGCATCATAAAATGAGTTTGGGAGTGTTCCAACCTCTTTGATTTTTTGGAAGTGTTTGAGAAGGATTGTTGTTTTCTTTTTTAAGTGTTTGGTAAAAGTCATCAATGAAGCTATTTGGTTCTGGGCTTTTGTTCATTGGGAGGTTTTTGATTACTGATTCAATCTCCTTACTAGTAATCAGTCTATTCAGATTTTCTATTTCTTTCTGATTGAGTCTTGGTAAATTGTATGTTTCTAAAAATTATTCCATTTCTTCTAGGTTGTCCAGTTTGTGTGCATATGGTTGTTCACAGTAGCCTCTTAAGCTCCTTTTTATTTCTGTGGTATCAGTTGTAATGTCTCCTTTTTCACTTATAATTTTGTTGATTTGGGTCTTCCCTCTTTTTTCCTTTGGTTAGTATAGCTAAGGATTTGCCAATTTTGTTTATCTTTTCAAAGAAGTAATTCTTAGTTTGGTTAATCTTTTTTATTGGTTTTCTGTTCTTTATTTCACTTATTCTGCTCTACTCTTAATTATTTCCTTTCTTCTGCTGACTTTGGGCTCATTTTGTTCTTTTTTTTTTTTTTTTGAAGATTGTATTTATTTATTCATGAGAGACAGAGAGAGAGAGAGAGAGGCAGAGGGAGAAGCAGGCTCCCAAGGAGCAGAGAGCCCGATGCGGAACTCGATCCCAGGACCCTGGGATCATGACCTGAGCCGAAGGCAGACGCTTAACCATCTGAGCCACCCAGGCGCCCGGGCTCATTTTGTTCTTTTTAGTTCCTTATGGTGTGGAGTTAGGTTGTTTATTTGGGATTTTTCTTGCTTCTTAATATAGTCATTTATTGCTATGAATTTCCCTCTTTGAACTGCTTTTACCACATCCCATAGGTATGTTTCCATTTTTGTTTGTCTCGGGAAACTTTTTTATTTCATCTTTAATTTCTTCTGTGATCCATTGGTTGTTCAAGAGAGTGTTGTTTAATTTCTATGTGTTTGTGAATTTTCCAGTTTTCTTCTTTTTATTGACTTCTGGTTTCATGCCATTGTGGTTACAGAAGATATGTGGTATGATTTCAGTCTTCTTGAATTTGCTAAGACTTGTTTTGTGGTCTATCTATATATGTGTGCCCTATATATATGGTCTATCTTAGAAAATGTTCCACGTGTGCTTGAGAAGAATGTGTATTATACTGTTGTTGGATAGAATGTTCTGTTTATGTTTATCATGTTCATTTGGTCTGTAGTGTTCAAATCTGCTGTTTCTTTATTGATTCTGTCTGGGTGATCTCTCCATTGCTGAGAGTAGGTTTTCTTTATTTTTTGATTTTTCAGCAGCTTTACTATGATATATCTAGTTGTGATATTATTTATGTTTGTCTTTTGGGGGGGATTCATATGACTTCGTGGCTTGATGTCTCAAGTTTTGGGAAATTGCCAGGCATTATCTCTCTTTTGTTAGTGATAATAGTACTTTATTAAGGCATATTTTACATACAGCAAGATGCACAGGTATCACATATATGGCTGGATCAATTTCGACAAATGTATAATGCTCATTTAATCATCACCCAGATAAAGATAATAGCATGTTTCCATCACCCCCAGAAAGTAATAGCATGACTCTTTCTAATCAGTGCCCTCTCTTCCACCTTGATGTAGTCACTGCTCCTGTTTATATATATTTCCTATATTCATATAATTCAGGGATTCATATAAGTAGAGATCAAAGTATGTTTGTGTCTGATCAGAGATTTTGCATCTGACTTTTTCACTCACAGAATGTTACTCAGATTAATCTATGTCATTGAGGATATTAGTAGTTCTTTTAATTGCTAAGTAAGTATTCTACTCCATGAATATACCAGCTTTTTTTTTTTCCAACTCTGATATTCATGTACATTGGGTTTGTTTCAAGTTTATGGCCAATATATATGAAGCTGCTATGAACATTTTATACAAACCTTGTGTGGGCATATGCATTCATTTCTCTTGGGTATATACCTAGAAGTGTAATTGCTGGGTCATAGGGTTTATAAGAAAATTCTAAATAGCTCTGTAAAGTGTTTATGCCATTTTACATTTCATCCAATAATGTATGAAAGTTTCAGTTGCTATACACCCTTGCTAACACTTGCAACTCTCAGTGTTTTGAATTTTAGCTATTCTGGTGGGTGTGTATCTCATTGTAGTTTTAATTTGCATTTCCTGGATGATTGATGTTGAGTGTCTCTTCAAATTCTTGTTGGTCATTCAGATATCTTATTTTATGAAGTACCTGATGAAATCTTTTACATAGGCATTAATTAGATTGTTGGCCTTTTTTTAAAAATTTAAATTCAATTAGCCAACATATAGTACATCATTACTTTTTGGTGTAGTGTTCAGTGATTCATTAATTGCATATAACACCCAGTGCTCATCAGATCGTGCCCTCCTTCATGCCCATCACCCAATTACCCCATCCCCCCACCTCCCTCCCTTCTGCAACCCTTAGTTTGTTTCCTAGAGTCAAAGTCTCTCATGGTTTGTTTCCCTCTCTGATTTCTTCCCTCAGTTTTCCCTCCCTTCCCCTATGGTCCTCTGCACCATTCCTTATATTCCACATATGAGTGAAACCAAATGAGAATTGTCTTTCTCTGATTGACTTATTTCACTTAGTATAATACCCTTCAGTTCCATCCATGTCGATGTAAATGGTAGGTAGTCATCCTTTCTGATGGCTAAATAATATTCCATTGTATATATATACCACATCTTCCTTATCCATTCATCTATTGATGGACATCTCGGCTCCTAAAATTTGTATGGAACCAGAAAAGACCCTGAAGAGCCAGAGGAATGTTGAAAAAGAAAACCAAAGTTCCATTGTATATATGAACCACATCTTCTTTATCCATTCGTCTGTTGAAGGACATTTGGCTTCTTCCACACTTTGGCTATTATGGACATTGCTGCTATGAACATTGGGGTGCATGTGCCCCTTCTTTTCACTACATCTGTATCTTTGGGGTAAATACCCAGTAGTGCAATTGCTGGGTCACAGATAGCTGCATTTTAAACTTCTTGATTATTGTTTTACAGTTGTTTTTATGTAGTCTGGTAGGAGTCATTTGTTAGATTTATATATTACAAATATTTTCTTTCAATATAGGATTGCTGTTTTACTTTCCTAACAGTCTTTTGATGAGCATGAGTTTTTAATTTTGATAAACTAAAATTTATTATTTTTTCATTTATGGTTAGTGCCTTTTATGTCCTAAGAAATATTTGCCTTCTCCAAGATAGTCTTCCTTGTTTTCTTGTGGAAGCTTTATAGTTTAGCTCCCACATTTAAGTGTTTAGTTTAATTTTTGTGTGTGGTAGGTATGGCTCATTTATTTATTTATGGTTTGTTCCAGCACCCTTTGTTGAAAAGTTTATCCTCTGACTTGTATTGGCCTCTTGGTCAAATATATGTGAGCATATTTCTGGACTGTATGTTGTTTCATTGATCTGAATACCAGTACAAATACCTTAAATACTTTGGCTTTATAGTCTTAAAGCCAGATAGTACAAGTCTCTGACGGGTTTTCTTTGCCTAGTTTAGGTCTAATGCATTTCCATATAAACTTCAGTATCAGGCTTCATTTCTACAAAAATAATTCTGCTGGGATTTGATCTGGATTGTGTTAAATCTATGGTTCCATTTGGAAATGATTGATATTATAAAAATATTGTTTTCTAATCCATGAACATGATATATCTCTTCATTATATAGGTCTTTTAAAATTTCTCTCTGCAGTGTTCTGTTGTTTTCAGTATAGCATTTTTGTATTTCTTTTGTTAAATTGGTTCGTAGATATTTGATTGTTTTTGATGCTGTTGTAAATGGCATTATTTAAAAATTTAATTTCCAATTGTTTATTGACAGTATGCAGATATTTAGTTGTTTTTTGCATATCCATGTTTAGCCCATGATTTTGCTAAATTCAGTTAGTACTAGTAGTTGGTTGATTCCTTGGATTTTCTATATAAACAGTGGTGTCATCTGTAGATAAAGACAAATTGCTACTTTCTTTCCAATTTTTATACCTTTATCGTTGTTTGTTTACTTGTTTGTTTCATTGCCTAGGACTTTCAGAACAATGCTGAATGAAGTGGTGTAAGAATGACCACCATTGTGTTGTTCCTGACTTTAGGGAATATTTCACCATTAAGTGGTCTTTAGCTTTAGGGTTTTGTGGATATCCTTTATGGTCAGTTTGGGGACGTTTTGGTTTCATTTCCAATTGACTGAGAGCTTTTATCCTGAATAGATGTTAAACTTTTTCAAATACTTGGATAAAATAAAACAACAACAGATGAGAAAACAATAAAAATTATGTATTTCATTGTTTTCTGCCCTTTACTGTTTTCTTCCTTTTCTTTTCTTGAGTTTAATTTTCTCTCCTTTCCCCCCTAGGTTCTTGAAGTGAAGGCTTAGATTGTTGACTTTCAGCACTAAAATTTTTTCTAATTATCCATTTTTTTCCTTCAGATTTTTATTTTAATTCTAGTTAGTTAACATATAGTGTAATATTGGTTTCAGGAGTAGAATTTAGTGATACATCACTTACATATAACACCTAGTGCTCATCATAACAAGTGCCCTCCTTAATCCCTATTACCCATTTAGCCCATCCCCCACCCACCTCCCTCCATCAACCCTCAGCTTGTTCTCTATCATTAAGAGTCTCATGGTTTGCTTCCCTCTCTCTTTTTTTCCTCCCCATATGTTCATCTGTTTTGTTTCTTAAATTCCACATATGAGTGAAATTGTATGGTATTTGTCTTTCTCTGACTGACTTATTTTGCTTAGCATAATACACTCTAGCTCCATCCATGTTGTTGCAAATGGCAAGATTTCATTCATTTTGATGGCTGAGTAATATTACACACACACACACACACACACACACACCACACCACACCTTCTTTATCCATTCATCTGTTGATGGACATTTGGACTCTTTCCATAAATTGGCTATTGTTGATAATGCTACTGTAAACATTGGGATGCATGTACCCCTTTGAATCTGTATTTTTATATCCTTTGGGTAACTATCTAGTAGTGTATTTGCTGAGTCATAGGGTAGTATTATTTTTAACTTTTTGTGGAACCTCCATACTGTTTCCTAGAGTGGCTGCACCAGTTTGCATTCCCACCAACAGTGTAAGAGGGTTCCCCTTTCTCCACATCCTTGCTAACATCTGTCATTTCCTGTGTTGATAATTTTAACCTTTCTGACCAGTGTGAGGTGGTATCTCATTGTGGTTTTGATTTGTGTTTCCCTGATGATGAGTGATGTTGAGCATCTTTTCATGTCTGTTAGCCTTCTGGATGTCTTCTTTGGAAAAACGTCTATTCATGTTTTCTTCCCATTTCTTAACTGGATTATTTGGCTTTGGGGTGTTGAGTTTGATAAATTCTTTATAGATTTTGGATACTAACCATTTATCAGCTAAGTCATTTGCAAATATCTTCTCCCTTTCCATCAGTTGCCTTTTAATTTTGTTGTTTCCTTCCCTGTGCAGAAGCTTTTTATCTTGATGAGTCCCAATATTTCGTTTTTGCTTTGGTTTCCCTTGCCTCTGGAGACATGTCTAGCAAGAAGTTGCTAGGGCTAAGGTCAGAGAGGTTGCTGCCTGTGTTCTCCAGGATTTTGACCGTTTCCTGTTTCACATTTAGGTCTTCCATCCATTTGGATTTTATTTTTGTGTTGGTGTAAGAAAGTGGTCCAGTTTCATTCTTCTACATGTTGCCGTCCAGTTTTCCCAACACCATTTGTTGAAGAGACCGTCTTTTTTCCATTGGATATTCTTTCCTGCTCTGTTGAAGATTAGTTGGCCATATAGCTGTGGGTCCATTTATGGGTTTTCTATTCTGTTCCATTGATCTATGTGTCTGTTTTTGTGCCAGTACTATACTGTCTTGATGACTACAGCTTTGTAACATAGCTTGACGTCTGGAATTGTGATGTCTCCAGCTTTGCTATTCTTTTTTAAAATTACTTTGGGTATTCAGGGTCTTTTCTGGTTCCATACAAATCTTAGGATTGTTTGTTCTAGCTCTGTGAAAAACGCTAGTGGTAATTAATCCATTTAAGGTTACCAGTTTCCCTCTAAGCTCTACATTAGCTGTATCCCATGAATTTTGATTTGTTGTGTTTTCACTCTCATTCATTTAAAAATATTAAAAAATTTTTAGTGCTAGATCTTTGCCTGTGTTATTTAGGAGAATGTTGTTTAATTTCCAAATATTTGGGTTCTAGTAATTTTTTGTTTTGATTTCTACTGTAATTCATTGTAATCAGTGAATTTTTTAATACTATAAGGATGTCATACCATTTTTTTCTGATAATGAAACAAATTATCAGACAAATTTGACACTATTCTTGTGATTTTATCCCTAAATGTAATATGATATTTTTTCTCTGCCTCTTTTAAAGATTTTCTCCTTATTTTTGGCATTTAGTAGTATTAATGTAGTTTCATTATGATCTGCTTAAGTGTAGTGGTCTTTGTATTTATTCTGCTTGAGGTTTGTCAAGCTTCTTGAATTTGTGGTTTTATGTTCGTCATCAGTGTTGGAAAAATGTTGGGTGTTATCCTTTCCAGGTATTTATTCTGCCCCTTTCTTTTTCTCCTCTCCTCTTGGGATTTAAAACAAAATATTTGTTATTGTTTCAGAGGTCTCAGGTACTCATCTCCCACCTATGTATTTTGGGGAAAAAAAAAAGTTTATCTGTGCTTTAGTTGGGTTTATATTAACCTGTCTTTAGGTTTACTAATCCTTTCTTCTGCTGTGTCCAATATTTTTTTAAAAGTCTATGTATATTTTTGTTTGTTTGTTTATTTTTGTTTTTTGTATCCCTCTTTCTGGAACTCCAGTGACATATATGGTAGACCTTTCTTCCGTGTATCCTATGAATAATTTTTGTATTCTCCTCCCCCATTTCATCTTTCTGTGCTTCATGCTGAATCTTTTTTTTCCAAATTATCTTTCTTTTCACTAATTCTGTAACCTCCTAATTGTATTCTTAGTTTTGTTAATTGTATTTTTAAGCTCTAGAAATTCCATTTAGTGCTTTAAAAAAGAAATCCCAATTCCTTTATGATATCTTCTAACTTGTCTTTTACTTTATAGAACATATTAGGCATAGTTATTTTAAAGTTTGTTTCTGATAATTCAATTTTCTGAATCTCTGGAAATGCTGATTTTTATTGTCATTTCTTTTGTTTACTTGTCTTGTATGTAAATATATTTTTAATTATGTGCAAGACAATACATAGAAAAACTGTAGAGCTAATTTGAGGGTTAGAATGTTATATTTCTTTAGATAGGGTTTGCTTTTGCCTCTGGAAATTTTGAGGCTATGGACATTAGTAATCCAGGTCACCTTAATGCACCTCAGAAAAAATGTATAGTCCATTCTTGAGATGATTTGAGGCTGGTCTCGGGCCCTTTGAGGGTTGGTCTGATTCTGGTTCCCTTTACTCTATGGTATGGCCTTTTGGGACCTCTGCCCACAATCTAGGGAGATTTTTAGGTATCCCATTCCTTGATTGTCCCCAAATTTCAATTTTTGTTCTCCTACTTCAAAGAGTTTGTTGAAGTCTGCTCATCTTGTGGAATTGACCGATAGAGAAATAGACAAAGGAGGAAGCATGGCCTTAAATGCCAATTTCACCTTTTGATGATTCTTTCTTTTTTTGGATCATGGCCCCATAATTCTCCCATTCTGTTCTCTGTTTTTGTTTGTTTGTTTGCTTTTGCTTTTAATTTTGTCCAGTTTTCTAATTGTTCTCACTAAGACAATCAGCTTGAATTAATTTTTCTGTCATTTTTTGGGAAATGGAACCTAAACTCATTCTGTAATATTTTCAAGAGTGGAATGTCAGTCCTATATATTTTTTGAGTTCAGCTATATAAGAATATCTTTCTATTTCTTCACACATGAGAGAAAACTGCTTCACTGTGAAAAATATGTAAATATTGCTTCATTGTTTTCTGGCATTTAGAATTATAGAAGACAAATCTTAGGCCAGTGTTATTTGTCTATTATAGAAATCCTTTTGGTTGCTCTTAATTCTTGGAGATTTACTTATTAAAAAAACTTTTCTTATATATATATATATTTTAAGGATTTACTTATTTATTTGAGAGAGAGAGAGAAGGGGCAGAGGGAGTGGGAGAGAGGATCTCAAGCAGACTTCACGCTAAGGAAGGAGCCCAACTCAGGGCCTGATCTCACGACCCTGAGATCATGACCTGAGCTGAAGCCAAGCATTGGAGGCTCAATCGACTGCACCACCCAAGTGCCCCTTTCTTACATATTTTTTATATATGAGTATCTTTTTATTGACTTTTGCCTATAATGTTAAGAGTGTTTTCAATCCGGAAATTCAGGTTCTTTTTCAATCTTTTAAAGGAAATTTCTCATTAATGAAATTTTAAATTATTGCTTTTTTCAAATTGTTTTGGTATGTTCCTCAGGAATACCTACAATTCATAGGTTAGATTTTCATTTTCTGTGCTATGTAGCTATTCTAACCACTATTTTTTTCGTATTTTTATCTTGTATATTCTTAGCTTCTCAGTTTGGTTTACTGTATAACTTACTTGACTTTTCCCCCAAATCAGCTCTATTTATTGCTTTGAATTAGGTTTCTAATTTTTCTCTTTTATTTTTAGTTTAATTATACTTAACATATCTCTTGTCCAAATTCATTTTTATCTCATTCTGTTAGCTTCCCATCTCACCATGAATTTCTATGACTTTCTACTCCTGTTTTTATAGAGGCCATGTGTTCTCGCATCAAGTTGCAGATGCTATAATACCTATTTTGATTCATAGACTAGATAGTTTTCAGACATGTTTTCTCTCAGGCCAGTATGATATTCTTTCCTTTGAAGTATCTATTTGGTTGGCCCTTTGTTTTTTTCTTTTTAAAATCAATTTTGCTGGTCCTCTTAGTGGCCAAATGAGTCTGGACCATGCCCCATAGTGATGCTGTCCTGGACCATGTAGCAGCCAGGTGAGTCTGAACCAGGATTGAAGTCCCATCAGTGGGGACCATCTTGTACCCGGCTTCCATCTCTTCATCCTGAGGGTGCAGAGGTCTGAGCCAGGCCAGGAGTGTTGGGCCTCTTTGACCAGATGCACATGTGTGTTCACCTAAGGGAACCTCATCTGTGTGAATGAGGAGGCTGTGGCCAGGCGACTGGGCCACTGGCCACCCCTGCAGTATCAACTAGATTGCGGTGTGGCCTGATTGCTATGTTCATTCCTTATATGTGCAAAGACTTGAGCCAGGCTGCATGGGTTCCATCCTGGCTCCAGCATGACCTTGTTAAGTTACTTAAGCGTTCTATGCTGGATCTGTGACCTTTGAGGATATGGTCATGGACTTAACTCTGGAAGAGTGGCAGCAGCTTGATTCTGCTTAGAGGACTGTCTTCAGGGACGTGATGCTAGAAAGATAGGAACCACACATCAGTGGGATGCCCTGTTTCCATGTCAGATGTGATCTTCAAATTGGAGCCAGGAAAAGAGCTGTGGATGATGGCAGAAGGAACACCACCTCCAGGCTAGTCTCGGAGATGACTGGGGAATTGCTAATCAAATAGGAATACACCAAGTATATAAGGAGAGACTTCGGAATCAAGTGAACTGCATCTATGATAAAACACCTACTGAGCAGAAAGGCTATGGATACGAAGGTTTTGCAAACATATTTCATCTCATCTCATTTGCAAACATATTTTATCCCATCAAGACAAAAAACTCCATAAGCATGTCTTAGGTGGAAGGAGTTTAAAAGATAACTTAGATTTCCTTAATTTAGAAGAGAGAACCTTTATGAACTTAGTGGAGATGAAAAATCATTCAGTTATAATTAATTTCAAATGAAGCATGACAAAGTTCATACAGGTAAGAAAACCTATGAATGTGGGAATGTGTTTAATCAGAAGTCCTATCTGATTGGACACCAGAATGTCCATCCGGGAGTCGGAATGTAATGAGTGTGGGAAAGTCCTTACTGATCAATAATCCTTTACTAGACACATGAGATCTCATTCAGGTGAGAGACACTATGAATGCAAATTCTGCCAGAAAGCCTTTAGTAGAAAAATGTACCTCATTATACACCAGAGAATTCAAACTAGAGAGAAACTCTATGAAAGTGGAAATGCCTTCAGTAGTAGTTTTTATCTTAATCAGCATGAGAAAAGTGCGTACTGGTAATAAACCCTATAAATATAATGAATGTGGGAAGCTGTCCTGTCTGTGGTGGTTACAGCAGTCCTGACAGACTAAGACATCATTACTGCATTTAAACTTCAAATCACAAATTACTTTGGCAAGAAGAATTCTGAAATTTTTTTCTCTTCTGAACTTGTGTCAGTTAGGATTCCTTTGTGTTGGAAATGACACAATATTTAAAACTGATTTAACAAAAGGAAGTTTATTGGTACATATCACGGGAAAGTCCAGTATAGCTACTTAAAAGGAAAAAAAAAGAGATAATTTGACAACTTGTGAAAAGACTCAATATTGAGTCTTCTGATCCATGAACATGGAGTATCTAACCATTTATTTAGGCCTTGTTTAATTTCTCTCAGCAATGCTTGCTAGTTTTCAGTGTATAGGTCTTAGAGATATTTTGTTAAAGATATTTGTAGATACTTTACGGGTTTGGATGCTATTGTAAAGAGTATTTAAAAATTTAATATTCTACTTGTTTATTGCCATTACATAAAAATATAATTGATATTTAAAAAATTATTTTATTATGTTATGTTAATCACCATACATTACATCATTAGTTTTTGATGTAGCGTTCCATGATTCATTGTTTGCATATAACACCCAGTGCTCCATTCAGTATATGCCCTCTTTAATACCCATCACCAGGCTAACCCATCCCCTCACCCCCTCTCCCCTCTAGAACCCCCAGTTTGTTTCTCAGAGTCCATAGTCTTTCATGGTTCATCTCCCCCTCCTATTCCCCCCCCCTTCTTTTCCCCCTTCCTAGTATCTTCTTCTTTTTTTTTTTTTTTTTAACATATAATGTATTATTTGTTTCAGAGGTACAGGTTTGTGATTCAACAGTCTTACACAATTCACAGCACTCACCATGTGCTATGGTGAGTGCTGAAAATGTAATTGATTTTTGTATTTTGACTTTATATCCAGTGACCTTGCTAAACTCACTTATTAGTTTTTGTAGCTTATTTATAAGTTTCTTAAGATATTCTGTGTACATGATTATACTCTCTTGCAAATAAATATAATTAAAATTTTTTCTTCTTCCTTACTAATTTGTATGTCTTCCTAACTCGCCTGCCTGCCTTCTTTCCTCCCTCTCTCTCTCCCTTCTTTTCTTCTTTCCTACCTATCCTCCTTCTTTTCTCTCTTTCCTTTTCTCATTGCAGTGGTTCATGTTTCCAGTTCAATGTTGAATAGGAGTGCTACAAGTGGATATCTTTGTTTTCTCCCCTAGTCTCTAGGGGGCATGTATTCAGACTTTCAGCATTAAATCTGATGTTGGTTGTAGGCTTTCCACAGATGCTTTTTATCAGAGTGGGGAAGTTCCTATCTATTCTTAGTTTACTGAGAGTTTTTATCATGAGTGAATGTCAATTTTAGTCAAACACATTTTCTTCTATTAAGATGATCATATGACTTCTTTCCTTTATTTTGTTAATATGGTAAATTACATTGCTTTGCTTTGCATTGTGAATTCAACCTTATATTACCTGGGCTAAGTTCCATATTGTCAGCTTTATTATGTTGCCAGACTCAGTTTGCTAGTTTTTGTTAAGTTTTCTTGCTCCTACACTTATGAGGGACATTGACCTAGTTTTCTTTTATTATAATTGTCATCTGGTTTTGTTTACAGAATGATGCTGACCTCATAAAATGAGTTGGGAAGAATTTCCTCCTGTTCTATTTTCTGAAAGAGTTTTTGTAGAATTTGTATTATTTATTCCTTAAATAATTAATAGAATTCACTGGTGAATCCATATGGACTTGGGGTTTTCTCTTTAGGAAGGTTTCACATTATCAATTCAATTTAATGTTATGGGGCGTTTAAGTTTTCAACTTTTTATTCAGTCATATTTGTAATTTTGTAATCTGTTTTTTTGAGGAATAAACGATTTATGCATTTTGTCTAACTTGCCAAATTTATTGGCATATCTATAGGATCTGTGGTGATGCCCTACCTTTCACTCTTGATACTGGTAATTTGTTTTTTTCTTTTTCTCTGTTTTTTTTTTAATTCATCAGGCTAGCTAGGTGGCTTATCAATTTTATTGGACTTTCCAAAGATCCAGCACTTGGTTTTATGATTTTTCTCTATTGGTTTCTTGTTTTCAGTTTCATTGATTTCTGCTTCTGTCTTTATTATTCCTTCTATTAACATTGAGTTTAACATGTTCTTTTTCTGTCTTATTAAGATAGAAGCATAAATTGTTTATTTTGGACTTTTTATATTATCTAATTTAATAATTTAAAGCCATAAATTTACCTTTAAGCATTGTTTAGTTTCATCCCACAAATTTGATATGCTGTGATTTCATTGTATTTCAATACAGAATATTTTCTAATATTCCTTATGATTTTTCCTTTGATTTGTGGGTTGTTTAGGAGTGTGTTTAAGTGCACAAATATTTTTTATTTTCAAGATATCTTTTTATTTATTTCTAGTTTAATTTCACTGTGGTCAGGAAATGTACTCTATGATTTCATTCCATCTAAATTTTTGAACCTTATTTTATGGACCAGAATATTGTCTCAAGACTGAGAGGATTGTTGAAATTTATAACACTAATTATGGATTTATTTCTCTTTCAGTTCTGTCAGTTTTGCTTCATTTAATTTGAAACTCTATCATTAGATGCACACATATTTATGATTGATATGTCATTTTGATGAATTGACTCATCATGAAATATTCTTCTTTATTATTGGTAATATTCTTTGTTCTGGAGTCTACTTGTCTCATATTTATGTGGACACTCCAGCTTTCTTGTAATTAGCATTATATTAGTGTGGTGTAACTTTTTCTGTTTACTCTTTTAAAAAATATTTATTTATTTGAGTAATCTCTACACCCAGTGTGGGGCTCACAACCCCAAGATCAAGAGTTGTATGCTTTTCTGACTGAGCCAGCCAGGCGCCCCTCTGTTTACTTTTAACTTATCTATCTTTATATTTCAAGTGTGTTTCTCACAAGCAGCCTATATTTTGGTAATGGTTTTTGAAAAAGTTAAATCCTTTTTAACAATCTCTGCCTTTTAGACCATTTACATGCCATGTAATTATTGTTTAGGCCATTTACATTTAATGTAATTACAGATATGGTTGGGCTTACGTCTATCATCTTACACTTGTTTTCTATTTGTCCCAATTATTCCTTGTTCATTTCTTTTTATTAGCTTGTCTTCTTTTTGGTTAATTGTTTTTAGTATTCCATTTTATCTTTGTATTGAATTATTAACTATACCATTTTAAGAAGAATTGCTCTAGGGTTTACAATATGTACCTTTAACTTCACAGTCTACCTTCAAATAATATTATACTAGTTTACATGTAATATAAGAACCCCGTGCATTTTCATTTCCTCCCTTCCATCCTTTTTTGTTCTTGTTATCAAATATTGACTTCTATATATATTATTAGTCTCACAATACATGGCTGTTCTTGTTTTAAACAGAAAATCTTTTTTTAAAAAAGATTTTATTTATTTATTCATGAGAGATAGAGAGAGAGAGAGGCAGAGGCAGAGGGAGAAGCAGGCTCCCCACGGAGCAGGGAGCCCGATGCGGGACAACAGAAAATCATTTTTAACAATACGTAAATATAGGTAGAAAGTCTTTTGTGGTTATTTACATGTGCATAACTACCATGTGCAGAACTCTTTATGCCTTTGTGTAGGTTCTAGCTTCCATCTGATATCATTTTCCTTCAGCCTTCCTTCAACGTTTCTTGTTGTGGAGCTCAGCTGGCAGTGAATTCTCTTATCTTGTGTTTGTCTTCAAATAGTCTTTATTTCATATTCATTTTTGAAGGATATTTTCACTGGGTATAGAATTATAGGTTGACAGTTTTTTTCTTTCAGCCTATTAAAGATGTCGTTCCATTGTCTTCTGGCTTGCATTGTTTGTGACGAGAAATCAGCGATCATTCTTATCTTTGTTCCCCTGTAAGTAATGTGTCTTTTTTTCCTGGTTGCTTTTAAGATTTTCTCTTTATCATGGTTTTTCATCAATTTGATTATGATGAGTTTTAGTGTGATTTTCTTTGCTTTTATTTTGCCTAAGATTCATTGAGCTTCTTGGATCTGTGGGCTTATAGTTTTTAATCAAATTTGATAAATTTTGTCATTGTTTTTTCAAATATCTCCCTCCTCCCCCTTTCGCTCCTTTTGGACTTTTAACCAGATGTGCTTTATACTGCCTAATATTATCCCACAGCTCACTGAAGCTCTGTTTGTTTTTCTTCCAGTACTTCAGTTTTAGTAGTTTCTGCTATTACGTCTTCTAATTCACTGATCTTTCCCTATGCATTGTCTAATCTGCTGTTAAGCCCATTCAGTGAATTTTCCATGTTCTATATCATATTTTTAATTTTAGAAATTCCATTTGGTTCTTTTATCTTTCATCTCTATTCTCATTGTGTAATGTTTTCTTTGAATATAATAGCTGTTTTTAAGTCCTTGTTTGCTAATCACCTCATCTCTATAATTTCTGGGTTTATTTCTGTTGGTCAGTTTTTTTTTTTTTCCTGATTATGGGTAACATTTTCCTCCTTTTTCAAATATCGAATAATTTTTTACTGGATGCTGGACTTCATGAGTATTACATTATTGAGTATCTGGATTTTGTTGTCTTCCATTATAGTGTTTCAGGGTTTGTTTTGGCCATCAAGTTACTGGTGGATCAGCTTGACCCTTTTAGGGCTTGATCTTATCCTTTGTTAGGGTGAGCCTGGAATAGCCTTTTCCCTAATGTTAGTTTAGCCCTACTGCTAAGGTATGACTTCCTAGAGTCTCTACTGAATGTCCCAGGTTTTCACTGAGTTCCCTTCACTCTGGTTGGTTGGAACTTGAATATCTCTCAGGCCTGTATGAAATGTAGGAATTATTCTGCTTACAGATCCTCCATAGTTGTTCTCTATGCAGCCTATGGAATTTTGTCTTACATATGTTCAGCTTATTATAAAGCCAAAGACCTAAAAGGATTCTTAGATTTCTGGAGCTCTTTCTTTGCATAACTCCCTCTTCTTTGGTATACTACCCAGCAAATATAAGCCACCTTGCCTCTTTAAACTCCAGTTTTTGTCCCCTCAATTCAGTGAAACCACCCTACTGTGCTTATCTTTCTCCTTCCATATCCAAGGTCTGGAAATTGCTTCCAGGAAGAAAGCCAGGGTGATTATAGGATTGACTGTATTGTTTCTCTTCTCTCAAGGATCATTGTCCTACAGTATGTAGTCCAATTTCTGAAAACAGTTGTTTTGTATATATTTTCCAGTTTTCTAGTTGTTTATGATGGGAGGGCAAGTCTAATACCAGTTACCTTGTTGTAGTTGGAAGCAGATTTATTGTCTGCCATGTTTTTACATTATATATATTTTTTGTTTTTATTTTTAAATGAAGGGAGCTCTATCGTGACTATATTTGCCATATGGTAAGATATGTAGATTGGTCCTATATCAGAATCAATTGTAGTGATTTTCCCAATTACAAATACCTGTTCTCTACCCTTAAAGATTTTGATTTGGCAGATTTAACATGAGTTTCAGGTATCATATTTTTGAAATCTTGACAAGTGATTTTTTGATACACAAGAAAAGCTAAGAACCCTTCTTCTGGTAAGTTTAAATCTAGTGTGACTTTAGTGAACTAATGAGGTATCCTACAATCTATTCTTAACTCAGTGACACTCTGTAAAAATGAAATAAAATATTAGAGGACTAGGACCTCCTGGATATCCCCATCATCTACATATAAAGCATTAATTTCTGGCAAAGCAGGAGACTTTAGAGCCCTGATCAAGAGCTATGGCTGTTGTACATTCTTATTTCCTTGTGCCTTTGCCATAGCAGTTATTATATTTCTTGAATGTTACTTCTATCTGTAAGTGTCAAGACTTCTTAATATTTATAAAGTGATCTGCAAATATTCTCATAATACAGGGATTCAGTAATGGTTAGCAGATTTTGTCTTGTGTGCCAACTCTGTTTTATTAGTGGTAACTTTCTGGAGCTCTGTGTTGAGAAGGATTCTAAGGTCAGTTCTGGACTCAGCAGGAAGGAATGCTCTTATGGATTAGTGATATCTGTCATGAGTTTGGGATTGGAGGAAAGAGACGCATGTCCTATGTATTTGCAACTCCTATACTGGTTAAAGGCAGTCTTTTTTTCTAGGTTTCTCTAATTACACAAGAAAACTTGTTGCTACTCTCTATATTCATCTTGACTTTTCCACATATAGGAAACATTTTATAGTTATGGAATGCCTGTATTCAAATTATTTCTTCATTTATCCATTCCTTACTGATTTCTCTAAAAATATAATCTCTAAAAATTCTCTCTAAAATATATAATCTCTAAAAATATAATCAATATGATAGTGTGTTTTTAGAGTAGTGGTTTTTGGTCTGTACTTCTCATCTTCTTTTAAAATAAATTGACCCATTGTGTATTTTTTAAAGTCAATGGCTCTGTTGACCTTATTTTCCTAAATTTCAAATCAGACACATAATCTTATATCTGGTCTAACCATAGGCTAAAAGATTTGAAGTTGGAACACCCCTGGACAGAAAACTTTATATGGCCTAGGATATTAATAATAAATGTTTTTGAATTATAATTGGACATATAACTAAGTAAGAATATCCTCTCATCTGCAAATTCTAGTATATTAGGCCAATCATAATCCTATAAGATTAGAATTTGGCAATTTAGAAAATTTTCCTACTTTCAAACATGTAATTTTATTGCATTTTTAAATGATGGAGTATTGTTAGCTAAGTGCTTTGGACTACTGAATCATCTAAATGAGGATAATTACTTGTGTGACTTTTATTCTGATCTATCCCAGATCCCTTGGTCTTATCCTCATTCTGTGTGCATACTGTGTTAAGGAGAGGGTATTAGCAAACTAGCAGAGGTTAGTCTGTGGGTCACAGTCTGTGGTGTGAGAGATATATTTCATTTGGGCAAGAAATTCATCTTTCCAGTCTCCACATTTGATGAGAATGGGATGGGACATGGAATAGTGGCAGTTACCTTACCATTCATTTCAGTTATTATGAGTTTGAAATACTTCTTGGATCCAGAAATCTAGGATGTTCAGCTTAGTATGTACTACAATGAAAAGAGCACTGTTGAGAACCAAGAGATAGAGGTTCTTGTCTCAGCTTGTCATTTACTAACTCTGTGACCATAATGAGCTACTTAACCTTTGTAACTTTCACTTACTCATATATGAAATGAGATTAATAATCTGCTGTACCTATTCTGCATAGTTGTTGGGAGGATGAAGTGAAACCATAGATATGTAAAAACGTTGGACAACTTTCTAATAGTATATCATTGCAAGGTAATATTATGGTACTGTGTATGCCACCTTATACTAGCTTGTCTCTGCCCATGGGAAAATAGATATCTTTGTTCAATTTTTAAATTTGTCATAGATTTAAAAAATGATTATCTTAGGAAGCCTGATGATGGTTCTACTTAGGAAGAAGAAACCTAGTGTAATATCTGCTACACTTTTAGTAGGGCACTAATAACTTCAATGAGGAGTATTCATCAGCTATTCTTTGCTTTACAGCTTGGAATCCAATCCACTGCCAGCACATTGAATGCCACAACGCAATTAACAAGCCAGCTGTGAAGGTACTGTGTTATTAGACCTGGTGCCATATTGTATTGTCAGTGGTCAGATTATCAGGAACAAATTGCTGAATGTAATGGAGAAGATTGCATCCTTCTCTGTAAAGCAGAGGCCTGTGCTCTGTAGTAAACTCAAGGACCTCCATGTTCAATCTGATTGTACTTTGGTGGATTGGTTCAGGACAGAGAAATGAATAGTGGTGACTGAAGGTTTGGCTGTGAGTTCATGGTCAAGTGCTGTGTAGCAATGAGAATTATCAGAATAATCCTGGTAAAACACGTAGTCCTTGCTTGGCTTCTATCTGAGTTAATAAACTCAGGGAAATGTACTTTGCCTCTGTTTCACTTATTTCAGATTATGAGTGTTTAGTGTATGACTGTGAAATCAAGAGTCATATGACCAAAATAGATAAAATTGTTAAGTCTTGGCTGAGATCACAGATAATCACTTAACCAAGATGACTGAGAGGTAGTTGGGCAGTGAACACATGGAAAGGTATGTTAGAGGTAAGGGAACAGTGGTTTAGAGAGGCCAAGACACTTTCCTAAGTCAGAACCAGGTACCTTGACTCTCAGCCTTATTCTTTTTCTACCATCACAAATTTCCCTGTCTTGTTATAACCCTGAATATTTAAATTTGAGTGTTAAGAAAAATGATCACACCTTTTAACAAAATTACTTATGGTATATTTGTTGGATACAATACTTGGCTGGAGAGACCTATGCCTGGATTTGCAAAGATTAATTTTTTATACTGTGAAGAGTGAGCGTTACGCCAAGTCATTAGAGTTCACAGATACTTTTTAGAACCTAGTGTCCTGGGAGTTTGCCTCCCTTCTTCTATAGACAGGAAGACTACCAAATACCAAAGATTACCAAATAACAGATACATAATAGTATCATTTTATAGAAACAGAGTAGAAGAGGTAAAATGAGATATAAGAAATATAAATATAAATCCCAAAATGTGTATCATATACCAGAAATGTCAGAGGAGTGCCAATAATAACATTGTCATCCAGATGTATCTTACTAGCAGAGGACCTTTTTGTATTATTATGTTTCATATCTGCTTTTGATAAAGGCAAATTGAATGAATTTATGTTGAGAAAGAGCAAGTGAGGGTAACCCACCAGTGGAGGCAGAGTCTCACCCATTCAGCTATGAGCACCCCTCCTCTGAACTTCCAGACATTTGGGATTCAAAGGTACTTTTCTTTGGTGCGAGGACATTTTGAGCTATACACATGTTGCGTTCATATATTATCCATGGATTTCAGCTTAATTCTTCAGGTGGTGAGAATTGTGCAGCTGTCTTACTTTAGTTTCTTTATCTGTCCTTTCCTCTTTCTGCTTATGTTACAATGCCCTCTTTTGGTTCACTCAGACATCAACAGAAAAGGGAGGTACTTTTTGTTTGATTTTTCCACTTATTTTTTTCTTTGATCTTATGTCAGGCTGCATTCTCAGGAGTCCTCTGACTTCATGATTAGTAATGATTTTTGGTTTTCCACTCCCAAAAGTCATCACAAATTAGATTTTCTCCCTCTCTTCTAGGCCAACAGCTTAGTCCACCCCTCTGACTGGGCTTTGCTCTGCTTATAGGCCGTTCCCTGTAGCCAGTCCTGCAGGACAGGCCAAACCATCCTACTTTCTGTCTCATTTTTAGGTGAGGTGAAATTTACAATAACGTAAGTTTAATCATTTTAAAGTGAATGATTCAATGGCATTTAGCATCTTCACAATGCTGTGCGACCACCACCTCTATCTAGTTCCTAAACATTTTTATTAGCACCCCCACAAATTTTATTTTCTGAACTCCAGCGTTCCTAAAGAGTTTTCTTTTGTATTTTTACTCTGCTTCCCTGGAAAGGTAACATTCTTGTTAGTGCTTCCTGTGCTGGGCCTGTTTTTGCAGAACAACAGATCTGGCTCAGTATTGTTTTTTCATTGCAATATGAGCACTCCCCAAACCCAGGTAGGTATGACTATGTGACATATAGGTCGAGGGCACCCAACATCCAGATACTTACAGAATAATGTTAAATGAAAAGGAAGCCATCCTTTATAGTATGATGCCAGTTTAATTTAAAAATCACATATATGTATATTTATATTCGTATTCATGCTCATCAGAATGTTATTAGTGGTTGCATTGAGATGGCGGGTTAATGAGTTTCTCCATTTTCCTAAGCCTCTACATTGGGCATAATTGTATTTATAAATGGAAAATAACTAGTTTTTTAATGCAGCAGTCAGATATGAACATGTTAATATAGATGTAAACTGACTTGTTCAGAGTAAAGACAGTTGACCCTAATGTCCACAAATGTTATGGGTCATGTGAACTAATTCATTTAACATGTCAGAGGTCACCTAGTTAATCTATAATGATTATAGTTCGGACATCATAGGAGTTTTTCCCTTTGAGTGGAATGAAAAATATCTTTACCTGATGGGAGTATCAATAACTCATTAGAAATGAAAGTGAAGTAACTATATTGAAGAACAGGTCTATATTGGACACATGGGAAAGACTCAGGGAAAATGGATTTATCCTCACAAAAAGCATACTGTCTCCATATTTGTGAACTTTTACCACTAGGCAGTGATGATTTGCCAAATAGAAAAGTATTATCTATGTTTGTTGCAATACACTGCAAAAACGTACTTTTTTAGGCAAGAGCCAAAAGCTGCGACAGGATTCAAAATGAAAAGGTGTTAGAACTTAGAGTTCATTATATTACACTCTGCTTTTGGTTTTACTTGGTTCTGTTTGCAGATCAATTTATGAAATACTTTAGAGCTCAGATAATTATCTAACACAGGAGTCAGCAAACTATAGCCCACAGCCACATCTGGCCTGCTGACTGTTTTGTAAATAAAGTTTTATTGGAACACAGCTGTGCTCACTTGTTTACGTATTGTCTATGGCTGCTTTCATGGTACAACAGCAGAGTTGAGTAGCTGTGACAGAGAACATATGGTCCACAAAGCCTGAACTATTTACTTTCTGGTCATTTACAGAAAGTTTGCTAGCCCCTCATGTAACACACCAAAAAGTAGTTATTCATTGCATCAAAGGAAGCTTGAAACTTATCTAAGGAAAATTTTCACACTGGGCCTTTAGCATGAGGGAATATATAATTTATAGATTTTGATGGTATAACGATTGAAATTAAGGAATTCCAACTCTTGTTCCCCCATCATTGAAACTCTTCAGGGTTGTCCTTGCTTCAGCAGCACATATACTAAAATTGGAATGATACAGAGAAGATCCATAGGGCCCCTGCACAAGGTTGACACGTGAAACTCTTCAGGGTTTTAACTTTAAATGACAGGCTGTTTGGGTTACAAGTTTGGTTCATTTTTTCTCCCTAATCAGTAAAAACAACTAAAGAAAAGGCAGAGTGGAGTTCTAGAAGAATCTGTGTCCTAGGCATATTAACTGCACAATCAGCTGTAGCATAGATTGATTATTTCTTGAAGGACGGGAACAGAATTCAGAATGACTTTGCTAACTCATTGAAATTTAACCTGATGCAATGTACAAGATTCAGCTAGTTGTGTTCACTTGATTTTAAACATCCAGATATTTGAAATATCCTGATGATCAACAGCAAAGCGAACACTTTTCATCTCTGTGCCTTGGCTAATGAAAACTCAGCCATAAATAATCCAAAATTGAATAGGGCACGGCAGGGTTAAATGAACCACAGGTCATATGTGGAAGGAAAAAATGCCTGAAAATGTGACATTGGATGATTGATATAGAACTTAGATTCCAGAGTAAGAAAAGCAAATCACTTAGTGTTAGATTTCACGTGAAATTTTTTGAATTGAGGTTTCTTTTAGGAAGGAAAATGCTCTACTGCCAGAATTTTGGTAACAATTATGATTTTTCAATTTTAATATATTTTCCTCTTCCTAAAGAGAGATTGCTGTGTTTACCACTTTCAAACAGGAATGAATGTATGAGGCAATTCCAGCCACCGTTGAACAAGATTTTTTCTCTTTGTGGAATGAGGGTGGATTTGTTGACCCTATTTGTTACTTAATTGCAGATAACAGGAGAAATGAAAAACCACAATAGGCACACTTAAGTCTAGTGTGGACTCATCAGCCAGTACAGGAAAAGCAGCTATAGGTTAAGTGGGTTTTACTAAAAATACTTATTCCACTTTGCTTTTGAAAATTTGTTGCAATCAAAACCTTTGCGTTCTCAATACAGGGGATGTGATAAACAGGACAGGAGAGTTCATTCTGCCTTTTCATGTGTTTCAGATGTGTATAGATCCTTCCCTGTCAGTAGCTCTGGGGGATAAACCACCCCCATTGTATCTCTGTGAAGAATGCAGCCAGAGGATCGCAGGGTAGGTATATGAGTCCTCCAAGAAAGGGAAATAGGGCAACAGCAGAAGATAAGAAAAATTAGTTGTACTTAAATTGGTTACATTACTCACATTTCCCACTAGCCCTTTTGGTTTTGAAAGGTTACTTTGTCAGATATTTGACATATAGCAAACTTTCATTTGGGAGATTTCAGCTTTGAGAATTTGCAGTATTTCTCTCCATGCGATAAGAGAAAGCAATTCCATTTAATAAAACAGCTCCAATTTTCAAATGACCCTGCTAAAAAAGGCCACAGAGAAAAATGAAAGAAAACCATGGCTTTCAAACATGACGTGTAATTCAAATGGGTTCTCTCTGCTTGTTAGTTTCATAGAATCACACTCAGCGTTGTACAAATCATGCTGTACTTTGGTTCGCTTAATTAGCATCTGGAAAGTATCATTTAAAGATAACTGAATATGATGAAATGCCTATAATTTATAATTTAGCTGAAATGCATTAGACATTTTAAAAGTTTATTATGATAGTGCTCTTAATTACATTTCCTTTCTATTGAAAGCCTTCTAGCAATAGCATGCAGCTTATAAACATTCATGTGGAAGGGTAACATTGCAAAGAAGCTCAAAAATGAATTTTGTTTTTCTTTATAGGGACCACAGTGAATGGTTGATTGATGTTCTTCTGCCACAAGGTATGGTTTACTTCAGAAAGGATGAATAATAAGTGATCATGACTAACGGTGTGGTTGGTTTGTCTCCTTTTGTACTGTATTATTTTACAAAGATAGTAACCAAAGTATTATATTCTATGAATAGTCATTGATATGAAGCATTATATCAGTGTCTTGCTTATACCCACACATTTGGAAGGAAGAGGTATCATCTCAACCAAAATTAAGAGTAGATGTTGGAATTAGGATTCTGTATGATGGAAGCCTTGCTGAATTATGTCTTAAGAGATTTTCTGTATATATAACAGGCATTGCCAATGGTGTTTGCTGTGCCAGGTCAGAAAGAGAATAGGGAACATGAGCGGGAAGAACACTGAATAATAGGTCTTTCTCCTACCACTACTAATAGCTCTGTGTTTTAGGGAAAATCATTTAATTTTTTGGAGACTCAGTCTCTCCAGTAAAATGGGGATAAAGTATATGGGATTCATCTCAATGAAAAGATGGGATGGTGTGATGCTCATAGTTTGTTAGAGTTCTGAAAGCTATGTCGGATAAGTTGGCAGGTCCCAGACAGAGCATTCCTTTACCCATCTGGAAGCAGATATTCTGGCCGCTTAATTGGAGGCTGAAGTGACCAGGGAAAGTATTCAGGAAAGCAGAGGAAAGATGAAGGTGAGAGAAGCTGGGGACGTACTGGGCAAAGTTCAGGCACACAGGAGGAACCTGATATATGACTTCAGAGATAGATGATAAAAGAAGACTTTCTACAAAAGGCCGTATTTAAAAAGAAATGTAAAAACCTTATGTTAACTAAATTCTGTGAACATTAAAAAAATGTAAGGCAATTTTCTTGATGATAATTACACTATTTCTTTGTAGTCCTAACTTTTTTAAAAAATATTTTATTTATTTATTTGAGAAAGAGAGAGAGAGAACACATGAGCAGGGAGGAGGGGCAGAGGGAGAGGGAGAAGCAGACTCCCCACTGAGCAGGGAGCCCGATGACTTGGGGCTGGATCCCAGGACCCTGAGATCATGACTTGAGCTGAAGGCAGACACTTAACCAACTGAGCCACCCAGGCCTCCCCAGTGGTCTAACTTTTAGTATTAGGTCATCTCAACCTTAAGAAATAAATTAGTGAGTGCTTTCCATCTGTAAAATGGATCAGTAATGTCAGCCTCTAGATCCTTCAAAGAGTCATTCTGAAAAATTTCATAAGAATATCTGTAAAAAGATCTGGGCTTGTATGGGTAAAGGTAAATTTTCCCCCCTTAAATTAGGCTACCCTGTTAATGAACTTCCAGTGTTCTGAGGTGAAGCCCATAGTCAGGTTCTAAACTACATTTTATTTTATTTTTTAAAAGATTTTATTTATTTATGTGAGAAAGAGAGAATGAGAGAGAGAGAGAGAGCGTGGGCGGGGGAGGGTCAGAGGGAGAAGCAGACTCCCTGCTGAGCAGGGATTCCGATGCGGGACTCGATCCTGGGACCCCCAGGATCATGACCTGAGCCGAAGTCAGTCACTTAACCAACTGAGCCACCCAGGCACCCCTAAACTACATTTTAAAATATCAGATATGTTGCTGAATTCTGGTCACCTTCTCCAGATGATGTTCATCTCTGGAAGAAAACTTACAGTAACTTTTAATTATTTCTCTAGAGATGTGACACTAACCTCAGGTTAAGACAAACTCTAAGATATCAAACTGTTAAATGACCATTAATTATACAAAACCAGAGTTTTATTTTATTTATTTATTTTTTATTTTTTAAAAGATTTTATTTATTTATTTGACACAGAGAGACACAGCGAGAGAGGGAACACAAGCAGGGAGAGTGGGAGAGGGAGAAGCAGGTTTCCCACAGAGCAGGGAGCCCGACACGGGGCTCGATCCCAGGACCCTGGGATCATGACCTGAGCCGAAGGCAGACGCTTAACGACTGAGCCACCCAGGCGCCCCACAAAACCAGAGTTTTAAAATTCTTTGATTTGGCATCCACTAATTCATAATTTCCAGACACTTTGGGAGACCTTTACCTTTGACCTTTTTAATAAATTGTAACGTAGACTATACTGTAAGTATGCGTTAGTTCGTTTTTTGAACACTTACTATTTCACGGGGAATGTTAACATATTCTTGGAAAAATTATTTTCAGGTACTCTCCAGCGTCAGTTTTCATGGAAATACTTGGTATGCCCACTAAAAAGCGTATGTATCCATTTGTTAAGGTCAATCCGGAAGTAGACCATAGTTTGACAGCCTTACTCCAACTGGCCAGTTGGGTTTGAAAATTGCTTTCTCTGAAATGAGCATGCAGCTGGTTTTACACTAGTTAAGGACTGATATAAATCAATAGTTCAAGTCTGAGTAATCCAAATTAGTAAGTTTTTTCTACAGTTTTGAAATAGCAAATCATCTCCATGGTGAAGCTCTAAATATATTACATCAACTCAGTGTCATGGTGTAACAGAAGAGCAATAAACAGGGAATCCAGAGGCATTATCTTGAAATCTGCCTTTGATAGCCTGTGTGATGCTCGAGAAGTCATGCAAAGGGGCACCTGGGTGGCTTAGTCGGTTAAGTGTCTGCCTTAGGCTCAGGTCATGATCCCAGGGTCCTGGGATCAAAGAGTCCTGCATCAGACTCCTTGCTCAGCAGGGAGCCTGCTTCTCCCTCTGCCTGCAGCTCTTCCTGCTTGTGCTCTCCCTCTCTCTCTCTCTCTCTCTGGCAAATAAATAAATAAAATCTTTTAAAAAAAAGTCATACAAATCTCAATTTTGTTCTGTCAAACAAGGAGATGAGATTAATGTTGTTTTGCTTTGGTTTTGACATGACCTGAATTCTAAGTCATGTCCCAGGAGGTTGAATTACTTGTAAGAACAGGTGAAGTATTTGTAGCATGCAGGTGTTCCTGACCTCATCAAACACAGGTAGATGACCATTAATAAGACAGGAGAGAAGCTATTTGGGCTAAGTCTAGAGGTTGTGTTACTAAGCTTGTTTTTACCCCCTTTGTGGCTGCCCTTATTTAAAATGGGCTGTCTTTCTTTGTTGATATGTTGTGTACCTTCCCCTTACAGCTGAAATATCTGCTATATGTCAGAAGAAGGTAAGAGCAAGCCATCTGTGTGGTGGGGCATGATTTGCTGTGTGTATGTAAATTTATTCATTGACATCTGCCTCATTTCTGCCCCCTGGTTTCCCAGTATGTACATGTCACTGTATTCGCGAAGGGGGAAAAGAGGTAATTTAGCATGCAAGATTGCTGTGTCCGAATGGTCTCTGTTTTCATTTCTGCTTTTGCTCACCCATCTTATGCACAGTGTTTTTGATAAGTAATCTGAAATGAAAGCATATGTGTGACTCTTAATTACAAAAAGCTTTGAATGACCATGCAGGGCATGCACCATAACTTTGGTAAAGGATGTATCTTGTATGCTCAAAAATCTTTCTTGTTTGAAGTAGAGTGTAAATAGTTCGATACATGTGTGTCAAACATACTCAGACTGACTATGTATGGCAAATATTCATGTATATGTAAGCTGAAATGTATCTCTAGTTAAAGATTCCACCTTCAGATTTCCTTTAGCCACTTTTCATGACAGTTTCCCTAAGCCATTTCCATCCTCTTTTCTTGTTCTAGTTGTTGAAAAGTACTAGACAAGGTAGTGTGGTGCCATGCAAAGAACTTTGGGTTAGTTGGTTGAAACATTTGGTTTCTGGCCCGCTCTGTCCCCGTCTACCTATGAGACCATATACAAGTCATTTAAACGTTTTAGGACTTGGTCGTGAGTGCGTACAGTCAACTGGTGGGTAGTCTAGGGGTTGGCTGGTCCCAGATGACCTCACTCCCATGTCTGGGGCCATAGCTGGGACAGCTGGAATGACACCTGGATAACAGGGGTGTCTGGCTCTCCCTCTTGCCATTTGGGGTCTCATCCTCCAGGGGGCGAGGCTGGATTTGTTCACAAGGCAGCAGTGTTTGGAGTGAATGAGATTTACTGAATTTCAAGGCCTTTTGAGACTGAAGCTCCTAAGTCACATGACTTCTGCTGCATTCCACAGGCCAAAGCAAGTCCCCAGGCCAGCCCAGATTCAGGGAGAGGGGAAATAGACTTCTCCCCTTTATAGAAGGAGTGACAAGAATTCTGTTGTCACATTTAATCTATCATCATCCACCCTCTGGCCATAATTACTTACATTTCTTCCACATGTAAAATACTTCCACCACCTTACAAGGCCTCCTATAGTCTTAAATCTATTTATGGCTTCAGTTCATCATCCTGTGACCTGCATATGGTCTGGTCCCTGATGAAACTCCTTGGGTGCAAATTCTCTTGATCCAGAGACTGTGAACTAAAAAGACAAGTTATCTGCCCCCTTCCCCGCCACACCCTACACATGATGGTCAGATAGGGACAGGATAAGAACGTGGACCTCCGTTCAGAAGAAAGGGAAGCACATTGCTGTCAGCAGATGATAGCAGTTCCAGCCATGAACACGTCAATGGTTCTTCGTGTCCAGGGACGGCAAATGTACCTTGACTGGGATCTGGCTCTACTTCCTGGGAGTAGTTCCCTAATCCATTGTTGTTCTCCTGAATTCTTTGCTCTACTCTCTGAGACATCTTTCTTTTCCAAGAAGAAATAGTCCAATGTTCCAGCTGAGGGACTATCTTAGCTTGTCCCCTGCATGTAGTCCCATAGAGTTCCTTTCATGTTGAACCGTGTCTGTCCCCTTTAGTCTAAGTTGGTGGCCCTTTTGTTAGTAACACTTACTGTAAAACTCTGGGTTTTCAGTAAATCTCACTGGAGTTCAGTGCCCCCAAAGCCACATCTGTAATTATTTTGGGGACAGTCCTTTCTATATTTTGGGCGTTTCGGTCTACCCTTAAAATTACTAGAAGCTCTGTTCTAGCTGAAAGGCTCAACGAGGCATCACCTTCTATCCCTCTGAAGTTTTAGCAAAGGATCGTGCAGCCAGTCAGCATACTTTTGATTTGATTTTTATCCTGAGGCTATTTCCTACTTTGAAAATCGTTTATAAGCCAGAGAGACAAGGATGAGAAACAGTTTTATATTCTGAATGAGCATGTCTTTGCTCTAGTGGTATAACCTAATATATTTGACACCATAGTGGATCCTTTTTTAAACACTGCCCTTTTTACGGCAAAAATATTTTTAGTAATAAGCTTCGACTTAGCACGTTTTTATTATCCTTTAATAGATGTTGTATTTTATATTTGGAGAACATTCATTAAGTTCACAATGGTTCAGAATTGTTTGAGCTTGCTTTGGGTACAGTTTGTGTCGGCCTCTTTTGAAGGACATATTCCTACATTCGAACAGTGCGTTTGAAATAAGCATCAAACTTGTAAAGGCAAAGAGACAGACTTTGATTTATTTCAATTCTGTCATTTGTGAGCCAGGTTGGAGTTATTTTTTTATGTTTAAAATTCAAAGCGGTAAAACAGAATGGCTGGGGAAAACCATGCTCAGTGAAATCTGAATCTAAGGGAAGTCTCTCTAGTTTGCTTTTGAAAGGAATGCATATAGCTGAGTCTGCATGGATTGAGGACTGACTGTGGCTTGGGAATACGTTATTAAAACTTAGTGGGAACCACAACAATGGTTTAGAACTTGAATCAACCAAAGGTTATTTTGGGGCAAAGTATTTTATTGCTGATACTACTTAGAATTGATGGTACATGGTGATAAAGCAGGTTGACTCTTAGTTGGTGTTCCAGATGCTAGTATATGCAGTATATCTAGATAACTGCATCAGAAATCACTCAAAACGTGGCAGCATTAAACAACAACAACTTAATGACGCTCATCGAGTCTGTTGGTCAGGGATTTGGACAGGGCACAGTCCATAGCTTGTCTCTGCTTGATGATGTTTGAGGCCCCATCTGGGAAGACTTGAATAACTAGGTGCTGGAATTATCTAGAGGCTTCCAGATCATATGTTTGGGCTCTGGGGTGGGGTGACTTGAAGGCCCCGCTTAGCCAGCACTGTTGACAAGAGACTTACGTACACATTGCCTCTCTACATGGCTTGGCCATGGCAGAGTTTTGAGTATCCCAATGAAGAACTGTCTGAGGAGAGAACATTTCAAGATGGCCAGTGAAAGTTGCATGTCTTTTGAAATCTTGCCTCAGGAGTCATATAGGTATCACTTCTGCCATATTGTATTGGTTGAAGCAGCCCATCTAGATTCAAGACAAATGGACGCATACCTGAGGAAGCCAGCCCAAAGAGCCTCATCCACAGCTAGACTTGATTTAGATGACAAGACCTTGAACCTCCAACCAAGAATTTGCATGTGGGAAGAATGTAAATAATTTGCGACCAGAAAATAGGATGGTAAATTGCAGGCCTTAAACTTCAGGACTTTATTATAGTGAATAACTACCCACTAAACCCATATCCTCATCCTATTGTTTATAGCATAGTGGGAATCCCAGAGGAACCAAGACTAAGTATAACCAAGAGGAAGAAATTAAACATATAGGATAATAAAAACATGCTAAGTCAAAGCTTATTACTCAAAATATTTTTATATGTACCCCTACTTTTCTCTTTGGCATCCCTTCCTCTGTGGATTCCTTTCCTGTAGTTGATGTCAGCAGCTGATTCTGTGATTGGTTCTTGCTGTGTTTTGCTATGTTCCCGTGGTGTCAGTTAATGTGTTTGACGTATTCTTTAGGTCTTGAGGGAAAGAGTGCGGGAGGGAGTGAGTGCCTTGCTTGGGGCCGTGAGCTCAGTGCAGCCTGGTCCCCCACCTGTCACACAGCAAGGACAGAGGGGCTGTAGTGGAAATCTGCTCTTTCAGGGGTGGATCAAATAATTTTGAAAGTTTAATCTGGGGGTTTAATCCTTTCCTGTTCTGATGTGTTGTGATGTACTCTTTCTGGACCATGGTTTCAGGGTTTTTTTTCCTCCATATTTCTGCTGAAAACTCTTGAAACACTAACTTGAAATAATCCAGAAAGCACTCCACCCCAACCCCATGACTAATGCAATTTTACAGAGGGCTTTCCATCACAATTCCACTCACATTTAGGACGTTTCTGCCACTCACACTAATAGAACCTACTTCTTACCTTTATTTTTAACTATGCCTGAGATCTAACTGGTTAGAGACCACCTGTCTTGTAGCCTTTAGAAATGTGCGGCCACTTCTAGTGGCCCCTTAGCTTTCCATTTGTTTCAGTTCTTAGCCACCTTTACCTCATTGATCAGTGTTAGCTGATTTCGCTATTTTTTTTTTTTTTCTTTCTCTAGAACTGCAGTTCTCACGTAAGAAGAGCGGTGGTCACCTGCTTTTCAGCGGGGTGCTGTGGCCGTCACGGAAACCGGCCCGTTCGGTATTGCAAAAGATGCCACTCGAATCATCATAGCAATGAAGTGGGGGCTGCCTCGGAGACCCACCTCTATCAGACCTCCCCTCCACCCATCAACACTCGGGAATGTGGCGCCGAGGAGCTGGTCTGCGCAGTGGAGGCTGTGATTAGGTAACAGGCAGCTTGTTTCTGGGCCCGCCCCAAACACCGCCTTGGCTTTGAGCCACCCTGCGCGCCGCCGGATGTGTAAAGTTAATTCACCTTCAGGGGCCCCCAGCCTGCCTCTCACCTTCCACCATGCAGTGATGATGCTTTCATGCATTCATTCACCCAGTATTTTTTATCGATTGTACCAGGCATGTGTTAGGCACTTGAGAGAAAGGAGAGAATAAAATGGAGTCTCCGCCTTCAGGTTACCCCTGGAGGGACCATAACAACAGAAGCACACAATTCCATCCCCTGTGGGAAGCCCTGTGGGAGCACAGAGCTGAGGGTCTCGGGGGAATGAAGTGCAGGCACCCATCAGAGTGAGGGGTGGGAAGAGAGGTGCCCCAGCGCAACTGCCCACAGTGAAGCGCGGGAGAACTCTAGGTAAGTCGGTACTGGGGTAAACCAGCAGGCTCTGCAGTAAGCCGGGGGGCGGGGGTGTCGGTCCAGTCCTGTAGGCTGCTGGGTTTCTGTCCTATCACATGACAGTAAAAGAAGCTTTGGGAATGATAACTTCCAGACTCGTTCTCTTTTTGTACAATATTCATTGAGGCAAGATTTTTAAACATTAAAGAAATAATATTAGAATGTAAGTTTTAAGGATAGGGACTCTTCTGTGTCTCTTACTCCAGTGGCTGAACAGGTGTAGAAATGCAATAAATGTTTGTCAAATGAAACATTACAGAAAGTTTGGAAATTGAAAAAAAACCATCGTCCATACTGCTACGTCATGGTCAGTTTTGCACAGGTTCTTTTAGTTGTATTCAAAGGCACTTCTTATTTATGTAACTGTAATCAGAGTGTATCCACAAGTCTTTTTGATGTAACATTATACCATTAGCTCTTTTGCATGTCATCGTATGGTTTCTGTATTTACCATTTTTAGTGGAAACATAATTTTCACCTAGATTATTTCCCTCCACCTTTAGATTCTAGATTTCTTCCATTCTTTACTATTACAGATTACTCTGGTAAATACTTTTGTGAATAGTGCTGTTTTGTATTTTTTATTTCTTAGGGTAGATGACAGATATGGTTGGCTGGGTCACAGGGTATGAATATTTTCATGGCTATTGATACATTACCAAACTGATTTTCAGAGTGCGTGTATGAATTTATAATGCCAACAGCAGTCTGAAATGGCTACTTTTTGATACACCCTTGCCAACGTTGGGTTTTATTTTTTAATTTTTTAAATTTTTATTTTTTAAAAAAGATTTTATTTATTTATTTGAGAGAGTGCGCACAAGCAGGGGGAGGGGCAGAGAGACAAGCAGACTCCCTGCTGAGTGGGGAGCCTGACGCAAGGTTCTATCCCAGGGCCTCTGAGATCATGACCTGAGCAGAAGTCAGATGCTTCACCTGCTGAGCCACCCAGGTGCCCCCCATTGGGTTTTATTTTTAAAAATTATGACTTCTTTAGCAGATTGAGAAAGGAGTCTTTGTTGCTCATTTTCAGGTCTTTGAATATTAGGTACTGAATATTTTTCCATTTGGGTATACATTCCCCAGTCTCTCCTTGTACCATGCATTTGATGTCCACATACCTTCAGATTAGATACAGGGGAAGTATTAACGTCTAGTGGGATGGTTGGTGAACCAGAAGCCAGAATGCATCAGTTCTGCTTGATTTTAATTGATTGGAGGAAGCAGCCTCTTTGTTCCTCAGTTTGTTCATTTTTGAAATGGGGATGGAGTACAGGAAGGAAACAAAATTAGGCCTATTGGAGTAACTCCTACCGATTGAAAGGAGAGCAGTCAGGAATGCTTGAGTGAGTACTCATGAAGTAGTTACTCTGAATGGGTCATCACCTAGAATGTGTTTTTCGGTAGTCTGACTTGACGTTGCTCATCTTTGGCAGCTTGTTGAAAGAAGCTGAGTTCCATGCTGAGCAGCGGGAATATGAACTGAACCGCCGGCGGCAGCTGGGCCTTTCCTCTTCCCACCATTCTCTGGATAACACTGACTTTGACAACAAGGATGATGATAAACACGACCAGAGGCTACTCAGTCAATTCGGAATATGGTTTTTAGTAAGAAAATGATTCTCCGCTTTCTTATTTCTCATGACAACATTGCACCAATGAGGAATATTTCCTGTTCTTTTTAAAGAAGCAAATAGTAACTAGTGAAAAGTTAACCTTAGCAGTGGAACCTCTATATTCTAGGACAGTGACTCTCAACTGGGTTGTACGGTAGATTTCCCTGGGCAGGCTTTTAAAGAATGGCAATGCCCAGATCCCACCCCAGAATCTTGGGAACTTTTAAAAAAGCTCCCCAGTTGATTCTAATGAATAGCCAGGTGTTGAAACCTACTGGCCAGACCCTGGACTGTTTGAAATGCACATTTGACAGAAAATGAGTGGGGAGGTTGCTAGGGTATGTTTTGAAATCTTGGAGTCAATATAATTGTATAATTTGCAGATCATTCACATCCCATCTCTATACACGACATTTTTCTTGAAAGTTCAGTCTCTGTGGCACTTTTTGGATATTTATATTTATGGCACGTCTGCATACAGCCAGAAAAATTAGAGCCATATTAACACGAGAAAGTTGACTGTTTTTAACTGATTCACTGGCAACATTCATTCAGCAAAGATCAAACATTCTGGTCCTAAATTCTTCACAAGCTGAACTTGCCAGTTGTTTAGAGAAGCAGACTCTTGTTTTTGCCCATCGGAGACAGATGAAGTCTCCATAGGAATACATCTCTTTTATGCTTTTACATGGTTATCTGAAAAAGTCGCGTTTTGTTTTGTCTTACCAAATTGGTATTTAATTGTTAATTTCACGTTTTGCTCCTAGAAATTACTATCTAGTGACATAATGACTGCTATTGTGAATTCTTTGAGGCAAGGGTAGCATTTTCTTTATTTTGTACATTCCTGACCCCTACTATAGTGCTTAATAAAAGATTACTACAGAATGAATAATGAATAAACGATGAGCTGTTTTTAAAAGTCTATTTATAATGTGGTGAATTAGGGAACCCTAAGCTTTCAGAATCCTGGTAGAAAATCCTTAGCTAAATCTGATACTTTTAGAATGGAAATGTAGGTAGATTATTTTTTCACTTAAGATATTTGTGAAATTTCACTTTGCAGACTTAGCTTTTTATTTTTTTAAAAGACTTTATTTGACAGAGAGAGAGAGACACAGCAAGAGAGGGAACACAAGCAGGGGGAGTGGGAGAGGGAGAAGCAGGCTTCCCGCTGAGCAGGGGAGCCCGATGTGGGGCTCGATCCCAGAACCCTGGGATCATGACCCTACCGAAGGCAGACACTTAACGACTGAGCCACCCAGGCGCCCCAAGACTTAACTTTTTAAAAAGCATTTATCTAGTGTAGATTACAAAATAGTTTTTTTTTTTTTTTTTTACAAAATAGATTTCTTAGGGAAAAAGGCTTATGGAAAGGTGCAGTCTTGAGGGGAAGTTATTGTTGCAATCCATCTCTCCTGCGAGGAACGCAGTTTCTAGGTTAACCGATCCTCCATCATTTATAAAACTGCCTATTTCAAATGAATTACTGGGAACATTTTTTTTTTGGCTTTTAAACGAATGTGTAATAATTATGTAGAGATAGATGGAGGCTGAAGCAGAGTCTAATCTGCCCATTTGCAGGTGAGCCTCTGCACACCCAGTGAGAACACACCTACGGAAAGCTTGGCCAGGCTGGTGGCCATGGTGTTTCAGTGGTTTCACTCCACAGCCTATATGATGGATGATGAAGTTGGGAGTTTGGTGGAAAAACTGAAGCCTCAATTTGTCACCAAGTGGTTGAAGACAGTATGTGATGTTCGCTTTGATGTCATGGTCATGTGCCTTCTTCCCAAACCAATGGAATTCGCCAGGGTAAGTGGAGGCCAACGGCTCGAACCTTGTTGGAGAGGCCTTGGGAGAAGCTCTGCCCTAGCCATTAGCGTGTTATCAGTGTCTGTAGAAGAGAGAGTATCTTTCCTTATTTTAGTTAATACAGCTGAACGAGGTTAGTTGAGTAACTACATTTTAGGGGATGTGCTGCTCTGACGTTGGTTTGGGATGGGGAAGAATGGTAAGATGAATGTGTGAATTATCTTTAAGAATTTAAGGGAGGATTCTTCCTGACATTGCTGAAGATGTTTTTTAATTAAGTAATAGAAAAAAATTTTTTTCTCCCTGAGATTGCTAGAGCTCAGTCCTTTTCTGGTCTACTGTCTTACGAAAGGCTAACAGTGGACTAGGAGTAATTTCTGTGGTTTCACATATATTTCTAGAGATGAATGGTAGAAATCCCTGCCCTCCCATTTGGAATGCCAAAAAAGGCTTATTAGGAAGTGCCAAAATGCTCCTTTTCCTCTGGCTTAGAGGACAAGTTTCTCTGAGCTCATCCTTTTGCTTCTGCTTCAGTGGATTATAGGTTCCAGATTTATAGCTAGTAAGACCCCATATTTTTTGAATCCAATATAATTTGTGTCTAACCTAGCAAGGTGGATGTCCAGAATCAGTTTTTGGCAGGAATATATGAAACTTTTTCAAGGTATTTTCTGAATTTTATTTTATTTGTGATTTTTTGGGGTTGCTTTCAATGAGATATTGAGGCATTTTTTCAGTCTGAATAAGACATTTCAGGATACAATAGAACACGGACCATCTAAATGAGTAGCTTATATTAGATTTCGGGGACACAAAGCAGTTCTATGTGTTTATCAAGATACATTTCTTTCTTCTTTGCTGCCACCTGCTGACTCACATACAAAATTGGATTTTTGCATCCTGGAAATTCCTTATTTCATGGCATTCTTTGACTGTGTTGGTATGTTTTCTGTTGTTTCGTTTGGAAAAGTAAAGGATTGATCTGCTCTGATTTTGGAAGATAAGAAGAATTGGGAGGAAAATTTTTCCCCTTCCAACATGGGTCCAATGGCTGAGGGCCTGAATATTAATCAGCAGTAGACCTAGTCGGGAGAGAAAAGACAAAGGGCGTTTACACTTATGCTCAGTACTCAGTCCATCACTGAATACTCGGTGATGGGTAACTCCCTCAGTAGCCAGAGATAAAAGGTGTGTGTGGGGAGGTTAGCACTGGAATGGGAAGATATGGAAGATTCTCTCGGGCCTTTTGATGCGAGTGGCACTGGGCAGTCTGTCTCCACAGGAGTTGAATTCACAGGCAGTTCCCTTTAATGGAAGTGATATTTTCCAGAAGCTCTGCTTTAGTCAGACAAGGGAAGTTGGGGTAAGGTTTCTCTCTGCATCTTCTTTAGCTCAAATGTTTTCATTAAAATAATCTTTATACCAAGTCTGGGGGTCTGAGTGATTCCCCCCATTTCTCCCAACTGAAACTTCTGGAGAAGTTTCACACAAAAATGAAGCACGGTTGATTGCTGTGGATTTGGGTTAGGCCCTTCCAGGTGAGAGGTGTGCAAAGGATGAAGAGGGCAGAGATTAGGACAAGGAAACAGACAAACAAAACTAAGGTTAATGGTGAGAGTAGACTATAAACCTGGTTTCTGAGGCCACAGCGCAGCAAGTCAGGATTTGTAGATGTTGGGCTCAACGCGTCTTTAGATGATGGAGTGAGGAAATCAGTGCCTGGTCGTGGTTATTCCCTGGAGCAGAGCATGGTGGATGCGAGTGTTCAGTGAGCTTCCTGACTGGCTGAGGCTGTTGCCCCAGTAAGTCCTTTGAAGTTCTTAGCAAGTCATCTTTCTCTAGCTTGTGGGGCTTTGGGACAAGACAACCTAGAGTCTCAGGAAGGATTTGGGCAGTCAGGTTTTAGTTTTCAGTGACACCAAGTCAGCAGGCTGGGAGAAAAATTGGAAACATTAGTTACTGAAAAAATGTGCAAGACAAATACCATATGATTTCACTCCTATGGGGAATTTAAGAAACAAAACAGAGGAGCATAGGGGAAGGGAGGGCAAAATAAAATAAGATGAAATCAGAGAGGGAGACAAACCATAAGAGGCTCTTAATCATATGGAACAAACCGAGGATTGTTGGAGGGGAGGTGGGTGGGGGGTTGGGGTAACTGGGTGACAGGCATTAAGGAGGGCACGTGATGCAATGAGCACTGGGTGTTGTATGCAACTGATGAATCACTAAATTCTACCTCTGCAACTAATTAATACACTATATGTTAATTATTTAAATTTAAATAAAAAACTTTTTAAATGTACAAGAGAGCAGGATTCAGTTTATGAAGAGGCAAAAATTGCTCAAAGGCAATGAACAGGACTAGAATCTGATAACTCACAAGGGTGGGTTATAGTTTTCCACTGAAACACAAAATCTCTCTCTCCAATCACCCCCATTTTGATCAAAGATAATCAAAATAAGATTACTCTTATTCACAAAATAAGTCTAGTCTCATTAAATTTAGCCTACTTATTTCTGTAAATTTCAGTGAGAATGGTAGTTGACCAAATAGACTTTTTTAATGTTTGCTTTGCTGGAGTTTTTATGGAGAATCTCAGCTTGGGGTTCTATAAACCTCTAGAGGCTAGAATGGGGCCAAGCCAGTAACTTGTCATCATACTTCATCTGCAGTACCTATAGATTTGGGTGAATTTCTCTCTTTTTGAGGTCACCAAAATATTCTAAGCTTCCTGGGCTGACCAGGAAGTGATATTTCTTATTTGCTTGTAGGCTGGTATTTCCATGAGCCAGGTACCAGGCTGGTTATTTCAAGAGGGCTTTGTAAGCATTGGCTCCTTCATGTCAACCTTAGTTCCTTAAAACTGTCTAGCCATATCTGATTCTATGCACATACTTCTAAAATATGACACTCCAGTCAAAGCCTTGGTGATATAACCAGTTTTTCCAATTATGTTCTAATTAATACAAGGAGAACAGATCCTTCTTCTTTTTTTTTTTTTTTTTAAAGATTTTATTTATTTATTTGACAGAGAGAGAGATAGCGAGAGCAGGAACACAAGCAGGGGGAGTGGGAGAGCGAGAAGCAGGCTTCCTGCCGAGCAGGGAGCCCGATGTGGGACTCGATCCCAGGACCCTGGGATCATGACCTGAGCCGAAGGCAGACGCTTAATGACTGAGCCACCCAGGCGCCCGAGAACAGATCCTTCTTAAACTTCTGCATGAAAATAAAAATACTAAGTGTTTCTGAACCCTGGAGGGACTTGATGGGGGGAGAAAAAAGACAAGTGTTTCATTGTGGTTTACAAAGATGTAATCTACCAAATTGTTGTGAATTATAGATAGCTTAAGAAAAACCTTATATCCAGAGAATAGAACAGTAAAGAGCCAGCAATGCTCCAAACTAAAAAACAAAAACAAAAACATAAAAATGATCATCATTCTTCATCAGTTCATTCAGCCCCATGCAATTAATTTTCATTCCGTTGGATCTTGGGTTAGCAGTTGTATGAACCCATTAGCTTCTCTACCAGAGTTCTGCAATCCTTTCTCAAGCCAGTGGCATGCAATGCCCTCAGAAGCCTGTACCCCATATTGCCTGTCGTAGTCCTTTCTGTGGGTCTCAGAGACAGTCTTTTTGCTGAAGTCAAAGTGTTCTGTCTAGTGGCTGATTGCAAGAGCTTTCAGGAAAGCATCAGAATAAAACAGTAACAATCTGATAACTCAGAAGACAGAGCTGTTTTTATTAGACCAACAATATTAGCTTAGTCTTATTTATCAAAGATTGACCCAAATTGCATGAACTTGATAAACATTTGGGTTACTCTCTATATTTCAGAGTTTTGGGCATATTTAATTTATATAAGCTCTTATGTTTTTAAAGCTCATTTGGAATAGAGATCTTTTAATGGATTTTATAAATTGATTTGTGAGTACCATTCAGAGGTAAGAAAATACCACATATATGTAATACACCTAGGCAAAAAATATAGGCAGACACAAATACAAATGGTCCCCAACTTATGATGATTTGACTTAAGATTTTTTGACTTAATGGTGGTGCAAAAGTGATACACATTCAGTAGAAACCGTACTTCAGAATTTGAATTTTGATCTTTTCCTGGGCTAGGGATATGCAGTATGATCCTCTCTCTTTTGATGCTGGGTAAGGGCAGTGAGCCTGAGCTCCCAGCCAGCCACGTGATCATGGGGTAAACAACTGCTACACAGACAACCATTGCACACCCATACAACCATTCTGTTTTTCACTTGCAGTCCACTCTTCAACAGATTACATGAGATACTTAGCACTTTATTATAAACAGACTTTGTGTTAGATGATTTTGCCCAACTTATGATGGGCTTATTGGGCTGTAATGCAATTATGAGTTGAGGAAGAACTGTTGACCTTAACAGCAGAGCCTGTCATGGTAAAAACAAAACTTGCTAGTTTATATAAGAGTTGGTGTTCATATGCACTCTTCATCCTCACTTTTATTCAAATTGTGTCTCTAACAGATAGAACAAGTGGTTAACCTGTTCAGTGTAAAGGCTAACGCTTTTTATCAGTATGTGTGGGGGAGCCTTCAAGATCTTTTTATTGGCCTTGATATGTAATCTCATGAAGGCTGTGTTTCAACCTTGGGCAGTTACTTATTTCAGTCAGCTAAGAAGTTAGCTTTTTTTTTTTTTTAAGATTTTATTTAATTATTTGAGAGAGGGGAGAGTGAGAGAGGGAGAGAGAGCACAGAGGGAGAGGGAGAAGCAGACTCCCTGCTGAGCAGGGAGCCCACTTTGGGGCTCAATCCCGGGACCCTGAGATCATGACCTGAGCCAAAGGCAGATGCTTAACTGACTGAGCCACCCAGGCGCCCCAAGAAGTTAACTTCTTGAAGGCTGGGATATGCTAAGGACAATGGCAATGGAGGTTTGCTAAGGGGATTGTTAATTGGAGCTTCTCAGAAGGAGGAATAAATGTTCCCTGTTTTAGAATAGGAGGCAATAGTACAAGTAAAAGCAAGGCACTCGTGGGGCTGAGAGCCAGAGTTATTTCCATGGATGTTTGCCTCTCAGAGAAGTGGTTCTCAGGTCCTTGAGAAGATAGTTCTGGGTGGTAGGAGATTTACATCTCAAAGAGGGAGGGAGAGGATGCAAGCTTTTAAAGTCACTGGTCCCAGAGGGTTTTCAGGGGTGTTATTTGTCTATTAGGTTTTGACTGGGACAAATAATACATTCTCCTGGTAGCATGGAGCTTTTATGAGCAGGCATTTCAAGGCAGGAGGGGCGTGGGAGGTGGACAACATTATTTATGCTGAGTCTGAAGTCTTGAGACGGTCCTGGTGGAGGTCTGAGTGGAGAGGGGGGCTCAGAGGAGTGGGCCTGAGGAGGTGGAGGCCTGAGACGGTTACTACTGAAGTGTTTCTTCAGTGCAGGAAGCCTCTTTTCCAATGTCCTAACTGTTTATAGTATCTTCAGGCATCTCGAGATGAATAGGGGAGGCTTTGGGATTGGTAAGAAGCATGGGTGGGCTTTGGGATACTTCTAGAACTACAATTATGTTTTCGCAAAAATCCAGTTAGTAAGATGAGGACAGTTATTTTTAATTCTTCAAAGAATGAGATGGCAGTCTTGATAATAACATTAATTAAGGAGCTGGCCTGCCTGCTCAACTGCATTCATTTTAATTCTTTGTATCAATGAGAGAAGATTTCCAGCTAAGGGGGAAAACAGAAGATTCCTATGTTCTAAGACGCATAGATTTGGAGCTGTGTACCTTTGCAATATTTTTATAAATTGTTTGGCAATGGCTTTAGGATGTTTTCCTTCCCTCTGAGTACATCATTCCACTTTAGTCCAATTAAATTTCAGAGGGAAGGCCTCTATAATAGCTCCTATCAGCCTCTGAATATGGGCTTCCAGCTGGGTCATTCACAAGAGGAGGTGGTGGAGGGCAGTTCATGGTGGGGGCAAATTTTAATTTTTGTTCTAAATCTGATTTCCGTTCTAAATTTTGCTAGGGGAGTCTTTAGGGCTAGCTATGATCTTTTGTGTGTGTGTATCTTATCAATTTGATCCTCCCATATTGGTAATAGGGCATTTGTTTAGGGTGAGAACACTCTAGAAATCCTTTTAAATATAATAATTTTCCAAATCAAAGGATCCATTGTCTGGCTGTTGACAATTGAGGAATACCACGGAGATACTTGTTCCAAAATGTGACTCAAAACCAGTAGGCCTTTATGTGGCTCAACCATAAATTACATGGCCAAAGGAACCTCAGCAAGGATACATGCCACCTTGTCAACATTATCAGTGTTAGCTCTTCTGAGTCTATGTAACTAGCAACAACAGTGACAATCCCAGAAATGTAGTCCCTTCCTGAAAATATCCAGTCAGTCATCTAGGATTTTGGACAATATGATACCAAATAGATATTTAAGCTTTAAATGGAATTGATTTAATGGTTTTGAATAACCTAGACTTCTAGGTATAATGATTAAACATTTAAAATTGGATTCATTTAAAATAAGGTGGTTTCCCACAAAACTTGTGTTACATGGTAAAGATTCAGGACCAGTCGAGCCTTTGTTACTTTGATATGCTTAATAAGAATATAAGATCTTCATCTAAAATTGGAATTATAAACAGAACCCAAATTTGTGATTTGAATTTTTTTCTGCACTAGAAAATTAATATACTATCTTAATTAGTAGAAAGTATGTCTTTTTTGTTCATGAATTCAACCCGCCTTAGAGCATTTTTAGGAAAAAAATTGTGGCACAATATGCAGCAGAGGGAAAAAGAGTACTCTCTGCTTTATTTTCCATAATGAAAAATATTCAATGCTAAGTGTACAGTAGTAGAAATCTATATTCCTCTGAAGCACAGGTGTAACTACATGTTTTTGTAATGGGTTTGTCAAACTTTAGAAATAATAATGCTTCAATAGTATGCTTCTCCTGTTAGGAATAAATCTTGGGAATTTTAATTCATGTGTTTTCTGCAAAGACTGCAGTAGAATAGTTCAAATTCAGTCTGTGTTGATATTTGGACCTACTTATAACTATGATTTCTTTTTTGGTAACTAATGGATCCCGGTGGTTTACAGATTCTTACAAATCTCACTCTGAAGATACTTGGCCCAGGACTTAGATGTAATGGATTGTGGTCTTTCTCTGTACCCATTTCCTTTAGGAAGTCCTTAGAGTATAATCTTAACAGGTGCATTTTGCTCTTTCCTCCTGTGGCTGTGGAAATGACATCAGGTTGGTGGTTACTGGGATAAATCCTGCAGCACCGTGACTCAGTTGAAGGAAGGTCTCAACCGAATCCTCTGCCTGATCCCCTACAATGTGATCAGTCAGTCTGTGTGGGAGTGTATTATGCCAGAGTGGCTGGAAGCCATCAGAACAGAAGTCCCAGATAACCAGTTAAAAGAATTCAGGGAAGTATTAAGGTGGGTAAGTAGTTTAATGAAGTCACCGTAATTATGATGATGTCTAACATTTATTGAGCAAGTAATGTGTGCCAGGCGCTGTGTTAAGCATTTTATGTAATCTTGTTTACTTTTTAACAATCCTATAGAGAAATCTGAAGGTGCAAAACAAAGTAGTTGTTATAAATTGTGCTGAGATGACTTGGAATTGTTCAGAAAAGATTTTGTTCTGTGGAATAATAGATACACCATATTGTTTGCTTATTTTCAAATATAGTATGATTTGGATAAAGTGGGGAAAGTGCAAAGGGAAATGTTCTTAGATGCTGGGAAGCAACTCTAACTCCTTAGAAATACAGTTCCTTCTGTTGAGCCTGGTAGGAGTATAAACACTAATGTTATTAACAACTGTATGAATTCTTCATATCTGTTCTAATGACATAAACTATTACAGTAAAGTGAAATATAATAATAACATTGAGAACACAGACCAGTCAAAAGTGTTTGGCTCCCCCAAATAAGGTATAGTTAAAAATGCAACAGGAGACCCTAATCTATGCCCATTGGTCATTTACTTCTGTTGGCTCTGCTTTCCAGCAAAATGTTTGACATTGAGCTCTGTCCTCTACCTTTTTCATTGGAAGAAATGTTTGGCTTTATTAGTTGTCGGTTCACAGGATACCCTTCCTCTGTTCAGGAACAAGCTTTACTGTGGCTTCATGTAAGTAAATGATACTTTCAATCATTTGGGGGCAATAGTTCTTTGCCTGGAAACTTGAGATCCCTGGGTTGAGGAGCGGGAAGCTATTGGAAAGAGCCCATAAATTTGCATATTTGCTGAGGACCGTCTACAGACTAAAAACTCACCACACGGATGGATACCTGTATTTCAAATATCTGTGGCTATAGTTATGGTTAATAAAATACAAATTTATGCAGTACTGTTACTGAATTCATAATAGCTTTGGTCCTTATGTATTTTTCCATCAATAGATTCTAAAGGTGTAATAGCTGTCTGTGGACATTCTGATCAATCTTGTCATATTAAATAGGTCCTTTACTTGGAAAGGTTGAGAGCTCCTGACTGAGGGAGGAGCTCCTGCTGCCCTCCCCCGCAACTGCTTGGAATACTTCTCTCTCCGGTCTGCATTCGTAATCCAGTTTATCCTTAAAGCCCAACTCAAAAATGATCCCATCCCAAGTTTGCCGCTGTTTCACACCCCCATTTTCCCTTCCGAATTCATTATTCCTTCCCCCCAGTATCCATAAGGGCTCTTTGTGTAAATGTTATTCTGTCTAATATTTAGTTCATTTTTGTGTCTTCTCCTGATTGTAAATGCCTGGAGGGCAGGGACCAGGCAGGCCTTTTTCATGTTTGAATTCATGCCTCCCTTCATCCCCTTTCCTCTCAGCATCTGGCACATGCCTTGTATTTATTTAGCGGATGTTCCTAAATATTTATTAAATTGAATTGAATGCTCGGCAGAAAGTTCGGGCAGTTTCAAAACAGGAGGACAGGGTCCATGTTTAGATTAGCCATGGGTGCTGTTACATTGCTGAATCACAGACGGAGGTGATACCAAAAGCTTTTCAAGTTGTGCGGCTGCCTTTCTGGGTTCTACACTGAGGAACAATATTTTTCACAACTGACAAAGAGTAAAGGGACCATTTTGTTTTAAAAAGTCCCCTTTCGGGCACTTTTCATACCCTGGTAGATATCAGTAAGAAGATTTCTCATTTTAGGAAAACCAGGCCTTCCACAGATGGCTGGGTGTTGTCACTCAGTTACACACCTTGAGGCTGAGTTAGGTTGGGGTGAGCACCCAGGGCTGCCAACCTCGGGCCTCACCATGGCGAGAGCAATTACAGCTGCGTGTTTATGGACAGGGATTTCCCAGAGTGCTGGTTTGAAGACAGGGGGCTGCAGCTGGAGGTTCTAAACCACTGGTCTAACCATTTGGGGAACAGTGTGAGCAGCATAGTGATTGGAGTTGACTTGTTTATTGTGGAAAGATTTGTAGAGTTCCTCTGTGCCAGATGGTGTCACTGGCACTGGAATGAAAATGGGGTAAGAAATGGTCTTCTCTCTTCTCTTCATACCCCCTTTCTTCAGGGAGCTCACAGTGGGAGAGAGAGTATCAACAGTCACATATAACGAAAAGCGACAGTTGCTCTAATAAATGTATATACAGAGTTCTAACTAAGGCAGCAGAGAAGAGGAATGGATTAGTTCTGTCTGAAGGAAGGAGGCATCTATTTCCAAAAATTCATTACAGATGGAGAGTAACTTGATTTTGGCAGGATATCTGAGCCTGCATCAGAAAGCAAGATCAGACGGGGCAGTCAGATCAGAGGGGGGGATGGACGGGAGGAGGATTGCATGCAGGTTACACTACTCCAGAATGAAGGTGGTGAACTAAGGCACTATTCTATGGAAAGGAGGAGACAGTGTCAAGAGATACTTAGAAGTTTTAATAGAAATAACATGGCGATTTATGGGATGTGGGGAGTGGGGAAGATGGAAGAAGGTTCAATAATAACTTTGATTTTTTAGTATGAAAAATCGAGCGTGGCTGTGCTGATAGAATATACATAAGGCTAAGTATCCTTATGCTCAATAGTTTATTTTGGGAAAAAATGTGAAATGCAGTTTTTTTTTTTTTCAGTTTTAAAGTTTATATTTTTTTGGGGGGGGATATATGCCTTTTTTTCCCCAGGTGTTATCGGAGTTAGACATCATGGTTCCACTTCAACTATTGATAAGTATGTTTTCTGATGGAGTTAATTCTGTTAAAGAACTGGCAAATCAAAGAAAATCAAGAGTCAGTGAACTGGCAGGGAACCTTGCAGCTCGAAGGGTAATTATTGCCACAACTGTTTTTGTCTTACTTATTAAGCTTTTGTCAATTCTGCTGGCTCCAAAAGTAGCATCATAATAAACTTCTCTGAAAATGCTCTTTCATCCCATCTCACTCTGTTAATCTTTTAAATACATTAAATCATAGAAAACATTGATCTATGTTTCATATAATCTGTGGTCAATAAATTGTTGAGTTTTTCCCTGTACATACCTATTAGCTGTCTCTCACCCTTGATGAAAACAAAAAGAGTTAGCTTTGAGATATTATTCCTTTTTCTTTTTTGGTCACCTGGTGAATCAGAATTCTTTACCAGCCATTTGGTAGATGAGTGCTTCACTTTGGGGATGAGAAGTTGGGATGTTTTGTTCTATAGTGTTTCGAGGAGATGTGATCAATTGTCTGATGGTGACTGTGAGTGATGCTGTCACTATGGACCAACTGAGCTCAATTTTTGGGACCCCTTTGTACCTTTGTGAATGAGAAAAGTCAACATAGTCTGGCCCAAAGTGTAGGAAAATTATTGAGACTGTTTGATCATTTTTCCGTGGAGCACCTGGTAGAGCTTCTGTTGATGTGCTGACTTTCCCAAATAAGGATCAGTTCTGGACAGGTTCACTGTCCTGTGATGGTAGGCAGGGACTATTCTCAACTTGCCCTTGTCAGCCTCTCTGTACCATTTTTCCTACTGTCATTCCTACCTGATATCTATGGATTAGGAAGTATGTCAAAATCATGGGATCATAGTTTGCATCCAGTGCTTTCTTTTGATTTTAATCATTACTTCTTTTCTCATCTGCCTCATAGGAACCAGCTGGCAAGCATTTATATTTTGTTTTTTTCTTCTCTAACCTTTAATATTATGTGACTTAGTTGGTGCCTTCTACTGTGCAGTGTGTTCACAATGAACAGTATCACAGAATGGTGTGAGGCAGCTGGAGAAGAACTCATTATCCTCATTTTTATCAATACTTAACCTGAGGTTCAGTGGGCTGAAGTGATTTGCCATAGAGAACACTGTCGATATCCAGGTATTCTGGTTCTTGATGGGGTACTCTTTTTTTTTTAACTTAAATATGGTGTTCAAGGAACTTGCTGGTTGTTAGAGATACTTTTAAGAGAGAAAATATGATTTCAGAGTGATATGCAGTACAGATATGTCAGTCATTGTCCTGCTACAGAATTTATCCCAGATGGTTCAAATGGAGAGACGTTCCTGGAGATTCTGCCTATAGAGTTATGGGGAAGGATAAGGGAGCAGTAAGTGTTGGTGAGGCACCTAGACGCCAGTAACAGCTCAGCAGGAAGCCATTATGCCCCCAGGGCTGAAGGAACCAGGGAAAGAGTTCCTGGAGCCCATCGAGAGCTGAAATATTAAGGAAGGGTAGGCTGGAAGAGTGATGGAGAGACTGCCAAGGATGTAGCATCAAAGCAGGCAGGGGGTGGGACATATACTTCCACCTTTCTCTTCTTCAACTGCAGGGCTTCTGCTGGTGCCTCCCATGGACTCAACCCAACTGGAAGCCAGCTAGCAAGAAAGCCAGGAGAGACTCTATCCTTGGCATCCTTGGGCATAGAGCAGGGCAGAGAAGGGCAGTGAGGGACTTGAATTGGGCAGTTGGACAGTTACCAGTTCAATAGGTTTGACATATATTGTTTACCCATGGTAGTTTAATAATTATAATATCCAGATGCCGTTCTTCTTTAACCAGTCACATTAAACAGATTTTGTGCTTATGATTCTAAAACTCATAATATTTTATTTTTGTAAGGTCTCATTTTTCAGGTTATGGTTTTTAGGTAGTTTAATTTAGTTTAATTGGAAATGTGGATGGGATGAACAATATAATGTCAAAGACAGCTACCTTCATTCTTCAGTGTGCTGATGTTTTATTCACCTGACAATTAGTCACAAAGTTCGGATGATTTTATTTTACTTATTTATTTTTTAGACATGAACCCTAATGTCAGTGATTTTATTTCTTATTTTTATATTTTGAGAAGATCGATACTATTTGGAAGTACTAATGCTACTCACTAAGGAAGGAAATCAGTGTGACAGCTGGAAATACCTTCCATAAGACCCAGATATTTTATCTAGCCATTTTGGCTTCTGTGAGTTCACTTATGTGTGTTAATGTTCTTTCTTCTAGGTGAGTGTTGCCTCTGATCCTGGCCGGCGAGTTCAGCACAATATGCTGAGTCCATTTCATAGTCCTTTCCAGAGTCCATTTCGGAGTCCTATGCGTAGTCCATTTCGTAGCCCTTTCAAGAATTTTGGACACCCAGGAGGAAGGACTATTGACTTTGATTGTGAAGATGATGAAATGAATCTAAATTGTTTCATCCTCATGTTTGATCTTCTCCTGAAGCAGGTAGCTGAAGCATGAGCTTTCTTTAGTTTCGAGGTGAAGAATAAGGGAAAGCATTGTATGGTGATTCTTGCTATGTGTTGGACATCTTCATACTTATGAAATGATGCAACATCACTCAAGACATTTTGCAAACTCCTTTCAGGATTCCCTAAAGAGTCTGAAAAATACTGTATGAATATCTGCCATGATGTTGACATATGAGAATGGATGTAAATTTTAGAAACACTCTAGCATCATTAGAATTGATTCTGTTGAACAGATTTGGTGAGCTAACTGAGTAATGCTATTGTTGGGAGGAGCAAAGTACAGCTCTATAGTGATGGGCTGATTTAAATATATTCCATGAATCAATTTTTGAAGGTAATTTCAGAAGAGAAGTATAAAAGTCTTTGATCAGGAGAACATTTCTTAACTTTTTATTCTGAAATAATTTCAGACTTGTAGACAAGTTGCAAGATATGTACAAAGAATTCCCAAATTCTCCTCCCCTAGATTGTCCAGATAATAACACTTATCATATTTCTTTCTCTCTCTCTCAATCTGTATATGTATGTATGAATTATAGAATTTTAAAAATAAACATGTGAGGGTAAGTTGCCAATATGATGCCCCTTTGTCCTTCAACACTTCAGAATGTATTTCCTGAAAAATAAGGACATTCTCTTATATGACCAAGCACAAAATCAGGAAATCAATCAAAATCAGGAATTAATATTGTTGTAATACTATTATCTATTGTCTGACCCACAGAAATTAATCACTTTTTAAATTGACATAATAATTATATTTTTATAGTATAGTATATAGTATATATCTATATAGTATCATATCGTATCGTATAGTATGTATAGTATAGATCTAGGACACAGTCTAGCATCACTTGTTGCAAATATTTGTCCTGTCTCATTAGTCTTCTTTAATCCAGAGCAGTTCTTCAGGCTTTGTTCATCTTTCATGTTCTTGACATTTTTGAAGAGTGCAGTCCAATAATTTTGTAGAATTTCTCTCAATTTGAGTTTGTCCTATGTTACGGATCTATTTGGGTTAAGCATTTTTTGTCAGTAACGCCCCTGATGTGATGTTATATCCTTTTCAGTGCATCATATTGGGAGGCACATGACATGATAATGTTGCCTTACTGGTGATAACTTGGTTAAGGTGATTTCTACTAGATTTCTCTACTCTAAAATCACTATTTCCCCCTTTGTAATTAATAAGTAACTGGCAGGCTGAGATTTCCTGTTCTCGTTAGACTTTTATGTACTAGTTTTAGCATCCAGGGCTGATTCATGCCTGGATCAATTATTGTGATGATGGTTATCAAGTGATAATTTCCTAATTCCATTATCTTTTAATTTATTAGTTGGTATTCTACTGAAGGAACTGTTTCCCTTCTCTCCTGTCTCTATATTTATTTATTTATCTTCTTATACCTGCATGTATTCATGAATTCTTATTTTATTCAGTGAGTTAAAATCTATTACTATGATTATTTTTGTTCAGATGCTCATATTGTCCCATATTTGACCAGTAGGAGTCCCTTCAGGCTGGCTTCTGGGTTCTTTTGACATAATCCTTATCATTCTTTGAACACTTCCTTAATTTCTGGCATGACAAGATGTTCCAGGCTCATTTTATATTTTCCTAGCCCCAGCCTTGAAATCAGCCATTTCTCCAAGGAGCCCTGATTCCTCTTAGAGGGTAATGGATAATGGTATTTAGAAACCAAGATCTGGACACTGGGTGAGGAGTACCATTTTTTAAATGTGTAAAATCTCACAAAGTGATAAGTTTAACAAACAACTCTCTTTTAAATGTCCTATGTGATTTTAAAAATAATTCCCATTGTTTATGTTGTGTTTATATTCTTTTTAAAAAATCTGTGGAAAATAATATATATTCATGGTATCTAATCCTTATTATCTTTAAATAACTTAATATTGTTGTCAGAGAGTAAAACTATCCCCAATTAGAATACCAATGGAATATTGGAAAAAGGACCAAATTCCTTCTTCTTTTCTTTTCTCTCTCTCTCTCTTTTTTTTTGGCCTTCATTTTGATGTCTTTCAGATGGAGTTACAAGATGATGGGATCACGATGGGTTTAGAGCACAGCTTATCAAAGGACATTATTTCCATTATAAACAATGTCTTCCAAGCCCCCTGGGGGGGGTTCCCACACCTGCCAGAAGGACGAAAAAGCAATTGAGTGTAACTTATGCCAATCTAGTATTCTCTGCTATCAGCTTGCTTGTGAACTCCTGGAGAGACTGGCTCCTAAAGAAGAAAGCCGGCTGGTGGTAAGAAGTCAAAGAAATGAGATGACCCATATCTGATAGTGATAATGACTGTAGTACCTGGTATAATGGGGTCTTCCTCCAATATCATTGTATGCTCCATGCTGGGTTATATGTGAGACTGTTAAAAAGAAAGTTTTCCTGTTCCTTCTACCAATTAATGCTCCTAGAAAGGGATATGAGCTGGAGCTACATTATACAGAATTCTTGAGTCTTGAGTTAGGGTTGTGGCACATTCATTCATATAATTTTCATAAATACAAAGCATTGATGGTATTCTTTTTTTTAAATGCCTTTTTATTTTTTTAAATTAACATATAATGTATTATTTGTTTCATGGGTACAGGTCTGTGATTCATCAGTCTTATGCAATTCACAGCGCTCACCATAATACATACCCTCCCCAATGTCCATCACCCAGCCACCCCATCCCTCCCATCCCCCTCCACTCCAGCAACCCTCAGTTTGTTTCCTGAGATTAAGAGTCTCTTATGGTTTGTCTCCCTGTCTGGTTTCATCTTGTTTCATTTTTCCTTCCCTTCCCCTATGATCCTCTGTCTTATTTCTCAAACTCCTCATATCAGTGAGATTATATGATACTTGTCTTTCTCTGATTGACTTATTTCACCTAGCATAATACCCTCTAGTTCCATCCACGTCATTGCAAATGGCAAGATTTCATTTTTTTGATGGCTCCATTGGATATATATACCACATCTTCTTTATCCATTCAACTTTTGATGGACATCTAGGCTTTTTCCATAGTTTGACTATCGTGGACATTGCTGCTATAAACATTGGGGTGCATGTGCCATTGATGGTATTCTTGAAATAACTTTTATTACAAAGTTCAGATAGCAGTGAATACTACAAAATGTACATATCATATATCAAGTAAGTAGATTGGAGACTGATATCAAGAATTCCTAGGTAACTCCAGTTTGTAAAACCCATTGACTTCATCAACAACAAGTAAAGGCTTCATTGTATTTTCTGCTTTCCAAGAAAATGGTTTCAGTAGGGAACAACTACTCTATGCCACACATTAGCTACTCCATACATTATTCATTCCCTTTTTAGCCAGTTTTCATTTAAGACACATAACACATATCACCAAAAACCCTCACGCCATCAAAGGGAGGTGAATCTGAATTATTTGGGCCAGTGTTTGCTATCTTCTCTTTTTTCCTTTCCCCTAATGTTTATCTAAGTAGAAAGTGACTTTTTTTTTCAAGATTTTATTTATTTGAGAGAGGAAGTACGAGCAGGGGGAGAAGGGCAGAGGGAGAGGGAGAAACAGAATCCTGTTGAGTGCAGAGCCCGACGCAGGGCTCAATCCCAGGACCTGGAGATCATGACCTGAGCCAAAGTTAGCTGCTTACCCGACTGAACCACCCAGGTGCCCCATAAGTAGAAAGTGACTTCTTAAAAAAATTTTCTTGAGGTATAACATACATGCAGTAAAGTGTTTCTTCAGTTTTTAAATACCTTTCTGCCTACCAAACTCACTTGTCCTACATGTTGCAAAGTAACCTCCCTGGACTGTGGTCTTTCAGCATGGGGTAACTTCACTACAAAACAGTCATAGTCCTGGATGATGTAAAAACAAATTAAAATCAAGATGCTTAGCGTCTAATCAGGGAGATGTTTAAGTAAATGAAAAACTGTTAACGTGATGAGTGTGATGGGAGAGATCTGGGCAAGGGAGCAATGGGGGCAGAAGAGGGACTGCAGATCCAGCTTGGAGGTGTGATGGGAAGGAGAGAGCTCCTGGGCTCATATTTGAAGGAATGGAGTTAGTGAAATGAAGGCGGAGGGGAAAAGAACTTTGGAGACCCAGAAAACTCTCTGTGTAAGTAATCCAGGGGAAAGCAGGGAATGATAACGCTCAGGAAACTGGAAGCAGTTGAATGTTGCTAGCGCAGTGAGCAGGATGGGAAGACAGTGAAACCTGCGTCAAGCAAGACAGACTTCGTCTTATTTTCCCATTCATTAAGGGCTCTGTCTGCCAGACTCAGAAGTTTGGGTTTTGTCTTGGTGAATGGGGGATCCTGAAGAATTTAATCAGGGTGGTGATGCAATTTGATGAATTGGAGAAAAGAGGATTTGGAGGATTTGGACCCTGGGGACAGGCATCTAGTCAAGAAGGCCAATGTGGTCACTCAGGAAATGGGGAAGTCTGAATTAAGGCAATGGTGGTGGGAATCAGAGAAGGGGCAGGCCTGGCGGATTTTTAGGCAAGACAGTCAGCTGCGGTTGGTGTTTAGCTGGCATTGAGGTATGGAAAAGTGGAGGGCAAACCCATGTTTTCTGGCTTGGGAGCTGATAACATTGCCATTTATAGAAGAGCATTACAGTAGTAGAAGTGATTTTTTTGGTAGGAGTGGGTATGATGCAGGCACAGTCAGACATAGCGGGTTGAGATGCCTTTTAGATATCCAGGTGGGGGTTGTCATGCCCCGTCAGCTATGTGGATCTGATTTTTTGGAGGAAGGTCAAATAAAAGTTTGGAGCTGCCAGCATATTGTGCTGGGATGTGTGGAATGAGAAGAGAAATGCTAGCTAGCCATGGCTAGTATTCTGGGAAGGACCAGCTCTTAAGAGGGAAAACAGGGAAACTGAAGACTTATGAATTGAGAAGAGGCCAGAGACACACGGGAAAAACCAAGGGAGAGCAAGAACTCCAAAACCAAGGGAGGAGGCAGTTTAGAAAAGGAAGGAGTAGCTGATCATGTCAGGAGAAGAGAGGAAAAATATAAGACTGAAATGTGCCTGGGGATCCTGAGATGGAGGGTCCTCTGTGCCATTGGGGATGAGAGTAACCATGGATTCCATTAGCGTGTGGCTTAAGAACAGAATCAGCTGAGGATGTGGCTGTGCCAAGTACAGACTTCTGTTTCAGGGAGGGAGTGAGAGGGTGAAGAGGATGGAGGCAGATGCCCTGACCCCTGCCCTGTCCCCAGCAGGCTTTCTGTATTGTGTCCGTTTTCCCAACACCATCCCAGGAAACAGGGAGAGGAGGAAGCATAAGTATAGAGAAACTGAACCATCAAAACAATCTCCCGTGTGCATGATGCTTTGGACACTTGTCATGGGCTGAAAATAACACATTTGGAAGTGAAGCTGAAGGATTCTGTTTTCCTCTCCCAAAGGTTTATGGAAGAGATGCTCATCAATAAAAGAGGACTATGCCGTAGAACATTCCAAACTTCTGGGTGGTCTCCACTGTGTGGGTCAGCCCCCTTCGCTCTTCAGTTCTCTTCCTGGGACAGGCTGGGGACAGGATGGGCGACACCAGTCCCTGCCACCTGGGAGGATGATTCTAGCCCCGTGGGTTATCGAAGAGTCAGTACACAGCAGGGAACTTTTTATCGTAGCGAATTTCATGAAACTCACTTTAGAATTTGATTTAGTGCCTTGCTCATGAGTGACCTAGGGACAGAGTCAGGCTTCGCAAAACTGTGAAGTTGGCAGAGATATTCTTCAGGGCCCTCGTATCCTCCATGCTAAGCGCTGGTTTTCTTGTGGGTGTCCCTCTGGCACTCCATCAGTGTTGAGCTGGCTGTCAAATAATTCTTGAAAAAAACGTGTACTGGCTAAAGTGTTAGCTAAAAGAGTATGATTTTTAGAAGAGGATATTTGAAGTGGTACTTGAAGGAAAGAAAAAGGCTGGAATTGGAGCTTAACTGGAGATGGATATTTTAAATGGCAGCCATAACCAGTGCTTCCCAATTTCACCTATTTCTGCTGCTGGTTTTATACATATGTATTATATCTGACATGTATTGTCCATAAATGTATCGTGTTTAGTATAGTCACGTGGTGCAGCCCATCTCCAGACCTTTGTCATCTTGCAAAACTGAAATTCTATACCCACTAAACAAGAACCTCCTGGTTCCCCCCTCCCCTGAGCTGCTGGACAGCTCCATTCTACTTTCGGCATCTTTGAATTTGTCTACGGTAGTGACCTCATATATCTGGAATCATGCAATAATTGTCCTTTTTATGACTGGCTTGTTTCACTTAGCACCATGTCCTAAAGGTTCACTCACATAGCAGGTGTCAGACTTCCTTCCTTTGTAAGGCTGACTCATGTTTTACTGCACGTATGTAACACATCTTGTCTCTGTTCATGTGTCGAGGGACACTTGGCTTGCCATACCTAGCTTTCTTTAACGCATGTTATAGCGATTTCTTGCTCCTAAAAATTTGACGTCTCCAGGACTACCAGTGTGTGTATCTTAAGTTATTGCTATGAACCCCGTATTATTCCCTGCCAGTTAAGTACTGTTACTGAACAAAATGTGCACTGATTGGAATCACTTGGTGAGTGGGACATGATCACAGGGAAAGTGGGTCTAGGACGATTTAATGTTTTTGAGATTTTTCCATATTTATTTCAAGGGAATGAAATTGTTTTAGTAACAGCTGATCCAAAGTCCCTTTAATTATTATGGAAGTGAGCTCACATTTGTTCTGAGGCAGGTGTCTTTGTCCTTCAGGGCTCAGCACAGGGCTGGGACACAGCAGGCACTCAGTGGATCTTTGTGGAACTGAGCAAAACCATTCTTTACATCCCCAGCGGGCTGCTCACCTGGCTGCTTGTTCTCTTTGTTTCAGGAGCCCACAGACAGCCTTGAGGATAGCCTCCTTTCTTCCAGACCAGAGTTTATTATAGGCCCTGAAGGTGAGGAGGAGGAGAATCCAGCATCCAAGCATGGGGAGAACCCAGGCAATTGCACCGAGCCCACGGAACATGCTGGTAGGTGAACTCTGGCATACCCCAGTTAGCACAGTTCTGATGTTCAGAACCCTGTTTTTTTAAGATTACTGTCGACTTAGGCAAGTTTAGGCTTGGCTTCTCTAGTGGAGACTGGTGCAAATGAACCATTTCCTCTCAGGTCATGAAGTGAACAGATCCAGGATGTGTTTCAAGTAGAGCAAAGGTCACCGAGCTGCTTTCTTGGCAGCAGGTGTTAAAATTCAAACTTCTTATCAACAGAACCCACCATGTGAGCAGTACCTTCCTACTTACGGTGTAGCAGGTTCTCGTGGAGAAGCAGCTATGAACCAAGGCTGGATGACTGAGCGGAGGGTGCTTTCACTCTCGACAGCCACTTAGGGCATTTGGCCATGGCAGAGTGTTTTGGGATAGAGCCGATGGAACTTGAGCTCATGCAGCTTCTGTGACCCAGGGGCTTGACCAGGACTCTGGACAGGCTCACTGTATATAGCTGCACACTTTGTGCTCCAAGGCTGGTTGGCTTCGCACAGAGCTAGAGGAAGGATGGCCTCTTTCTCGTTTGCTTGCAGGCTATGTGCGGGCTAATTGGGGACTGCAGAATGGCAGGCAGGCTTGGAATCATACTCTAGCTCTTCACGGTCTGAAGGAGTTTGGGGAATTTGACATGTGACCCCATGTGCCTTGGGGAAAGCTTGATTTCCAGATCTGCACTGTGGCACTTTGGGAATTTGTACAGGACCTGGAGTAAATATGACTCATTTTTCATCTTCCTGCTTCCACTACCCTGAACCAGGTGGCCCACCCCCAGAACCAAAGTTTGGGAATCATGGGCTTTCTGTCATTCCTTCAGGGAACAGCAAACATTGTTAAGTGACTTTTGTGTGAGGTCCGTTATAGCCCTGGGGGTGTCTCATTCAGACCAAGGTCTGAATAAGACATTAGTCTCATTAGTAGGAAATGCTTGGTCAGAACTAACTGCTTCTGCATGAATTGTACACATGATCAGCTGAGTATGAATATCTCGGATCACTCTGTTTAGAACCACGGAAACCTAGAAATTGAAAGAACACCTGAGATGACCTATTTCATTGGTTCTCAGCATGTCCTTGGAGTTGTACACACTCTATGTTGTTTCCTTTGGACCTTCCTTATTTGGAGTGGCAAATGGTGGGGAGACAGGGGCAAGTCCTAATGAGCAGCCCAGGCTGCCCATCCTGCTTTACCCTGAGTGTGCTGACCTGCTCTATTTCATACGTTGGAGTTCTAAGTGAGTTTCTTTAAACAAAATCGTCCATAGGAAAAAGCTTGGAAACCTGCTGGTCTAATTCAGCCTTCTCACTTTGCAGATGAGGAAAATACATCCCAGGTGGGTGAAACGTGCCCGTGGTCATATAGCCTGTAGTCCTCATTCCTAATTTATGCTTTAGGCTTACGTGTGGCCCTGATGGAGCATCAGGATCGTCTGAGGAGTTGAAACACAGAACGAATGAGCTCCACCCACCACCCCCAATTCTGGGTATATCTGGGGCAGAGATCTGGGCATTAGAAATCCAGATATCAATCCAGGATTGAGACTAGAACCCGGGTGTCCTGAAACCCGGGCCTAGGGCTTCTTTCTGTCAGGCATTAATGCCTAAAGGATGCAAGGATGTCACTTAGGATCCAATAACCTGTACTCTTTGTATACAAATATATCTTTTAAACCCAACATGGCACACAAATCACTTAACTGGCACTTTTATTTATTTATTTATTTAATTCTTTTTTTTTTATTGTGTTATGCTAATCACCATACATTACATCATTAGTTTTTGATGTAGTGTTCCATGATTCATTGTTTGCGTATAACCCCCAGTGCTCCATGCAGAATGTGCCCTCTTTAACACCCATCACCAGGATAACCCATCCCCCCACCCCTCTCCCCTCTAGAACCCTCTGTTTTTTTCTCAGAGTCCATAGTCTCTCATGGTTCGTCTCCCCCTCCGATTTCCCCCCCTTCATTTTTCCCTTCCTGCTATCTTCTTCTTCTTTTATTTATTCATAACATTTTATATGAACAGTGGTTAAAATTAAGCAATTTCTTTTTATGAATGACTCTTTTTCTTGCTTAAACGTTTGCTCTGTTCGTCTCCCTCAAACACTTCTTCGGGCTCCTGTCACAGCCTCTGGTCTACTTTCCTGCTTTTATTCCCCACTGTCTTGCAGGTCACAGTTATAAATTGTCTCCTCAGGGAAGCCTCCCTTAATTTTCCTCCAAGACCAGCCTTCCCTGCTGCTCTGAGCCCAGTCCTGCTTCTGCTCTGTGGGCCTTCAGGCCGTGGTCTTGAACTCCTCTGTCAGAGCAAACGTGTTCAGTCGACACGTGTTCTGTGATTCCTCCTTCCTTTCAGACTATTTCCTGTTTCTGCATTTTGTGGCCTGGCACCTATTTCTTGATAGCTGTCAGATATATCCTCCACTAAAAATACTTTTAAAACCCTCACACTAGAAAAAATAGATTCGAGGGCTGGTAACAAGTGTTTAAAATACATGAAAGCGGAAGATCACCAATGAACTGTTTAATATATACACCAAGAGAGTTTGACTCCCGTTGTCTCTGGTTCCAGGGATTGCCAAAACTTAGAATGGTGATTTGAAAACGTTTTACACTAGTGTCTACATCTGGCTAACTTGTGAATTCTTTTCTCTAGCGTGCCTCAGGTACCATATACTGCCATCCCACCTGTAGGGGCAAAGGTATTAGAGAGACTCACAAGAAGATTAAAGCCGATTAATTGTTCTGATTTGAATATGCCTAACTTCTTTCAGGTACTCCCTTTGGCATGAGTCCATGGGGTAAATTTCTCCTTAGGTGCTAATACAACTTGAATACATCTCCTTAAAACCTTCTTCTCTCCCTTTTAGTAAGGAAGGCGTACCTAGCCGGGCACCAGGCCCTTCCAGGTGGCAGCAGAACTCGCTGCCCTTGGGAGCATAGGGTTTGCTTCAGGGAGCCAAGGACATCTGAATATATATGGTGGGCTACATGGAATTTGAGAGCCCTGAATCTAGCAGGTTTCCTGCATGGGCATCATAGAAGGGCTATATGCCACCTTGGAGAGCAAATAAAAACATTACACAAAATGCCTTTTAATATATCATATATTTATTTTCAGTCCTCTTGGTTTTATGGTCTTGATCAGGTCATGAGTGGTGGGAAAAAGGAGGAGCTATGCTAACCTTCATGTAATTATTTCTTCCCAGCAATAAAGAATGACACTGAGAGAAAGTTTTGCTACCAACAGCTTCCAGTAACTTTGAGACTAATATACACCATTTTCCAGGTATATTTTTTGAGATATTTAAATGTTTGATGTGGTAGCATTGCTATTTTAGATTAACTCAGTAGTAACCATGTGGTTCTTTGCGTAGGAAATGGCGAAGTTTGAAGAGCCAGACATTCTTTTTAATATGCTCAATTGCCTGAAGATTCTCTGTCTACATGGAGAGTGTTTATACATTGCTAGAAAAGACCATCCTCAATTTTTAGCCTACATTCAGGATCATATGTTGATTGCAAGGTATGTCTTCCTAGCAGATTTTTGTTGCTGTTGTTGTTGTTTATATTTTAGGCTTTAGCTGTGAAAATCAAAGTTAGGACAAGATTTACCAACTCATTTGGGCCATTTCTCTTAGCCAGGACAGCCGAATCGCCTATGGGAATAGCTTTTATTTCTTTTACTGAGTCTAATGTTTAAGTATGTCAACATGAGGAATAGTAATTTTCTTTGCTAGACACTGTAGAAATAGAAAAAGCAAAATAAGGGTTATTTGGTCATCAGTTGTTGGGTGGCTTAAGAGTATAGTGTCCCCTAGGAAAATGTCAACAGGTACTAAGTCACTATTTACATAGTATCATCTGGTACAATATTAATACGAAAGACTTACTCAATTTCTTACTTGAAATAAAACTGCTAATAGACATCAAAAATCTCTCCACATTTTTGTCTGATAAAGTATTTTTAGAGACTGCTGAAGTATTTTGAGAAAAATAATAAAATATTGCCCTGGATTTATATAGAGTTTTTCTTCCTGAGAAGACAATGACTTAAAATAACTGTTAGAGTCTTCCTAGAAGTAAGTCAGAAAAATATTATCCTCGTTTAAATGTAAGAGGATGAGGTGATGAGAAGAAAGAAGAGGTTGGCTTAGGTTAACTTGGTGACAAAACAGACTTGAGGCTCTGTCTTTTCACTCATTTTGTTCCTTTGTTCATTCATTCATTCAACAGATATTATTGGGGGTTTGCTATATATGTTATTATTCTAGGCACTTTGGGAATTTGCAATCTAGTTTGGAAGGGGGTGAATGCTATTTATACAGAAGATGACCACATAATTTATTCTTCACATTGTTAACTTTTGAGAGTAAAGAAGGGGTGATCTTCATAATAACCTCAAATAATTAGTATAATGTAGACCAAGATCTTGGATAAACTAAGATACTTGGTCACCCTGTGTATACGTGAGTCATTGTCAATCTGAGGGATGTGTGATGGATGACTGTTTTGTATAGTTCGGAGGTGGGAGAGGTCATTTCTGGATTACTAGAGAAGGTCTCAGGAGCAGATACCATTGGGATGAGCATTGAGAGGATGATAAAATTTTAACAGGTGGACATTTGAGATGGGCAGAACATTTTGTTGAAAGTGAGAATGTCAAGAGTAAAGATGGCAGAGTTAGAAGGGAGGGACAAGAAGTAAGTAGGGCATACTTAGGTGATACCAAGGTTTTATTTTTTGCTGCATGGGATGATCTTAGGGGAGTAATGGAAAATGAAGCTAGAGAAGTAGGGTGGGGCCCAAGTGTAAAGGGCCTCAAAGATCGGGACTTCACTTAATGATGTTTGGAGACCTATGGAAGATCTTGAAACAATAAACAGGGTCAGAGTTGTACTTTAATAGCATGAGTATGGAGAAGGAGAGACCCTTAGGGACCACCCACATTTAAGGGAGCGTAAAGAGCATGTTGCAAGGGCTTTGGGAATGTCAAGGTATAACACAGAACTTTCTTCTGAGAAGTTTATTAGAAAAGTAAGGGAGAGATCAGATATTTAGAGGGGAAAAGGAGTGGATGTCAAGGATTTTTAGGATAAAGATCTGAAAATATTTATGGTCAGTGCAAGGGATCAGAGAAAGGGGAGTAGCTGGTAGAACTAGGTCCTGGAAGGCAAGAATATGTGATCAAGAATGAAGGGTGGGTGGAAGAGAGGAAGGATGCTCTTTTCTTTGAAAGAAGATATATTTTGGGGAAAAGAGAAATGAAGTGTCAAGGGGAGCTCATTACTGAACCTTAAGAGTAGTGTGTCCTGATGTCTTTTCCTGAGAGGTAGGAGGATAGAGATTAGGTTGGGAGCTCAAGGAACATGGAAAAAAGTATGGAATAAGCTCACAGAGGAAAGCAGTAGGGTGTCGACAAGAAGTAATCGAAGAATGGCCAGCTTCAGCATCAAGCTGAACTTAGCTAGTACCAGTTTGTGGTGGACCAAGTTAATAGGAATTAGTAGGACCAAGTTGTTCTGGGGTCTGAGAGTGGAGGGGCAATGTGGGTTTATTCAGGAGTAGGGATTTGTGATTTGATTATGGTGGAAGTCAGGGGGACGAGAAATTTTGGAGTGAGGAAATGGTTGACTCTGAGATCCAGTCTAACATGGGAGGCAAATGAAATCAGAAGAGGATTGATGTTTGGGAGAAGAGTATGGACAGGAGGGAAAAGAAGTCTTAGTTACGATTGGGAATATTTTGGATGGGGACACTGTTCAACCCAGTACAGAAGCATAGAATGGGAAAAGTGGAGAGTCTCCAGAAGTTTCCTCATGATAAAATGGGAATTCTACAGGCGGAACGGGAGGAGCTGGTGGAAGGGTAGACCTGGCTGACCTGGATGTGGGGCAGAGTAGGACTGATCTGAAGAGATGGATGACCAAGTCTAGGCAAAAACCATGAAGGAGTAGGGCTGGGAGTTAGGCAGAAGCTCTCTTCATTCCGTGGGAGTGGGACTACTAAGTAGGCCAACTTTTGTTGTTAAAGCAGCCTCTAAAGGGGGTGCCAGGGTGGCTGAATTGGTTGAGTGTCCAACTCTTGATTTCGGCTCAGGTCATGATCTCAGGGTCTTGAGATCGAGCCCCGAGTGTGGCTCCTCACTGAGCATAGAGCCTGCTTGACATTGTCTCTCTCTGTCCCTCTGCCCTTCCCCCCACTCTCTAAACAAACAAACAAGCAAACAAACAAATGCAGTCTCTACAGGATATTTACCCAGGCCAAAGAGATTACTGGTGCTGTGAGAATCTCTGGCTCAGCCTTTGGGCTACATAGCCCAGGTTTTTCCTCAAAGTACCACTCTGACACAAAAGCCATGATGAACAATGTAGGGATCTGGGGAGAAGGACACTATCTCCTGATTTCTTCCTGATTTCAAACAAGGCTGCTGTAGAGAAATGGGAAAGCCATAGGGGACTGGTGAAATCCAGGCTTTTTTGTCACCGGGGCGGTTTTCTAGCAGTGCTGCGTGCGGTTTGCTTCCTTCAACTACCTTGATCAGCCTGGGTTTTGTGTTCACTCTTACGATAAGGAAGGGGAGGACCTTGACTGACAGCCCTGCTATTTGGTGGAGAGGCTGTTCTTAATAGAAATAGAGTTGTTCTTTGCTAGAATAAAGAGGAAAGGCTGCTGGGCAGGCAAAGCTCTCCAGATATTCACTAAAAGAAAATTAAAAAAAAAAATCACTCTTCACCCCACCATCTTAACAGAACTAATATCAATCTTGTATATTTTTAAGTCATTGCTCATTTATATATGGGAATTTCTAATATATAATTTTTATTTTTTATGTTAAAATGTAGTATTAAGTGTTATTTTCCTATGCTGTTACATAAAAGTAATTTCTTTAAAAAAAATGAACAGAACAGATTAGGAAAGGTTTATCAGAGGTGGATGACTGTAATTTCACCCAAAGCATCCTTACCGGCTGCCTGTTAACTACATTTCCCATAAACTGAGGTAATTGTGTTTGTTTTCTAGAAAAGTTATCGTAACTGTAACCACTTTGCTTATTGCTCCCTCAGCCTGTGGAGAGTCGTCAAATCCGAGTTCTCCCAACTATCTTCATTGGCGGTTCCTCTGCTTCTCCATGCTTTGTCACTTCCTCATGGTGCTGACATCTTCTGGACAATCATAAATGGCAATTTCAACAGCAAAGACTGGAAGATGAGGTTTGAAGCAGGTACCTCTGTATTAGCTTAAAAATTCTCTGGGGGGGGGGGGTCACAAGGTAAACCAGATGTCCAGTCATGACGTCTCTTGTTGACCCTCCTTTCTTTTTAAATTTTCTTTTAAAGATTTTATTTATGTATTTATTTTTTCATTTAGAGGGAGAGAGGGAGAGTATGCACACAAGTGGGGAGACACAGGGAGGGAGAGAGAGAATCTCAAGCAGACTCTTCCCTGAGCACAGAGCCTGATGCAAGGCTTGATCTCATGACCCTGAGATCATGACCTGAGCCAAAATCAAGAGTTGGACACTCAACCAACTGAGCCACCCAGGTGGCCCTCCTCCTTTCTTTTTAAAGAGTACTGCCTTCCTTGATGGTGTTCTTTAGTGGTTCGACTTAACTGAGCTTCCTTTATAATAGTATTTTGCTGAGTGGTCCTCAGGTAGGATGACCCTGTTCAGGTTTGCCTAGGATAGTCCTAGTTTATGCCTGTTGTCCAGGTGTATTTATTAATTGTCTGCTTGTTTACTCCCAAATGGATCCTGGCTTGAATGATAAATTATACAGTCAACATGATACAGATATTATGTAGTCAATATAATATATAATACGACATGATACAATAGGTTACTTGTCTCAAAGTAACTGGGAATGTTCCTTAAACACGCAGTTGGGCCCCATTCCTAGACCTACTGAATTAGAATCTTAGGGGGTAAGGCCAGGAATGGATGTTTTTAACAAGGTATCCAGGTAATTCAGTGAAGTTTGAGAATCTCTGCTGTTAGCCCCTTTCCACTGAAGTATCAGGGATGAAGTCTGGGGCCATGATTGGTATGATTTCCTGGTGCTTAGAATGGCAAGTTCTCAGAGGAATATGGTAAGGAAGGAACCTGGACATGTTCTCTTAGCCTCACATCGGCTGCCTTCACTGTCACCCCAATCTGCTAGGACTCCCATTCTTGGAGCAAGCAGGGCCCTCAGTGCCATGGTGTGCCTTATCAGAATGGTTCTGTGTGTTTCAAAGTCTCCAAAATTTGGCAAAGAAATGGAAGTTCCATTAGGTCAGTTAACTACTACACATTCACTAATATGTGGCCACCTCAAAGAGTTCTTACTTTTTAATGCCCCAGGAACCCCTGGGGCTGGTTTATAGGATAACAACTGATATTGCAGACAATTAGAGTAACACTTCCTGGCCCTGGGCCACCTGGTATTAGCAACATTTTACAACTATTTAAACACAAATAAAGCAGATGTATATTTATGCTCTTTCATTCCAGTTTAAGGATTAGATTTTTCTGAATCCCAGCTCTGATGATGTCACTTTTCCATTCAAAAAAGCATGGAGAATAAAGTTCAAAGTCCTTACACAGATAGTCAAAGCCTCTCCAGGTCTAACTGCGAGTGTTTGCAGCCTCATTTCCCGCTCTTCTTTCTGACATTCCTTCGCAACTTTCCCATTGCTTCCTGCTTCTCTCACCCTTGTCTTGGCCACTCTGCTCTCCATCTGAAATCCTCTTCGCTTCAAGGTCCATTCACAGACCACCTCCACCCGATCCGCCTTCCAGTGCCACCAGTGAGTTCCACCTTTTTGGTTCCCTCAGTGGAAAATTATTTCTTTGTCCCTTGGTCTCCTTGGCATTTTATTTGCACCTCATCAGTGGTATCTGTAGCTCTTTAGATTATGTTTCAGTTATAGCTGTACCTGTCTTATTTCTTTAGTCGACTTGACTTTTAAGCCAAGACTTGGGGATGATTCATATATTAGTGTGCGTAGGTTGCTCAGGTTGTAACAGAATACCACAGGCTGGGGGGCTTAAACAACAGACATTTATTTTTTCACAGTTCTGGATGCTGGGAAGTCTGAGATCAAGGAACATATGGTTCCTTAGTGAGGGCGTTCTTTCTGTCTTGTAGATGACTGCCTCCTCTCTGTGTCCCCACATGGCAGAGAGAAAGTTAGAGAGCTCTGGTTCCCTTCCTCTTCTTATAAGGATACAAATCCCATCATGGGGGGTCCTACCTCATGACTTCATTTAAACCTAATTATCTCCCAAAGGCCCCACCTCTGAATGCCATCACAATGGGGGTTAGGGCTTCAACATACGGATTTTGTGTGGGGGAGAGGAACACAAACATGGAGTCCATAACAATTCATTTTTCCACTTACTTCCATCCTCCTTCAAGTATCTAGGGTAGTTTCTTAGTTTTATATATATATATATATATACACACACACACACACACACACACATACATACACACACATACACACACATGTATATATATGTATATGTATATACATGTGTATGTATACCTATATGTATATGTACATATACATATATATATTTGTGTATATATACATATATATCAAGTATATATTTTAAATATCTATAAATATATTTTTAAGTATATATTTTTAAAATAAGTGAATTGGTGAATAAGTGAAAATAAGTGAAATAGTATATGTACTAGACACTGTGGGACCAATAAAAGGAAGTATAAGAGCAGATGCCTCCTCTCAAGAAGATACTCATTTAATTGATGAAACCAAATATGAACATGTAGGAGGTTAAGAAATTAAAACTATAAATATAATTCAAGACCACAAAAGAAGATATGTCATATAGCTATATATGAGCATACAAATGTCTTATGTAAATGAACAGGATGTAAATGAGTAGTATTTTTGCAGGAGTTCATGGGACTGAAGGGCCACTCTAGGTCAGAGTAGACTTTTACAGAACAGGTAGAATATCAGCAGCAGATTCTTTAAGGATGATAGAACATCAATAAGCAGAGAGGAACGGAAAGAATATTCTAGGTTGCTGGAATAGCTTAAGCGAAGTACTGAGGTGTTTTATTTTCATGGCACTGTATTACTTCACTAGCTACTTTAACTTTTTATAAAGCCATGTTTTAAGAGTACCTGGAATCATTTAACATAGATTTGCAGAATAATTACAAATCCGTCTCTGACTGACTTACAGAGTTGTTGGGGATGGGTGAAATAGGTGATGGGGATTAATGTGCACACCTGCCATGATGAACACTGAGTAATGTATGGAATTGTTGAATCACTATATTATACACATGAATCTAATATAACACTGCATGTTAACTATACTGGAATTAAAATAAAAAACTTAATTAGTGACACCTAGGTGGTTCAGTCAGTTAAGCATCTGCTTTCGGTTCAGGTCATAATCCCAGGGTCCTGGGATCCAGCCCTGAGTTGGGCTCCCTGCTCAGCAGGGAGTCTGCTCTTCCCTCTGCCTTTCTCCCTGCTCGTGCTCTTTCTCTCTCTCATTCACTCTCTGTCAAATAAATAAGTAAAATCTTTTTAAAAAATTTAATTATGGGGCGCCTGGGTGGCTCAGTCAGTTAAGAATCTGCTTTTGGCTCAGGTCATGATCTCAAGGTCCTGGGATCGAGCCCCACATTGGGCTCCCTGCTTGGTGGGGAGTCTGCTTCTCTCTCTCCCTCCACCCGTTCCCATGCTTGTGCTCTTTCTTTCACTTGCTCTCTCTCTCAAATAAATAAAATCTTTAAAAAAAATTTAATAAAAAAAGAAATCCTATCAAGTAAGCATGCACCTATTGCATATAAAAAATATATGGCTGCCCTAGCCCTAGGAAGTCTGTTTGTTGTCACTTCACATCATGACATACTAAGAGTGCAGTAGGGGGATCCAGAATCTAAAGCCAGGTCTGGTGGGCACCTCCTGTCTCCCTGTGTGGTCCACAGAAGGGCCTATGGAATGGACAAGGAAATGAGCATGGAGGCATAGTTTGAAGTGTGGTTTGAATTAAACAATGAGGAAGAACATAAAAAAAAGGCAACCCACTGTTAAATCAAGGCTGCCCAGCAGAAAAGTACTGCACTAGGTAGAAACGGTCTCTTTCACACAGATGAAATGGAACATTCAAGAAGGTGGCATTAGAATTTCGTTTTGGTTTCTCAAAACAGGGTGTGGGAGCCCCAGAGTTGACTTTTTCTTTGTGGGTTCAGTTCTTGTCTAAATAAGTGTCCCGTTTTTTTGTCCTCTGCCTTTTACACTGCAGTGGAAAAAGTGGCTGTAATTTGTAGATTTTTGGATATTCACTCAGTGACCAAAAACCACCTGCTGAAGTACTCCCTGGCACATGCCTTTTGCTGCTTTCTGACAGCTGTGGAGGACGTCAACCCAGCAGTGGCTACCAGGGCCGGTCTCCTGCTTGACACCATAAAGAGGCCAGCATTGCAGGTGACGTCCCTCCGATGTGTGTTGTCTGCTCCGTGGATGGTGTTCTGCTCTGCTAAACACATACAGTACTGATGATGAGGACAGCAAGAACAGTGGGAACTTTTAAATGGGGAAAAACATCCAGAAACACACCTTATTAAAGACCTCTTGTTTTTATTTCTTAGTACTTTCTTTGCAGTCTTTGTCCATATGGTGATACCACTTTTGACAGAGACAGTAATTGTGTAACTCTTTCTGTGTGGCAGATTTTTGAACTAGGCTGGTTTATCTTATACTATTTAGCTGGCTCCTAGGCTGGGAGCTTTTGTCATTAGAGGCTAGATACTAAGAGAAATCATCTTTGCGATGAATTATAGTATAAATCAAAGCAAGACCTGAGAAGGCAAATATGCCTACCAAAATGAAAGTCAAAGGAACATGAAATATGAGACCTAGAGAGAGTTGCTTATTTATTTTATTTGGCACCTTTATTTTATAATTGAAGAAACCAAGTCTCAGAGAGATAATGTGACTCTCCAAAGGACACAGAGTGAGTTAGTGGAAGAACCGAGAGGCTAGAACCTCCAAAGTACTGATCTCCTGATTTCCCACATTGGCACCCTGTTTATTACTATATCATTATAATTAAAACTAATAATAGTGGCAAGAGCTAAAATTTGTCAAACAGATACTGCCTGTCCAGGACAGTGTATTAAGTGTCTCATCATCCACTGTCTCATTTAATCACCATGATAACCTTGTGGGTTTCCATTTTACAGATAGAGAAGCCGAGGGTTGGAAAGGGTAGGTGACTTTCCCAGGGTCACGTGGCAGTACATGGCAGAGCAGACTCAGGTTCTGAGTCATAATGAAGTCCACATTCTTAATTATATCTTTGTCTATTCACTGCTTCCTGTAAAAGAGACCAAGAAGAAAGTGCAGGATCTGAGATTCAGTGGTTATCCTGACTGTGGACCCACACCCTCCCTTATAAAAATTCCCAGTTGTCTTCTGGATGCTCCTTCTCTGTTGGTCTTAAGAAGACTAGGTAGTCTTCCAGCCCAGAGCCTGGGATGTAGGAGGACCTCAGTAGAGGAGAATTGAATGAGTTGATAGAATGCTTGGATGAATTATGGTTTTTAAGTTTCATTCAGTTTAGGAAAGGGGGAATGGTAAGCAGAGTCATACAATGGAGAAATGGATGCTCAATCTAGTCCAACTTGATTTTTTAAGATTCTGTGTGCCACTCACATTCCAAGAAGACAAAATGAGTTTATTTTCTTTTAGAACCATGGCATTTAGCATTGAAAGGGAATTAGAAAACCATATTGTGTATTCTAAAATGTAGCTTTGGAAGTATGCTTCTTTTAATAGAAACTACAGACGTTGAAAAAAGAAACATTGGTTTGAGAGCATTTGGATTAAGTGGTTATTAATGAATACATCTGAAAACCAATAACATACATTTAGTTTAGATTTCTGAACTAAAATTCAAGATGTATTGTACAATTGGGAGAAGTTCCTCTCCTGCATTTTATTTCTACCAAACTTGCAATCAAAGAAGATTTCAATTGGATTCTTCTACATTATATGTATGGATTGAGGAGGTTTTGTCTTGTTTCACTGACTTTGCTTAGTGTATTTGCTTTGAAGTAGCTTAGATATTTACTTCTGACTAAACTTTCTTCCCCCCTTTGCCCCAGGGTCTGTGTCTCTGTCTTGATTTCCAGTTCGATACTGTGGTTAAAGACAGACCCACAATACTGAGCAAACTTTTACTCCTGCATTTTCTTAAGCAAGATATTCCTGCCTTGAGCTGGGAGTTCTTTGTCAACAGATTTGAGACACTTTCTTTGGAAGCTCAGCTACATTTGGATTGTAACAAAGAATTTCCTTTTCCTACAAGTAAGCAAAACAAAGAACTTGCTTTAAACTATCTGCTAGGCAGACCATACTCTACATGTAGCTTAATTTCCCATTATGGAGGATGCTCTGACTTCATGAACTCAGTTTATTAAATATTTATTGAGTAACTCTGTAGTAATCCATAGATCAACTAGTTTCTGGCATTCCAAAAGCAAAACTCTTCACATTTCCTTGAGGACCTATGATAACCATTTGTGACTGTGTGTTCCTTAAATATGATTCAGTTCTCATGTTTACAGTGTTTGTGAGCAATTTTGTGAGATATATCTGCACCTTGCAAATTCATTCTTGCATGCTTATGACCTACAGCTCTAAACAGATGGGAAAAGTGGGTCACTCAACTATGTATTCAGTGATAATAAAAAAAATTAGACATGTAATCTCACGGTCTAAGCAGAAAAATCATAGGCAATAGTCATGATAGGCAGTAGTCACAAGTTTTTATATAAGACTCACCATGAATGAGAGGTGAATGATTCATGTGTCCACGAAAGATGTATTTTAATCCTGAAAATATGCACAGATGGATTATTTCAAACTCACTGTGCTACATAGTCCATTAAAGAAAATAATGTCTGATTCCTTTTGCAAAGCTATCACTGCTGTAAGGACCAATGTCGCTAACCTCAGTGACGCAGCATTGTGGAAGATCAAGAGGGCTCGTTTTGCAAGGAACCGCCAGAAGAGTGTGCGTTCTCTGAGAGACAGCGTGAAGGGGCCCGTGGAATCCAAGAGGGCACTCTCCCTCCCTGAGACCTTGACCTCCAAAATTCGTTGAGTATCTTCTTCCCTCCTTCCTTTAAATCTGTTTAATGTCTTTCTGAGACTGCCTTGTCTTGTTGAATGTTCATAGAGAGTAGCATATTTAGCCAACTGAGCTCCTTCAATAGGTTTGGGCTTCACATTCCCTAGAGGGTCACCCCAAGAATGTCAGTGCTCTGGGGGGGGCTTTTTCCAGTTTGTGGGTGAAGCAAAGCCCTGGTCCAGCAATAGATTGTTTTGCAATGCAGAAGGCAGCAAATCCACTGATGCTTGGCCAGAAACGTAGAAGCAGCATCTGCTCCTGAGTCCTAGGATAGGAAGGTGTGCACCACCAACCTTGTAACCTAAGAGCTTCCTGAAGAAGACTGGGACAGGTCAGACCCATGGCAGCTGAGGTGGTAGAGTGGAAGTTTGGAGTGCATTTGCTTTTCATGTACGATGGAGACAGCCAAACAAGCTCCCAGACAAACCAAAAATAATGGTTGCTTTTGAAAAGGAAAAACCAGGCTGAGGAGAAGTTGAATTTCTGTGCAGCTTCACCGGATAATTTATAAATAAAAATAAACTTCATCGCCAGTTTTAAAAAAGACCATACATACTTGTTTTATAAAGGTCTTTCTTTGTATTGCACTTTGAAAGAGAACACAATTTTCCCTAAATTAGCAGATGACTAAATGAACTCTAATGATTAGCAATGGCTCATGAATGACAAATAATTAAAAATTCATAACTAAATCACCATACTAGTGAATGAGTATATTTAAATATGATACTAACTTTTGTAAAATTTATCTAGTGATTTAATTTTTAAATAACTGCTGTGAAATTCATAACATAACACCCTAAAACATACTTCTCATCCTGTTGGAAGTGGAAAGTTTTGCTTTTTTCATTGACGTTTATTAAAAGACAGCCTTATATAACATAATCATTTTTAATCACAAATATGATTTGATTTTTTTAAATCACATTTTTCCCTATTTTATGATAAGCAATGAAAATGTGGTATTGTGAACTTTGGAAGAAGTCAATGAAAGCCCTTCAAGCAATCAATAGCTCAGTTTTTCAGGGAGCAAAGATTATAGCAGGTGGCCATTTAAGAATAACCTGTAGGAGCCTAGGCCCCAGGGAAGACTGAATCAGATCCTAGAAACCAATATCTAGATTAAATAAATTTACCATTTCTATGAATTTCCCAGCTCTTTTATAACTTAACCAGCCACTTTGGGATATCAAGTTTACTTACTGTTCCTTCTTGTTAATTGATTCACATGACAATTTTGAAGATTAAGAATTGAAGTAACACTGAAGGATGTTCTTGAGATTCACATAAAAACCACAAAGCTTTTGTGATGCAAACATCTTTTGTGCCATGTTAATTACAAGGAGGAAAACTAAACTTAAACCTGCCCCACCTATCCAATGAGTTAGCACTGAGTGTGTTTTCTAGGCTCAAGTTGTTTTTAATGCTTATTTAAATAGAGTTGTTGTTGATTTTTAAGCTATGAGGTTGACCAGGCATGAGCAGTCTGCTCCAGCTCTCGGTGGGACACCCGAACAGACACCAGGTGGGTACTTCTGACGTGGAAGGGCTGTGTGCAAGTGTCTATCCCAGGTGGACAAGGTAAAGAATGCAGTGTCTCTAACTGGACCAGAGTGCTATATTTAGGATTTGCAAACTTGAAGGGTCTTACCCCAGATGCTCAAGCGTTTGAGCCCCTGACCTAGCAATTCTTTCCATCTTAATATGGGCAGATGACTTTTGATCCCATTAACTTTTGGTCCAGTAAGAGGTATCATGTTACCTGAATATGCACTTTTCCCCAGAGAGCCAATATGATTAGATCTATACATAGTACTTATATCTGTATGTGTATTTACACATAGAAATATTATGTTCATATATATCCGCTATAGGAAAAACATACATTTCATTGACATTTTCAAAGGTTATACATTTGAGCCACCATCATTCACTCATCCCCGTAGCCATTCTTGATTCTTTGCATCTCTATATGCATTTCTGTCTCTCAGAGAAAGGAGGATTTCGATTGCTTGGAGGACCATAGGATCATATTCGACTCGGTACAGTGTAACTACCGTTCGATGTCCCATGAGAGAATATAGTTTATCAGGAAGGATTCTAAGGGTTGAAGGGACACTGGCAAGGTTATTACAGCCCAAATGTTATCTGCACAAATGGTGCTGTGTGAAGGGTCTGAATAGCTGTTTATTTGTCAAAAACAAACTTGGTAACTGCCAGCTGTGTATCATGCTATAGAACATTTGGTTTTTCATCTAAGAAGAGTTTTAAGAATGGCCTCAGAAGGAGAATTTCAAATAAGGAGGCTTGCAAGGCCATGTATGCTAAGTGTTACAAACATGACACCAGAAAGAGGCAGTTTGGGGTGGGAGTGGGGGGGAAGGGAGAGCCCCAAAGATTATGAATGCCAATGGCAGGTGTTGGTCAGAATGTATTTTCTGTTTTAAAATTGTCGAGAAGGAAGGAATAGCAAACCCTTGGCCAAGGCTCCCTGACTTGTTTTCTGCATCACTTGGGCCTCAACTGTACTGGGATTAAAAAAAGAGTAAAAGTAAGAACTTCTGATCCTGAGCTCCATTACAATGTGAAAATCATCCAGGTCCCCTTCAGTGAAGTCTTTTTGAGACGAATCTTAAGCAATTTCATAAATTATTTTTATTTTACCCCGTCTTTTCTTTTTGTCTTAAGGCTTAGTTGAATTAATTATTCAATTAAAGTCTTTAATTATTCTTATTACCCATTTTCACAATCCAAAAGAGTCCTCTCACATCTCTTTGGGAAAATGGAGACATATGTTTCCTGATGTTAAAAAAAAAAAAAAAAAAGCTTTTAGGCTCTACTTGTCCCACCAAAAGTGACCAGATGTAAACGGGGCAGATAATAGCATTGTTTATATTAAATATAATGCTAAAGCTTCTGGAAAGATAATTTACACAACACCACTATAATAAAAACTTGCTTAGATTTGGAAACAGCTGGCTAAGCTTATAAGGCCCTTTCGAACTAGTTTCTCATTTTTGCATTGTTATTTACTAGACAGTATATTTTTTAACTTGTGAACAAAGACATGCCAGGATACTCCTAAGATTGTACAGGATGGCATGGAAGCTGAAGGACTTGCTATTTACCGAACATACTTTTTTTTGGTGCAAGTCTTGAGCTTCTCTGTGCAAGACCTCTTATTGATTGGGCCCAAAATAAAGCCTATGCCCTGTAATTATGCCACAAGAGTTCATTTTAATTGCTGTTTAGGCTGAGCTTTTTTTGGCATTGGATTTACAACGGCTGGCTTTCTGATCTTAGCTTTTGCATATTACTACAGCAAATTTTGCTTCAGAAATACACTTGTAGAGAAGGTATATTCCACAAGGCTAGGGAAGAACTGCATTCCTTTATGACTTTCATGAGTCAGATCAAAGACCTTTGCTCATGTAAATGAAATTCATAGGAAATTATAGCTGGAATATTGGAGATATGTTAACATTCTCATTTTACAGAAGAGGAAACTGAAGTTCCCAGAAAGGAACATGTTTCACAAGCTTGTTGGTGACAGATCTGGGTCTCAAGCCCAGGCATCTTGATCTCTTGTTCAAGACATGCGTGGTGAATGCCAATAAGCGCTCAGCATCTTTATTTAATCCTAATTGATGAAATAGACAGTTTCACCTGCTAATTTGAAACTGGTATAATTATAATTATTTATAAGGTATCTTTTCACCAATTTTCTGAAAACTAGGAATTATGTTTGGTGATTCAGAATACCTGTTGAATATTAATTGAGTATAAAATAGCAGTTTTGATAGGTTTTCATAGCACAACACTGAAAAACTGGTATCCACCCCATGTGGTCACAGGGAACTTAATTGTATCTTGTTCCTCATCCCCTGGAATGAATAATTAAACAATGGTAGGTGTATAATAATAAGAATAACAACACTTCATGTATGTATAGTACCTCTCTATCGATTAAGAATATTTTTAATACAAATAATCTAATTTTGATTTCACAGTGACTCTGGATATATGTAAAGTATTATTATGATTTTTTTTTGCTTTACATATGGACAGGAAAACTGAGGTCCTGAGGGATTAATTAATTCTGCTTAGATAATTTGCTCAAGATCACTTATAACTAACTAGTTGGGGACTAATGCTTGAGTCCAGCAGACTTGATTTCCACTATAACTACCTCTTGATGCATTGGTATTAGGGGGTTCCTGCCCTGTGGCACATGAAGACGCCAGTCTGGTTATAGAGCTAACGTGGGCATTCATGTCTGCTATAGTGTGCCTTAAGGTCATGAGCATCCACACCAAGAGACTTCCCATTTAAGACCCACAGGTTGATCTAGAAGTGTCCTAATCCCTAAAGCAACATGGATACCCTCAATTCTACTCCAGCCTGCAGAGAAATCTTGAGATCTCTTGGTCTGAATTTATATCAAGAGAAGGTGTCCAGTGCTGGGGAGCGCTGGTAAAACTTTCTTGTATGGCCCTCTCCCACCACCCCTTCACCCCCTGTTAATGCCCCAGCATAAAACCCCAAATTACTTCTCTTTGGGTCTCTCTTTCTTTCTAGAGGTGGTTAACAACTCACATCCTTCACTAATTTGCAAAATGCCCATTGATCATTAAGACCCCATACCATAACTCAAAGAGAACAGTTATTTTAATAGGAGTGCCCTTGTTGGAAAGAATAGTTTTGGGAAATGGCAGTTTCTATTGAACTAACATTTACTGGGCACCTTCAATACTAGGAAATACAAAGAATGCAAAGATACATCGGAGATTTTTATATTCTCCACTTGCTTATATATAGTCAAGGAAGGAAAATAAAGCGTGAACAGAGGTAAACTCTCATCTTGAGTGAATGCGCCAGTGCCACGGGATGGTTCCCATCAGGTGCAGCGGGAGGAGAGTGGGGGCAACAGAGACAGTCTGGTGGAGAGGTGGCTTTCCAGCCAGGCCTTGACTGGTGGATAGGATGGAAAGGCCTGGATGTGAGATAGGAAGAGGCAAAGGCAGGGCTGGGAAGCATAGGACAGTATGGAGTTAGTCACTGGCCCCAGCTTTGCAGCCCTTCTGCTGTGTGCACACACAACGCACCTGCTGTGAAGTTGGGTTAATGCATTGGCCAGGGAGATCAGTGAGGTGGTGTAATTAGAACTAGCAACGTAAGGCAAACTCATTTATAGTGCTTGATCATTGGCTTCTCTGGAACAAATGCAGAGGAAGCTCATGGAAAGGGTGCTTCCTCCCTCTACCTGATTGTCACTTGTTGGTTTGACAGAGGGCTCAGGGAGTCAGCTTATGCAGAGGAATATTCCCTATTTCCTTGCTGTTTGGGGACCTCATCACTTTTTCCTCCTGTATAGAAGAAATATTTACCTGAGATATTTATTTGAATTCAGTGTACTTAGACACTTATGAATAATAAGCATCAAGTATATGTCAGACACTGCCCCATATTCTGTGAGGGATATAAAAATGGGTAAAACATAGCACTCACCTTCAAGGAGCCTTTGTTCTCCTAGGGGAAATCGGCAAGTGAGTAAATAAATTCTGCCTTGCAATTTGCCCCATTTTAGGAAACGGTAAAGGAAATTTTCCTCTATTCTTCCCTCCCGTCCTTCCTCTCTTCATGTCTTTGGGGATTTGCAGTAGTTAGAGATCACACCCAGTTGCTGAGAGGAGGGTGGGCATAGGTAGGAAGAATGGCTTCTGAGAACCAGATTCACAGGATGAGATTGGCTGGGGTGGGGGTGCTGGGAAGATGTATCACCCTGAGCAAGACACAAAGGTGGGAAAGTGTTAGCTATGTTCTGAGAGCTAAGAGTAGCCCAGCTTGTAAGAATGTTGAGCATCTGGGGTAGAATAATAAGAGAAAAGTCTGGAAAAGCAGATCCTGATCCTGCCTGGTTTCCAATCATCAAATAAATAAAATCGTATGACACTTTGGAGTTTCAATCAGTTGTACCACCCTGTGGACAGATTGTGATGGACCCATTCCATGATTAAGTTAGGGTAGGAATCACTCTGCCTCATGATTCTAAAGATGCTTACAGTTTTCTTTAGAGAAATGATAAAATCAAAAATTTTAACAAGTTAAATATCTGTGGTTAAAACATAGAGGAATTTCATAGGCTAGAATTCAAAACTAGAATTCAAAAGTGTTTTAATTGTCACATTTTAGAGAAAATATCATAGGCATTCAGTTTTAAAATGGAAATTTCATACCCTTTGTAGATAACTAAAACGGTAATATTGTCTTTATTAATAAAGAAAATTCTCATTTTTCTAAGCTATTTTTTCTTAGGGATTTGAAAGAAAGAAAATAGACAAGGCATAGACTTGCAAAGCCCCAACTAGAGGAGTAAATTTTTGGAATGAAGTTGTTTTTCACTTTATGCAAAAGGTCTCATCAGCTAGTTCTTTTTTTTCAGTACGTTTAATGTTTTGTTAAAGATCACTCGTTATTGCCCATTCAGGGAAAACAAAGAAAGGAACAGCAAACTTAAAGCTAAAACACTGAAGATCAGCGAAGATGTATTTCAAATGAAAATTGGGCATTCGTGAAATGGTACTTAATCATTAGGAAACTATGATTTGATGGGAAAAGTTAGGTTACACGCTTTATTTTATTATTTTTTTTGAGAGTGGAGGGCAAACAGAGGGAGAGAGAGAGAGAATCTCAAGTAGGCTCCACGCTCAGTGCAGAGCCTGATGCAGGACTCAATCTCAGGACACTGAGGTTATGACCTGAGCCGAAATCAAGAGTCAGATGCTTAGCTGACTGAGCCACCTAGATGCCCCAGGTTATACACTTTTAAAAGGAACATCTACTTGCATTGGGAAGAGGAATTTTGAAATATTTAAAGATGAAGTCTGATGATTTATTTTCTAGACCTGAACTAGGATAGAATGAAATGGGGAGCCAGTGTCTTAGTTGGGCCTTGTTTGGAGCTCCCTTTGTCCTGTATTGAGGCCCCCAGATTCTCCGGGCTATAAAATAAAGGTGCAGCTCTTTCCCAAATGCTCCCCATTTTTAACATGGGGACTTTGGAGTCGAGCCAGTCTGAACTTGGAGGTGGTTGAGCAGGACGCTGCTGCAAGGTGTGTTAAACCTTGCCCCCCAGAGCGGAAACAAATTGAGGAACGAAGCTATATTGTAACAGCCGTCCCTTGCTGCTGCAGTAACTTTGAATCCTGCAAGGAGCCTGCATTCTCACATGTGTCGCATTCTCGGCCCAGGCTTGCCCAAAGCAATAACTCCTTCTAGTTGTAATATTCTGGAGAAGAAAGAAATCAAGAATAAATATTTCTCAGTGCTGGAAAGATCGTTCTTTAAGCTGTTTTTTAATTTTATTTTATGAGAATTTATGTAGCTATTGCTTTTAGCCTGATCTTCTATTCCAAACATTTAATTTAATTATAATATACAGCAGTGCTTCACATTTCTGGCCTCTTGGTGAAATAGGGTGTTCCACATAAATTGACTTTTCTCCTGGTGGCTGATGCATGCCTCATAAGTGACGATATTAACAATTTAGTGATCACTGTCATCGATGCATGTAAGACACTGTAATAAACAAGTCCTTAGGTTTTATTTGAATGATTTTGGGTGAAAGCTTCTCTAGAGTACATTGGACACATTTACTCTTCACACACAGACTCCAGGAGACAGAAAATGTTAATGTCCTAGCATCATATTGAAATTTATTGGACGGCTTCCCCTAAATGAGAGACTGTTAGACTTAGTTGACTCTGTTGCTCTTCACCCACGGTCAGTGATCCCTTCTGAGTATATCACTTTTGAACAGATGAACATTATTCTGAGCATCTGGGGTGAACTAGACAGCCGAGCTGGTTACCTCACATGCCGTTCGAAACTAGTAAGTTCTGAATTTGACATTACTTTCATGCCACTGCTCCAGAGTTGCCCTTGAGACAGCTAATTTCCACAGTCCCCTAGAGGCATTTCTTCTATCCCGCTTCTCTTGGCTATGTCCTGAAAGATTGGGATTTTGCCAAATTAATTGAGTTAATGGATATAAATTACTACGTATCTCCTTCTCGTATCCTTCATGCCATAACTATATGACAGTCTATGATACAGGCTATGACATGATCACGGTTTGGTTTATAATGATTGGTAAGCAAAGCCTGCCATTTTTTAGCAGAAATTTTCCTTGCAGGGTGAGAGATGAGAACCCTGGGTCATCTAAGCCACCAGGCAAAAACCTTGCTTTCCATTTAGAAATGCTGATGTTGCTTGTCCAAGAAGGGACAAGGATGCAAAGGGTATTTTGAATAAGCCCCAAACATAAACATAGAAGAGCAAATCTCACCCTTCCTTCACCAAAAGTCCTAAACTAAACCAGATCAGAAGAAGCAGAAAACAAGCAGAGACAAGGTATAGTTTCTGACTTTGACAAATAACGGAAAGTCAAAGTCAGGGAGCTGCTCCAATACAATTATTTGTTAGGTTACGAGTAAGTCAAGGGCTAAGGTATTTTTTTTTTCTCCATGTAAACTTTCAGCTCACCTTCATGTGGTATTTTTCTGTTTTTTAAAAGCTCATGCTTCTTTCTTTCTGTCTGTCCCCTCCCTTACATGTTTCTCATTACATACAGCAGGACTTAATGATTTGCTATTTATAATTTTGACTATATCCTTCATAGAGTACCCACTGCTAATATCTCGGATTTGGAAAAGAAAACTTCACATTTTTTTTTTTCCACCAGCTGATTTATGAACATAACTGAATTGAGATAATAATTTTTTTAAGATTTTATTTATTTATTTGAGAGAAGAGAGAGCGAGCGAGAGCACAAGCAGGGGGAGCGGCAGGCAGAGGGAGAGGGAGAAGCAGGCTCCCCACTGAGCGGGGAGCCTGGTGCGGGGTTCGATCCCAGGACCCCGGGATCATGACCTGAGCCGAAGGCAGACGCTTAACCGACTGAGCCACCCAGGCGCCCCCAAATTGAGATAATAATTTAAGCAAAAGAACTGAGTAGATGCTTTTGTGCTCAGTGGATGGTAGAATATTATTTTTTGTGGTTATTTTTATGTGCTTATTTGACAAAGCTGGAAGAGAAACTTCTCTTTATCATTGAGGATAAAACTGCCAAGATATTTAAAAAATGGTGAAATACAGTTTATGTAGGTATTTTTCTTGCCGTTCAAAGAGAACCTTGCTTTGTAGTGCCTTATTTTTATTTCTATTCTCTTATTCCTCCAAAATTACCTGGTTGTTGATGAACACAATAACTTTCACCCCTGGACTAATGCTTTGTTGAATAGGCCATATTTTGCCTTTACGTTGGTCCAGAACAGACCCTTTAAATATTTAGTGGAAGCAGAAGCCATGGTGCTTTATCAATAAGTGAGATTTCCTTGTGAACGTCCTTGTGAGGGAACCACCCAGTGATGGCCTTTCTTGTACTGACAGGACAACAATCTCCTGAGAATGACAACACCATCAAGGACCTGCTCCCAGAAGATGCTGGGATCGACCACCAGACTGTTCACCAGCTGATTACAGTGCTCATGAAGTTCATGGCCAAGGACGAGAGCAGCGCTGAGTCGGACATCAGCAGCGCGAAGGCCTTCAACACGGTCAAGCGGCACCTTTACGTCTTACTCGGCTATGACCAGCAGGAAGGCTGTTTCATGATTGCACCTCAAAAAATGCGCCTGTCAACTTGCTTTAATGCATTTATTGCAGGAATTGCCCAAGTAAGTGTAAGCTTTCAGGAGTCATACCGTTAAGGTTTTAGTAGAAGCAAGTCATTAAATTCCATTTAGCCAACATCGGATCTGTGTAGAGATTTGTGCAAGTGGCTTTATTAGGCAGGGGTATGTGGAAGGGAGTATAAGATGAGTAAGACTAATAGGGAGTATAGGATTTTTGGGGTAGGAGATGGGAGTAAAATATACCTGACATAAAGTTTACCATTTTAACCATTTTTAAGTATGTAATTCAGTGGCATTAAATATATCCACATTATTATGTAATCGGAACCATTTTCCATCTCTAGAACTTTTTCATTATCCTAAACTGAAACTCTATCCATTAAACAATAAGGGAGTGTAGCATTTTTGCTTCTGGGTTTTTTAAAAAATCTCTTATCCTTTTTGACTTCAAGTGGAGAGTTGAGTTAATTGTACAACTTTCTTCCTGTCACATTATCATCATTGGCTTTTTCCATGTTTGTCTGCTACTCCCAACTACTGTAGTTTATACCGTGGTGTACATTTACCATGCTTTAACTATCCATTGCCCCAGTGATGAACACTCATATTGCTTGCTCCCAGCTTCTTACCACTCCAGACAGCTCAGCAATGAACATCCTGCCTATGCTCTTTATCCACCACTATGAGAATTCCTTTGAGATATGTATGCAAGAGCAGAATTAATGGATTATTGGGTTTCTGTATGCCTAACTTGACCAGCGCTACGCCAGTCTGTAAAGGGTGTAGAACTTGGGGCTACAGAGAAATTGATATGAATTTCAACTCTGCCACTGTTATTATCTGTTGTGGCCTTAAGTGTCCTCTGCTTCTTTGCTCACTGGTAACAGATTTTTGTTTTGAAAGATTAGAGACAACATATTGCTGAACACTTAATCAGTGCCTGTCTCATGGGAGGAGCTCAGTGATGGTCACTGTTACCAATTTGCTGAAATAGATTGTAATATAATGAACACAGAATAAGCAAAGTAGGAGCAATATGTACATCGTAGTCTTTTTTTTTTTTTTTAAGATTTTATTTATTTATTTGACAGAGAGAGAGAGACACAGCGAGAGAGGGAACACAAGCAGGGGGAGTGGGAGAGGGAGAAGCAGGCTTCCCGCGGAGCAGGGAGCCCGATGTGGGGCTCGATCCCAGGACCCTGGGACCATGACCCGAGCCGAAGGCAGATGCTAATGACTGAGCCACCCAGGTGCCCCTACATAGTAGTCTTTTGCTGATGCTGGTAACTAGATGGATCACCACTAATACTCAGTTGCTTGTGATGAAGAGAGGATGCACCATTTCAGATACCGAACTTCCCTCCTTTCCTCCTTTCTTTCCTCACTTCGCTCTTTCTGTATTTACATTATGCATATTATTTAATAAAGCCAAAAATTAAATACAAATCTCCACGAAACCCACAAAATAAGTGACTAACATTTAGGTGTTCGTATGTTATTGCTGGCTCCAAATTTATTACATTCATATATACATATGTATAGGTATATGCGTGTGCACACATTTTCTGTAGTAATGGGATCATATTATACGTATTGATAAATACGTGTAACCTTTTTTAAACCTAAAATTGATTATGAAGTCAATATCTTGTAAATAAATTTGTATCATATCCCATTTAATGGCTACATAGTATCCTGTTGTCATACAAATAATCTTTCATTTAACTTATCTCATATTGTTGAACATGGAGGCTATTTTCAATTTGGGGTGACTAAAAGGCTGGATATTTTTATGTATACATCTTGGAACAGTTGTCTGATTTTTTCCTTAGGATACATTTAATTGCTGTACTGTAGGCTAGGTACTCTCCCTTACTTCTGAAGAGATACTGCTAAATTGCCCTCCCAAAAGGCTGTGTTGAGTAATACTCTAGCCAGTAGCGTCTGAGAATGCCCATTGCCCTCAGTGATTACCAATAGTAGGTGTTTTCATTGATTCTAGTTTAATTCTAGTTAATAGTTTCATAGAACATTTTAATAAATAAGGTGTTATTCTCCATAGATAATTGAGCAGATACATCAAATAATTAGATAATTAAGTGGATAAAATGATTTTAATTTGCAAGTTTCTTCTATTTCTTGTAAGGTTTAACTTTCCCCCTTTAGGGTCACTGGCCATTACTGTTAACATTTTGTGAGATGCCTTTTAAATATTTTGCCTATTGTTTTGATGGGTCACATATTCCTTTAGGCTTTTGGGTGTTCTCTATAGTTTTCCTTCAGTTATTAATATTTTTCCTCTTTCAGGTTATGGACTATAACATTAACTTGGGAAAACACCTTCTCCCCCTGGTGGTTCAGGTGCTCAAATACTGCTCTTGTCCTCAACTACGGCATTATTTCCAACAGCCACCTCGTTGCTCCCTCTGGTCCCTAAAACCTCACATCCGGCAGATGTGGTTGAAGGCCTTGCTTGTCATCCTTTACAAGGTGAGTTGCGATTATCACTCCTTTTTAGGCTAGAATGATTCTCTTAGAGAGGAGAACACTTAAGGGATCTAAATTGAGAATTTCATAAGATAGTAATTTGACCTTCAGGGGACAAATCACAATATGTACAATTCATGTTGAGAAATAAAGAGCCATTGGAGTATCAACAGCAAGGGAGACCATACCAGCATATGTGCTACAAATGTTTAAAATAAAAAACGATGAGTTGTAGGAGATTGAGATCAACAATCTGTGTTTATGCTCAGCATCTCCTATTTTATCTGTGTATGAATTATTATCTCAGAAAGCAAGGAAGATATTTAAAATTGTATTCATCCCCCAGATGTTTATGCCAGATAATTTCCTTGAAAGGAATTGTAACCGTGATCTGGCATGCCTTGCCATCCGTGGTTTGGTGCAAGAGGAAGGGACTACAGTCCCTTGTCCCAATAAGGCCATGATAAAAATTTCTGGTTTTGCTTCTCTGTATATTTCTCTTCATCCCCAAGAAATACTGAGAAGAGCATCTAGCAAGATCATGTGGAAAAACTTACCCTTCAAAATAACCGTTTATATTTTTCTTCCTCCATTTTATTGAGCAGTATCCATATCGAGACTGTGATATCAGCAAGGTCCTGCTGCATCTGATTCACATAACAGTCAATACACTCAATGCACAGTATCATAGCTGCAAGCCCCATGCCACGGCAGGACCTTTGTACAGTGACAACAGTAACATAAGCAGATACAGCGAAAAAGAAAAAGGTACTTTACATATCTCAATTCTATCCCGAACTTAGCTTGAGCATGTAATACATTTCTGGACAACGTTTCTCTTAGAAGATAGTGGAGTGCCCCCAGATTATCATTCTGGAATCTAAAAATCACCTACTTCTTCATTAATGTTCCAACTTTCCCATGAATGTCGCTGCTTTAATTCTTCAAATGAACATTCGAGAGAAATAATTGATATGCTCCTGAAGCCCATTTCATAAGAAATGTTTTGTAAAAAAAATTGTCTGCTGTTTGGTTAAGGAGCCTTTTAGGCCTTTCCCTATGTGTTGGAAGCATCTTGCTTTGGGTGATGAAGTAAATCTTGGTTGGCACTTGTTGGAGCCATGATTTTGTCGTCTCTAGTTTGCTCCTGAACTTTGTGCTCACAGATTTGAATGGAGTCTAAATTTGCTGAAGTGCTTCTTCCTAGCTTCCTTGTTCAATGAGAAAATGATTTAAGGCAACCAAGATGACTTTTTTCCTCTATGTAGGTTTAAATTATTTACAGTAGCAACACTTTTTATATTGATAGCTTTTCTGCAAGGGAGGCAGGCGAATGAAATTTTAGATAGAGTAAAATCCCAGCCTGGATGTTTTCAGATGAGAGCTGAAGAGCCAAGGTGTATGTCTTTAGTGTAAGTCACAAGTCTAGACTTGTAAAAGGTGACATCATCTAATCCAATCCTGGGAGAAAGCCAAGTGCCCCCCGTGACCCTTTGTGGTGTTAGTAGATTCTCACTTGGTAGGACTGCTCTGGAAATATCTTACTAGGGTGGATGGGAACTAATGTTCATTTAGTTCTAAAAGGTCCAAGAATCTGGGTTGGCCATAGATGGAACTGTAAGTTCTAGTGCCATTTAGATCCTTCCTGAAGAGTATCTTGTCTCCCAGCTTAGGTCCCAGTTTCTGGAAAATGGAATAGATCCTGTTAAACTATATATGTCCTCAATCCAGGCTCAGTGTTTGGGCCAGTCTCAAATGAGCCTTCCTGAATGGGAGGAGCCATCTTGAAGTCCTTCCATCTCTCATTCAGGACATTTTGAGAATCATTTCAAAATCATGTAATGGAAGTCACTTACCTCTTTCTTTGAAAAACTATTTTTCAAAAGGGACTATATTTTTTAGAGGACATAAAGAAAAAAACAGATCGTTGTGTTGCATCTCCCTGGGAACATGGGAACTTGATAGGCTTTGTCATCTTTGCAGAAGTTCACCGGGGGTTTTGTATCATTTTGATCATTAACACTCATTTTTTTTATTTGACTAAAGAAAGATTAATAGGATCACTTTATCTATCATCTGCTGCTTCAAATTTCACTTAGTTGTAGAGTCTTGTGTTGTAGGACAGGATCATTCCTCAAAGTTTGGCTCCCTCCTTGTACTTCCCGAATACTCAAGAAATCTTAAGTAGTCGTCATCACACCTGAGCCTCATTTTGTCAAATAGGTAGATATAAAATGGGCCAAATACTATGATTTCAGTGATATTCACCTTGAATAATAGGTTAATTCCATTTACTGTGGTATGAAGTGCATTTTTGTAGCTTTTTTTTTTTTTTTTTCCCTGCTTTGTACAGGGCTTTGGCCTTTCCAAAGGATGAAAGAAAAGCATTTATTAAGTGACCTCTGTGGGTTGCAACATAGCAACCCTTTCCTCATGACTGTGTTTTTGGGTTTATCTTTGATTTAAAAGTGGCCCAAATAGGGATAAAAGAGTACACAGAAATAATCTTGCTAGGCACTCTAAGTGACAGGTTTGTTTATGGAGCCTCAGGATCCTCAGAGTCAGAGAGTCTTTCTGGGATGCATAATAGTTGCACATGGCAAACTCCACAGAGGAGGGTCTTAACTTTAATGGGGGGGGGATGTTATTTTCTGTTTTCTTTTTCCTTCGTTTACTCTTTCAGTCCATAATCATTTGTGGAGCTTTTGAAATGACCAGTGGCTTTTCTAAGCTTTTTCTGTGTGTTGTGTGTTTCATTACCAAATGTAGAGTACAGTATTTTGCATTCACAAAGTATAAGGTGCATGTACTCTTAGGCTGTGTCTATGCCAGTTCTCACATCCCAGGAAGGCGTATGTATATTTTTGGAAAGGATGAGAGCTACTCATTTTGTTTAATTTTCCCTTGCCAAATTAGCCTGAAAATTCACCCAAAGCAGGCATGTTCAAGGAGTGTCACAGACCCCAAAGTGGGTGTGTTATCCGATTTTAAGAGCACTGGAAAAAATTTCTCCACGAAGGCCCTCTTGGAATATTGAGATGCCTCTCTTGAAAATGCTGCAGTTGTCACATGGAAAACGAGAGGCAGCCTTGTAACAGGTTGCTCTGTCAACATTTGGATAATTTGACATCTGGATGAAATACCAGAGCTGTGGCTAGATCTTGAGCTGGTGTAGAAACCAGCCCACACTATGTTCCCTCGTGCTTTCATTGAAATGCTTGTGTAGACACAGCCTAAGAGAGAGTAACCTCCCAAGTGTAATTTTGAACTTTCTCTCCCCAATTAGAAGAAGATAGTGTTTTTGATGAATCTGATATTCATGATACACCTACTGGACCCTGCAATAAAGAGTCTCAAACTTTTTTTGCAAGATTGAAAAGGATAGGCGGCAGCAAAATGGTGAAATATCAGCCGGTTGAGATGAATGTTCAGAGAAGTATGAATTTTTTCCTCTTAGTAATTTTATGCAGAAATGTTGTACTCTACCGTTTGTTTGGGGTGAAATCCTAATTTTATTATGTTACTACACATTTTAATACCGTTGATTTTATATATATGTATGCACAAACAGTATATATATATCCACACTTATATATATACGTGACTTGACAGATACATCATTGATGTCATGATCGTCTGAGAGGGCCATTGCTTGATTTGATTTGTTGCAAAATGTTTGCTTCTCTTCCACACGATTTAAATACAGTTTCCTAGATCTGCCTCAGCCCAAAAGTGGTTCCCCTTCCTGTGCACAAATGAATAGAGCTGAGGAATTATCCCGAAGCCTGATTTTGGAAATCAGATCTTAAACTGCCATTTTGGGTTCTCTCATTCCAGAGTTTTCTGGGTTTTGAAATTAGAAAGAACTTTCCAAAAACTTGGCCAGAGAGTCAGTGTTCCCTCCTTTTGGAGCTGGGATTGTGATTATGATTTATGCCAATTGTATGCCCAAGTATGAGGGGGGAAAAAAGTGGTAGCATCTCCAAGTAAAATAGTACTAGCTCTTTCTGTTTCAATCAGGTGAAATAGAACTGGCCGAATATAGAGAAACGGGTGCATTACAAGACAGCATTCTACACTGTGTGAGAGAAGAAAGCATTCAGAAAAAAAAGCTGCGCTCTTTAAAACAAAAATCTCTTGATATAGGGAATGCAGACTCCCTCTTGTTTACATTAGACGAGCACCGGAGGAAGTCCTGCATAGACCGGTGTGACCTAGATAAGCCTCCTGCCCATGCTGCTTATGTCATGCAGAGACATGACCACGGACGGCCCAGACAGAATTCAGCTACAAGGCCTGACGACCCCGAGGGCCCCGAGAACCCAGCAACGGAAAGTTTCCAAGAAACCCGCAGGCCTCTGATACCCGAAGTCAGGTTAAACTGCATGGAGACGTTTGAGGTCAAAGTGGATTCTCCTCTCAAGCCTGCTCCTAAGGAGGATTTAGATCTGATAGATTTGTCCTCCGACTCCACATCCGGGCCTGAAAAGCGCTCGGTGCTCTCCACATCTGACAGCGACTCCCTTGTATTTGAGCCTCTTCCCCCTCTCCGCATCGTAGAGAGTGATGAGGAAGAGGAGACCATGGACCAGGGAAATGATGGTGCCTCTGGTAAAAACGCTGCCTCCCCCCCCGCCCTCCCCAGCCCCCCTTCCGTCCTCAGCCTCAGCACAACTCCCCTTGTGCAAGTAAGTGTGGAGGATTGTTCCAAAGACTTCTCTTCCAAGGACTCAGGAAATAACCAGTCAACAGGTGCCATGGACTCCGCCCGCGTCGCTCTGGAAGACCCCGCAGACTCCGAAGAACGTTCGAAGCCCGAGGAGTCGCAGGACTTTTCCTGTGGCAGCCCGCTCACGCTTAAGCAAAAGCGAGACCTCCTCCAGAAGTCCTATGCCCTCCCTGAGGTGTCACTGGACGACAGCCCTGAGCCCAGCATCGAGGAGGAGAAGCCTGGTGGGCCGGTGCCAAGTTCAGGTGCAAAAACTGTCCTCCTCAAAGTCCCCGAGGATGCCGAGAACCCAACGGAAAGTGAGAAGCCCGACACCAGCGCCGAGTCCGACACAGAACAGAATCCCGAGAGGAAGGCAGAAGAGGAGGGAGCGGAGGAATCCGAGTTCAAGATCCACATTGTTCCCAGGCAGAGGAAACAGCGCAAGATCGCTGTCAGTGCCATCCAGAGAGAGTACCTGGATATCTCCTTCAACATTCTAGACAAGCTGGGAGAACAGAAAGACCCAGGTAAGCTCGTCTCTCTTCTTCCTCCCAGCCTGACAAGCGGGTTTGTTCATCTTTCTCGTTCGGGTCTCGGCACTGAGTATGCATCCAACTCTCAATCTTATAATGTCAGAGAGTGACATTATAATTGTTTCAGAGTCCACTCCGAATCCTTCCTGCTTACCACAGCGTGTTGGATTCAGATGTGGTTTTACTTGCTCCATAAATATTTCTTTATTTGTTGTTTCTCAACTTCTAACAGTCCATTCTTGACCATCCTTGGCAAGAAGAGGCCGTGGTTAATGCATATCAAGGTATCCCGGACATCATCTCAGCCTTCCTCAAACAGCGAAAATCATTAATTTGAACTCTTTGTGCCTTTGATTTTCCATGCCTTAGCCAGCTTTGATAGATAGTCCAAAGAAGGAACAAACACGAAGGGCTAAAATAAAGCAAAGAGTGCTTGGAATGGTTAAGAATCGACTATAATCCTGTAGGGTCCACAGCGGATTATATACTCAAACCAAATGTCAGCAGTCTGGTGGACACTGTGTGTCCGAAAAACCCTAGTTGCCACCTAGACCCTCATCCGTGGGCACCGCTTGATGGTGAAGTTGTCACAGCTCATGGATTTCCTGCCTCAGGTGTCATTTCTCACCTTTCCTTGGAGGCACGGTTTTTAAGACAGATCATTTGAAAAAGCAGCAAGCCGATAGTCCACCTCATCCTAAAATACAGTCTATTGCAGTATTTCCATAACTCAACACTTTGTGTCTCAGCTCAGATCTAAAGAAAAAAAAGAATGTGACTCTTTAGGAAAAATGAAATTGTCAAGGAATGATCATTGTAGTAGATTCATAGTCTGTGGACCGCTGAGGCCTGGCAAAGATCTTGGAGACTTGGAGACTTGTAGCGGAAAATCTGTCTTTTTCTGTAAGAAGAGATGGACACTCTAAGGAAGTGATGTGCCCGGGTCCCACAGATAGGCAGTCGCAGGGCCAGGACGATTGTCCTGATTCTAGTCCTTCCTCTCCCACTGCTTCATACAAAAGCAACTCCCAAGACAAGAGATTCAGATCTTTTATTTGCCCCGGGCATTCCCTGAGAGTTGTAGCTGCTCTCCCTCCCAGCACAGAGCTGTGTACCTTGAAGGTGCTCTGTGAAAATCTGTTGAATGAATGCTAGTATATTTGGAAAGGGTCGTGCTCCAGCCAGGCAGGTGGAAGAATAAGATCCTGGTGATAACAAAGTTTAAGGTTTCTGGGGAAACTGGAATACCTTTTTATTGTTTGGAGCCAGGAAAGTGGCTACATAGAAATGGCGGAGAGCATTGACCTAGAGACTCTAGAGGTCTGTAGGGTGGATATATAAGAAACCATCCAAGGTCTATAGAGTGGGTATATAAGAAACGCTATGTAAGTCTACAGAATGGGTGTGCGTGATATATAGGTTGTAGTGTGTGTGTGTGTGTGTGTGTGTGTTGCTTCCTTTATCCATCCTATATCATATTGTTCCCCAGGCTACCAGGGAGGAGATGGATTTCATATTAATACACTTGCTATCAGAACAAGAGGAAAGCATCTGACAATTATGATAATATGTCTTTAAAATGTTTATAATATATGTGATACTGTCATAATAGTTTTATATCTGTATAGTGTCCCACCTCCCACAGACACACTGATCTACCTTCCCTCCCTTACTGGTGTTGGAAGGAGGCCTGGGCTCAGAGTGAGACACAGCCTTCTCTAGACCTTCTTGCCTCTATCAGCCGGAGTAAAGGGAGGCCCAGACAGCTACGGCTTCTGGTCCTTCCAAACTCAGAGCCTCGCCACTGCTGATCACCTTGAGCCACCAGGTCCAACTGCATCATGCACTTGCCCTGTGTTCATGTCAGTCCCTGCAGGAAGGCCCAGGTCACTCCTCTAATATCCATGAGGCTCTGCACATCTTCTCTTCTGAACTTATGTCCTCCCTTATGCTAACTACTGAAAACCTTCCTCCATCCTTCATGAGCAGAATCCCATATATGCTCTCTCATCTGACGACTACCTTCATGCCCTAGTCTAGTGAAAACCTGGCTCTGCCCCTGGCTCTGCTTTCCTCACTGCCTTGTGCCCTTGGGATTGGGTGAGGGGTAGGCCCCTTCCCTGCTCTCCGCTGTGCCTTTCAGACCATTCCCACCTTGTCTCTAAAAACACCCAGCTCTGAACCTCATACTACTGACCCCTGATGACAATTATCTGGTGACAGTTTGACTCCTGGCTCTTTTTTCATTCTTGTCTAAACTGTTTCTGCCTGAATTCTTACTGATTCCAATATTAAAGTAGATGATCCTCCTGATGCTCTGGCTTCTCAGTTCCTTGAATTCATCTTCTCTAGTAACTTTGTTTTTATCCTGCACCCTAGCTCAGCGATTCATTCCCATGGTCATGACGCAGACCTTGTTTATAGCAACAACTGCAGCCTCTCCACAATGTCATTCTCATGCCTCCTGTCCTCTGATTTCCATTTCCTCTCTCTCTGGACAACCCTGGATTGGTCCTTTCACGTCCCTCCCCTACTTCACGTCTTCTCTCCTCTTCCTTACTCAAGTCAATGAGTGTAGCCCTCCCTCCCTGCACCCTCTTGGCCTTCGCTTTTTCAGACTTGCTTGGCTAAACACAACCCTTGTCAGATCCACCTTTCCATCTACCTGCGCCCATACCTATCCAATGAGTGTGACTGGAGAAATAACAATATTGACTTGTCTCATTTTAAATTCATGACCATAAATCTCACCCGGTCCTTGAACTACCTGGCCATCATACCATATTTCCCTGGTCCATTCACGTTTCCATTCTCCTGAGTGACTGTTTATTTCATGGCGACTTGTCTTTCCAAACTTTCGATAACTCTTCCTGTTTGACATAATCAGAAGAAGTTTCCTCAGCCTCCTACCATCTCATCTGCTTGCCTTCCAGTATCTGCACTTGTACATCTGGCCTTCATGGCTGGGGCTACAGGTGAACTGTCTGGTTTTACTGTTTAAAGTCAGCTTTTCCACACGTGGACAAGATTCCATTTCTCTTACCTATTCGGAGATACAGGCCCGGAAATTCTCCCTTCTTTCTTCCCCCACTGCCGTTAGTTTTTTTTCTTCCTCAGGTATTCTTGACTTGAGCATACGAACATAATTTTATTTCTCTCTTAAAAAAAAGTTCTTGATCCCAGTTCTCCCAATTATTATCTCATTTTGCTTCTCCCCTCTTGGCAAAACATATTAAAGAGTTGTCTATACAATCATTATCTCCAATTTTCTCCCATTCTATTCTTTCTAAAAAGAATTCATCATTCCTATGAAGCTTGATCCCCAGTGGTTCACCCAAACGTCACTTGTCAAGGTGACCAGTGACCTCCAGTGGTCAGTTCTTAACTCTTACCTCCCCACTTTGCTTGGCTTCTTGGATACCGTACTCTCTTGGTTTTCTGCTTAGTCAGTGGTCACTCCTTCTCAATCTCTTGTTGGTTCCTCCTTATCTCCCTAAGGAGGGAGTGCCCTAGGGTCTCAGTCTTCTGTCTACACTCACTGTCTGTGTGATCTCATCTAGTTTTATGGTTTTACATATTGTCTGTATGCTGAGACAGTTCACTCAGTTGCCTCTTGCTGGAATAATGCCATGTAACAAATAAGCACAAAATCTCAGCAACATATAATGGTAAGTCTGTAGGTCACTGTGGATTGCCTAATCTAGGCTGAGCTGGGCTGGGTGGCCATCCTCCTCCTGGGACCCTTGAAGCCTGGGAATGTTTTCTCATGGTGATGGCAGAGGCACAAGAGAGCAAGTCTAATTGCACAGGCACTTTTCAAGCCTTTGGTCATGTTATGCCTGCCAACATTTCATTAGCCAAAACAAATCACCAAAGTCAAGAAGGAAATATGCCCTGCCTCTTATGAGGGGGGAACTTCTAAGTCACGTGGCAAAGGGCATGGATTCAGGGAGGAGTGAAGAATTGGAGCCGTATCTATCAAGTAGTACATGGGATGTACTCATAGTAAAAAGTTATCCATTGTTTATCTGAAATTAAGTTTTAACTGGGCATCCTCCATTTTGTCTGGTCACCTTAATCTACCTTCAAAATATATCCAGAATCTGGTCCCCTCCCACTATGTCCCCTGCTTCTACTCTGCTCTGAGCCCCACACCTCTCACCTGGGTCAGTGACTGTAGCCTCCTAACTGGTCCCCTGCCTTCGACCCTTATTGCTTTCATATCTTCTCAACACAGCAGCTAGAGTGATCCTTTAAGCCATGAGATGATATCATTCCTCTGATCAAAACCCCCAATTGGCTCCCCATTTCTTTCATAGTAAAAGCTCAGGTCCTTGATATTTCTGGAGTGCTCTGTGGTCTTGATTCTCATGATTTCTTGGACTTCATTTTGTGCTGCTCTCACCTCATTGCTTCTACACAGCTGCAGTGGACCCTGCCATTTCTTGAACGCTCCTGGCATAGTTCCACCTGAGGGCCTTTGTGCTGGCTGCTCCCTCAGCCTGTCTTCCTCACATGTCTGCCTGGCTCCCTCTCTCCCTTCCGTTGATCCTTTGATCAAACACCAGGTTCCCAATGAGGCCTGGACCCACACCCCACCTTTCCACCCCTGTCTGGCATCTTGGAATCCCTTGTACTCTGTCTCTCTTCTACAGAGAATTACTCTTCTAACATACAATTTTACTTTTATGTATGTTATTGTCTGTCTCTCCCCACTAGAAAGAAAGTTCCTAAAGGCAAGTATTCTCGCCTAGTTTGTTCACTGATTGTATCCCAAGTGCCTAGTAGAGTTTTGGCAAATATTTGGTGAATGAATGAATGAATGAATGAATGAATAGTTAGGACATTTTCTGCACATCACTATAAAAACTCAATAAAAATACTTTAAGCTAAGCGTATAGGTCTGTTCCAATGTTTGTTGTCTTAAACTATTCAAATGGAAGGTTTCATAAAATGATTTAGGACTGAGCAAAAATTTCCTGGCTTGTGGAATCTTTGTACACTAGTGATTATTACCAAGTACCTTATAGTAATGACATTTCTTTAAAATTAAAGATACAGCAAAGATTTTAGTAAGCCTAGCAAAACTCTAAAAGTCTCAATGACCTTTCAAAGAATTCTCGAAGATGAGCTTTAAGCTTTCTCATTCTACATTATTGGTGGGAGTATTATGCTCTAGGAGCAGCATACGTGAAACAGAGGCAGATGAGGGTGAAGAGACGAGATTTGTGCATGTTTTTTATTTATTTATTTAATCTTAATTTTTTTTTTGACTGTGCATGTTTTGAACTAGTTAATCTTTGGGGAGAATACCTAAGAGAAAAATAATAGCCTAACCTCTAATATCTTAATGATTAAGGTAATTTAAAACAGATTGCTATTTTGTGCTTACTCAAGAGGGTTTAGGAAACAGTTATACTTTTTTTTTTTCATCAAGAAATGATTAATCTGGCAATCATATCTATTCAGAAAGACCTCTGAGAATCAAAACAGTGTCAGTGCTCAATAACTTTCCTCCCAGCCTCTCACCCAAGATCGATTTTACTTTTATTTCTGAAAAATTTAGTGATCATCCAAGGATAGAATAGCATCTGCATACTTCAATTGTATGTATGCATGAATGTATGGTGAATTGCTCTATGACAAGAAAAAAAATTGACAATATGAAAAGAATGAGACAGAATCATCATGAAGCTTGAGAACTTGAAGTCATTTAGGGAGGCATCCCCAAATTATAGCATGGGACAATCGTGGACACCTATAGGGTAACTCCAGGCTGCTCGCTCTGTTCATTTATAGTATTGCTTAAGATGGCAAGGAGATTTGTAAAGAATTTGGGGGGCGGGGATTGCTATGATAAACCATTAAACTTTTCAAAAGTTTTAAAGGATAATCTACCTAGAATAGTGTGCGACATCTTGTTTCCCATTACTGATGGATTCATAAGACAATAGTGTATACAGAAAATATTTCCTCTTAGATATATTTGCCAAATAGAAGGAGCAAATGATACAGTCTGTTTCTTGCTCACCTAATAAAATAGAAAATCTGCATTCATAGTATTTATTCCAAGTTAGATACAGTCCCTGCTCCTAAATTACTTATGGTTTAGCCAAGGTTCTAGACAAGTCAATAGACAATTACATTATAGTGTGTTAAATTTGGGAAAGGTTAAGGACAGGGTGTCCTGGGATTACATAAGAGGATCACATGACCCATTTTTTTCGTTTGTATTTTTGGGGGGAGGGAGTTCCTTGAAGACCTTCTGGAGGAGGAACTGTCTGTATACTTGAGATGTAATTAATGAGTAACAAATTGCCAGGAAGAGGTAGAGTGGTAGAATGATGTAGGTGGAATGAACTATAAGCATCTTTAGGTAGTAGATGAAAATAATTCAGTTCTGGAAAGGTGAAGTGACCTGCTCAAAGCTATGCAGTGGGGACATGCTGAGCTTTAGCTTTGTAACTGTGCTTTTGTTAATCTCTGAGAGGCATAGCCACAGATGGAGAATGTAATGTGGAAGCATCTCTGCATGGAATTTGGAAACCAGCATGTATATAATTCCGTTAAGGTAATTGGTAGGGCCAGAACATATAGAATGCTTTGAATGGGTGTATTAGTCAGGAAGGAAAAGATACGGAGAAGGTTCTTGAACTTGCTTTTATTTATTTATTTTTAATCAACATCCTGAGCTTTAAATAATATTTCTGTTTGTAGATCCCTCTACTAAAGGACTTTCAACTTTGGAAATGCCACGAGAATCCTCATCTGCCCCCACATTAGAAGCAGGTGTGCCAGAAACAAGCAGCCATTCCTCAATATCAAGTAAGATTTCCTTTGGTGATCATTTCACCTGTACATTGATTTTGGAATAATATCTGCTGCATTGTTTTCAATGTTCACACTCCCAGTGTTGGGGTTTTTTCTTTATACATGTCGTGTTAGCTTCCTGGGGGACACTCGGCGGTAAGATTTCAGAGATCCTGAGGCATAGACTCAGTTTTGTCAACATCTCAGGTGTTTGATAAGTCAGTGCCATTACTGATTGGCCAAGAATCCCAATCTGTGAAGGAATAATCACTGAATTTCATAATTCAAAAAAATAGGAATTGTTGATGAGTAGCCTAAACGTAAGGCCTGGAACTAGTTTTGGGACAAGTGAAAAGCATGGTTCATGACAGAATTTTACATTGAACCCCTTTGTTTCATTTGAATCACTTCCATCAGTGACAAAATTTTATCTAGGTTATCACAAAATAAATGTAACAGATAGATCGTGATCCCAGAGTCATGATTGAATCCAGCCCTTTTGGATCTGAAAATAAAAATGGCATGAAATTCTATAAGATCTGTAGGGGGCAACTATTTTGAAACTACCTTCTGTGGTTGGGTCCTAGATTTTGTCCTTGAGGAGCGTGAGTTCTGTTGAGGTGAAGGTAGGGGGGCCTACCTGCCTTGGTGGAGCCATTTGAGAGACTTTAGCTTGGGAGGTTCCCAGCAGGAGTCAGGGATATGGAGGCGCAGCTCCTGCAAGCCCTCGTCCCAGCTGCTGGTCTCTTTTGTGCTCCATGTAGACGCTGCATGAGGAGCTAGTTAATTTTCATTTGATCATCTTTTGAAATGAAGATGATCCCGAAAACCAAATAAAGATCGTAACTCAAATGCTGGACTGGTAGTATGGAATGACGTCGTCATCTTCATGATTCATTTCATTCATGCATTCATTCATTCAGCAACTATTTATTAAGTGTCTGCTGGGTGCCGGGCACTGTGCTTGCCACTGGGGATCCCAGGTGAATAAATAAGAGACACCCCTTGTTTGAGGAGTTCATAGTCATAATAGTTAATAATAGTTCCCATTTATTTGACACTTAACCACGTGCTGGGCACTGTGCCAAATGGTTACACACATGGTTGTTTTACTCAATCCTGACATCAGCCCTGCATGGCAAATATTACTGACCCCATTTTATAGACTAGGGAGCAGAGGTCAGAGAGGCTAAATGACTTGCCTAAAGTCAGGTAGCTACTGTGTGATAGAGATGGGATTGATGCCAGGTCTATTTGATTGGCAAATCTGTGCTCTTTTTTGGTGTCACACACTGCCTTAGAATAACTCAAATTCACTTATAATAGAGATTATAGAAATTCTAAGAAAGTGTTTTCAAGTGACAGTTACTTGCCCTTTTGGTAGCAAAGAAGAACAGCTAGTTCTGGATTTAATTGTTCTTTTATCATAAAAATCTATTTGATAACGTGATAGAACGCCCATTGGTAAGCCCACATACTAGAATTGTGAAAGTATATTTTCTCCTCCTAATTTATGTGAATCATCCAAAAAAAAAAAAAAAGGAAGATAGTGAATTTTAATCAGAATTCCAAGTTGGGTATAATTTGAGATAGGGTGACTAAGTCAGCTTGACTTCAGTGCTAGTTAAATGTGTCATAAAATAAGCATATCCAGTGTCTCATGATCCTAGAGTCATAACTGACTCTAGCTTTTCTGGAGTCAGCAGAGTGCATCAGTAGATTTCCACCTTCCTCCTTCTCTGCATTAAAAGCATGTATTGGATGGCTGTTGGTGGTGTGTTCTTGGAGGCATCATGCCAGGCACCTCACACACTGAGCTGAACATTAAGGGTTTTTACTCTCAGGGAATTCTGCCGTCTACACACAACTGAGGATCGGAGAACTTATGAAATCACTAGAGGTTTTTTAAGTCCTCCTTTGAGCATGCTCATTTTTAAATTGGTTAAGTCTTCTACAAGATTTCTGCTTTTGCATTTGACTTGAAGTTGCATGTTTCAAGTGAGTCGTAACACTGAATTTCACCAATCAACAAGAATCGGAGATTTTCCGTCTTGGTTGGAGTAGTCATTATCGTGAATTTAGTCAACATGGACTCCAAGACACAAGAATTCCCATCACACTCCCTTCTTTGGATCAGTTTGCTAGCTGACCATTTTGTAGCTAACCATGCCATGACTACCATGAATCAAACAGCATGCTAATTACATTAAAAATGTTATAATTGATTTCACATCTCATGAAGTTGCCGTCTTGGTACAGTGATTGTGAAACCTATGTATAACATTTAAGGCTTTCCAGGGGCCATGCAATCATCTCGGTTTCTACCATCCCCTCTTAGAACATGTACTTAAAGAACTTCAGTTTCTGAAATTGTCCTCCTAAGAGAGTGAATACCACATGCTCTCCAGTGTCCAGGAGTTTGGGATCATGTAGAAAAGGCACATCAGTGATTCTCTGCCTTTCTCACTGGGCTGGGGGCAGGGACTGATGAGACCCCTGGCAGAGGAATAGGAGGGTAGGAGGCAGGTTGCTTTTTTACTCAACAGTCTACTGGCAGGAGTGTTTTTTTTTTTTTAATTATTTTTCTGGTTTGGAAATGCTCGTAACTTGACATTTCATTGGTGGGATATTTGTCAATGCCTAATTGAAGGATAAAAATGTTACCACTACTCTCTAAAACAAAGATTTGTACTAGAATACACTTGTGGAAGGTGATTCAATTCACATTTCCCAAACAGTAGGCAGAGACTCATAGAGAGATTAAAAATAGTATTGACTTTGGAGTCAACATGTTTCGGTTTCTATGACTACCTCATTTGCTAGTTGGTTCCCAAGTAACGTGGCATCATTTGCTTCAGTTTCTCTCTCAAAAAATTGGGGTTGATATGTGTCATTTTACTCCAAAATACACACACACACACACACACAGACACACGGACTCATGGGGATATAATGGAGCCTGAAACTATGTATGCACAAGCTCTGTTAAAAAAAGTTAAGCTATAAATTCAAAGTAGTATTACCTGCCTTAAATCCTTTTTGGAACAAGGTAGAGTATATAAATAAAAAGGTAAATGAAAGTAATCATATTGTGGTAACTGGAGTAAATATTTACGGGGCACAGATAAATGCTCATAGGCACTCTTTCATTCTTTACTGAGGCAAGAAAGGCACCCGGAACAGCAGTGTGCCTTAGTTTTTCCTTTGGACAGGAGCATACAATTTACCGAGCCATCACAAATAGCCAAATGAAGGTTCAATTAAGATTCTATATGGATTTGTAGAGCCTTTGTGTGCAGTGGAAATTTATTTCCCCTAGTAATCATGTCCTAATTTCCTCCATATAGCTCAGTATAGGCAGATGAAAAGGGGATCCCTGGGAGCTCTGACAATGAGCCAGTTAATGAAGCGACAGCTGGAACATCAGTCTAGCGCCCCCCATAACATCAGCAACTGGGACACTGGTGGGTCAAGCTTTTTCTTCTTGTTTTACCTCTCAGATTAGCTAAATGCCACTTTCTTTGTGTGCCCTCTGCTCTCGTGTGAAGGATTAGATTTTCTCTTGTGTTCTGTGGTTCAAGTAATTTTTTTTTTTTTTAAACCTGTAGGTAATGAATAAGTCTATTTAAACTTTCCAAGTGTTCTAGAGCCACCTGTTTGTCCATTTAGGCTGGTCCAACTCTTTTTCCTCTAAGACCCAGACTCCAGATACTAGGTTATCTATCTGGGGGTTAAGTGATGTCAATGTGTAAAGGAGGGAATGGAACTGTGATTTCATGATGCAAATTAAAAAAATAAACAGAAACACCAGATTATCAATAGTCTCTATTTTGTAAAGTTTCCCCCCAAATAAGGGCATATTAATAGTAATACTGATAATAACGAATGTAGCTTAGTGACGTCATGATCTGCCAGTAGGCTTGGGAATATGAGCTCTGTGTTTTAGTCAGCAGGGTCACCAGCTTGCAGCCGCACACCCTCATGCTCATATAGTGGAACCGCATCTAACCTCAATTTTAAAGTAAGAATCGATCGCCATGACATGTCTATTTTAAACATGATCACTCTGCATTTTCTGAACTTTGTTCCCACGTTCTGCACACGTACTCCTTTCCAAGCCGGTAGTATTGCCACAATCCTGCTCTTTGGAGTGCCTGCTTTTCGTGTTTTTTTTTTCCTTTTTTTAATTAAATGGGTCATTTGAGTTACAAGATTACACATGTGGAAGCACTTTGCAACATGCATGCACTACGAAAATATCATGGTTTGTTACTGTGATAGGCTCCGGGGGCCAGCACTTAGACTATTTCAATATCTTGGTTAGTACTTTCTGGCCATAGTTATGTGAGATTGTTATTTTAATATCCTTCCTTGTGACCAGGAATTATGACGTCCACAAAACCAAAACATCGACAGACTTATTTTTTTCAAAACCATAATACTGACATACATTTTATCTTATCTCCCCCACCCCCATCTGTTGTTTTTCCAAAAAAGGAGAGCTAGATAATTAAGTCCCACAGAAAAATACCCAATCCTACTTTTGACAGATAGTTTCAACTCTCCAGCCTTTATAAGGGTTCTTAACGTTTTAAAGGTTTCATGTTTTGTCTTCCTTTTGGTGATAAGTGGTAGTGAATAATGTCATGGCCGAAAGCCAACAGGCAAGAGAGTCAAGGAGAAAGACAGGATAACCAGCCTCAACAGCCGACTGGGTCTGGGTGGAGTCGTTCCATCCACACCAAAGAGGACTGACTCTGTTTCTCTCTTTACTGAGGAAGCTATGTGAGGAACTGAGAATGGGAGCCTTGGTTTGGTTAGTTCTCTGATAATTAAATGCCCACCTTTTGTTAGGTTGACATACTTCTGTTTTCTGTAGCAAGTAGCTCAGCCTAAGCTAACCATTTCAGATTTAGATTATGATTCCAACCTAGTTTGATTGATTCAATTTCCAATCCAAATTTTAATCTAAAAAGAGAATCTACATGATGCCAAATAACCCATTTAACTGAATTTTTCACATTCAACCAGACTTCAGTCTCGTTCATGTCACTCTGGTTTCTCACTTAATACTTACCATTTACATGCTGTCTGAATTTCTTTCACCCATTTTCCTGGACTTGTTTTCCATTCTCCAAGTTGGTTCTCTAGTCACCAAGTCCTACTAGAGCTTCATCTCAATACTCTTGTTTTGATTAGTGCCATGAAAAGTTCTCCCCAAATCTAAGACCACAGGAGAGTCAATGAATACCTAGGTCACTGTTAGGTGACATGCCACTTTAGGGCACATATGTCCATTCAATGACTCACTGGTCTCCAAAGGGACAAATCTAATCATGATGACACTGAGAGAGGCAGTCTAAAACATGGGTTATGATCGATTCACCTCAGCATGCACCTGCTTGCTCGGCGAATACCTGCCTCTTCTCCATCTGTGCTCATCTGATGGCTGCTTCTTCGTCTCATCTTTCATAGGAAATGAATGTTCCAGAAGCCCCACTCCTCCGTGTCTTCCCCTGTTCCTCATCCCTGTTCCTCAGCCCTCAGTGGCTGACCTCACCCCTGGTCCTCAGCCCTCAGGGAGACACCTGCCATTTCCTTGCTACCAGTTCCACATGTTTTCTGTATGACCTTTCTGGCCATTGCCCCAAACGATCACTTATGTATTTACTGATTTGTATAAAACATTTATTTCATGGCTGTGACATTAGCCTTCAGTTACATTAGCTTTCAGTTTTTCATTTCATGTCAAGAGATAATGGTATTTGAGCTTTCTCGGTGGGGAGGAAGAGAATCCAGACTTTTTTTTTTTTTTTTTTTTTGGACGGTTTCAGATGCTCTCCTGCTTTTAATTACATTGCATATACCTGAATGGCAGTTTTGTAGTAAAACCCCAGACAACCCTACCCCAAAATCTAGGATGTTTCCTGTACATATTAATAATCAACAATAACAGTGACCCCCAAAAATGGCCCCTGAGGTTATTGGTTAAATTCCTTGTATTCTGACTTGTGCTAAATGGACTGCATTGAAGACTGAAATGTTCTGTTTATCCACAGAACAGATACAGCCTGGGAAACGCCAGTGCAATGTGCCAATGTGCCTAAACCCTGACCTGGAGGGACAGCCGTTGAGAATGAGAGGTTAGTGGGGTCGTGGAATCTCAGACTGTGCGAGCTGAAAGACACTGCATATGTCAGTCATCTGGTCACCCAGCGGGTGCTGAAATCTCTCCTTCAGCAGCTCCATGGAGTGGATCCAGCCTCTGTTCAAACACCTCCAGGGACTGGGAATGCATGACATCTCCTCTTTGAACCTTATCAACAGAAAGTTCTTCCTTATCGTGACTTTCTGTTTGGGGCCACCTAAAATGAGTCTGGTTGCTCACATAATTTTTTAGACGTTTGAAAATAGCTACACATCGCTTATTTCCTCAATCTTCTCTAGACCATATGTTCCTGGGTCCTTTGATATTCCTCTTAATACATATCAGCTGTCCATGTTATTGTGTATCTTCTCTGAACATGGCCCAGCTTATCTGTGTTCATTCTAGAATGTTGAGATCATAGACGAATAGCTTCTTTGAAATCTGAAATCTGAAATTGCACAAAATATACTCGTGGCATTATGCTGCCCATTGGAGTCAGCTGAGAATAAATCTGTGCCAAGATCATCAGAATATGTATTTTCAAAATTCATCTCATGGCTAGTTAATCATTACTTTTGTTCTTTTTTAATTCAGAAAGCAGCTTAATGATCATTTGTAAAAAAATAAAACAAAACAAAAAATGAACTATGACTGCATCTCTTAGCTACTTCCCTCAATCAAGCAGACTTATTACTTAGGATCATATCACTCTTCTGATTTTCCTTAGGAATGAAGAGATATTTATCTTCAGCTTTTGCTAACATTTATTGGGCAATGAGTACCCGTTTTAACTCCTGTAGATGATGAGACTCTTCTCACTTATGGGCCTGGGAAAAGCTTTTATGAGCAGAAGTCAGTGGTCAGACAACTCTGGTGCTTGCTCATCCACGATCTAGTGACTAAGTTAGTAGCCACAAAAATGGAATAAGGTAAAGGGAACAAAGACAGAAGAAAGATAAAGTCTCTTTCACAGTAAACTGAAGAAGTCCACTGATGCAGCTAAGGGACTGATGGGTGCTTGCATCCTTTGAACAAACCAAAACCTTTACAATGCCTCCTATCTCTAAGATTCGCAAAGGGGCTTTGGTCAAAATTTCCAGCTTGGAGTTGGACTTTGGGGGAGGTCCCCTCTTTATCCAAGCTTCTAAGAACCTTCTATTTCTGTTCCTAGTTCCATACAGAGTACACTTTGGGTAGCAGTGCCATCAGAAGTATTGTCCACAACTGGGGGATAATGGGACTGCCTTTAATGTTGCAGACTTGGTTGTAACTCAACTAGAACAAAAGGTAGCTGAGGTCCGTAGCTTCCTTTTGTATTTCCCACCTTCTTCGTCTACGTTACTCTGCTCCCAAATGATTAGCCATATTTAGAAATCCAGTTTTAGCTAATATTGCCATAGGGGAGCCAGTGCCCAATAACTTTTATGGCAATAGATGATTGCCATAAATAATGCATGACACCTTTTGTGTTGTCGTGTGAATAAGCAACTTCACGGAGCTATTATTGTCAGAAATACCTATTTCTTGGCATTTGTATTGGGTAATTATTGGCTTGAAGCCACCCAAATGACTTTGATTCCTTCTCTTTTCTTGACTTGAATTGTGAATTCTATTTAATAGTAATTGGTATTAAATTCTATTTAATAGTAATTGAGTCTTCTGAAAGACTTGACTCAATAATTTTTTTGCCTTTCAGTGTCTTGTTTCCAGTAAGACTGTATATGTATCACCATCTTATGGGGTGACTTCGTCCACTTTTAGCATAGACATTTTGGCATCTGATAGACACGGTCTATCAATGTTCAAGAAATGCAGAATATTAGATTTAAACTTTCTCTGTTTTGGTTGCTTGAAGCAACTTCATGTTGTTTACCTTAGTGTTTAATAATTAATCATGTCTCCTTTTATCTTGGGCCCAGTTCTTGCCTTTTCTATTACTAATCAAAATATAGTTACGCTTGTAATAAATACTGTTGCTTCCCCTCAAAGCACTATCCTGATGAAATAATTGGAGATCCTTGTTAGTGAGATACTGAGGTACAGGTAGAAAAGAGTGTTACTCAGAGATAGCTGGTAAATATTGTAGTAAAATTTAGATACCCATTTGGGATCTTTGGAAGTGACATAAAGATATTTTTAGATACTTTCCTTTGCTGTTTGAGTCGGCAGGTCTCCTGCTTCTCATAAACACACTTTGTAGCCTTTGATCAGTCAAGGGAATATACAGTCTGGCACCATCTTCATTCTTTAAAGGCTTCAATACCATTTTTTTCTCCCTCAGATTGAAACACATTGCCCACTTTGCTAGGTTTCTAAAATTGTTATGTTACTTCTTTTAAAAACTGGTTCTCTGAATCATTATTTTTCTCCTATTTAAGGGCAGATCATACAATTTTGTTTTGTTTTCCAGCACTAAATTTCCAGTTCCTTGATGAGAAACAGACTCTTTAATGACCACTGACTTTTTCTGCCTTCTTTCCTGACTGTCTGGCACCTGTTGTTTTCTTAGTAGAGAACAATTTACTCATTGCTAGAGCATGTCGCCAAGATTCCTGCCTTAGATTTCTCTGAAGGCATCAAAACCCAAAGTTTTAAACTCTGTGATGTTGATTGGCCGAAGTCACTAGATGACTCCTTCAAAACACTTGATCTTTCATTCATAAATATTACAGTTTGAAAAATGAAGTCTTTTGCTTTGGGGCTTATGATATTAATTTCCAAGTTAAAAAGCTGTTCTGATATTTCTTAGCTCAAACCCCTCCCCTTGCTTATGTATGTAGAGTTCTGGGATCTTATTCCCTTTTCAAATTAGCAGCATTTTAGGGTCGGTAGGCATTGGTGATTTTAGAAACGTAGGATTGTAAGGGCAGCTTCCATGTATGCCTAGCAAATAAGGACTGTAAACTCACTTAAGGGTGCTCTTGAATAGATTTCCCCCTTTTTCTATTTTTGTCTTCATCCCGTTGGCACACTGAACTCTTTCTGATTTTTTCGAAGTCAAGAAGCAAAGGGAGTTTAGCTCTTAAAAGTCACACAAACAGAAACAGATCACAGTCCTTCTTGAATTCATTTTACTCTTGAAACAAATCAGTCTTTCTTGAACTCATTTGACCCTTGAGGGGTTTTCACAATGCTGTTGAACTGATCCCATCACATTCCGTGAGTGTGATCTTGGGAGGATTTATGAGAGGAGGATGGGGCTTTCCTGGCCCCTAGAAACAGACCTTTATTCACCAGGTGTCTCCTTGCTGCTTCCCCAGGCGCCACGAAATCCAGCCTGCTGTCGGCCCCCAGCATCGTCAGTATGTTTGTGCCGGCCCCGGAAGAATTCACAGACGAGCAGCCGACGGTGATGACAGACAAGTAAGCTCACGCTGTTCTTTTCTTCACCAGATTTACAGAATCTGAGCGTTTGCTCACCACGGTTGTGAGAAAGGATCAGAGGAGGCATGTTATGCTTTAAGTCATAACTTGTTCGTCAAGGGGCCGTGGTCCTAAGCGTGGGTGGGCATTGTTATTTTAGAAACGTCCTATCATTGTATGGCCAGCATCTGTTTATGCCAAGGCATGTTCCTTTCTCAGTTTGGACAAATGCAAATCAGAGCCACTTACTGATTATTATAAGCTTCAAATTGTGAGGATGGGACTAAGTATGGAGACTTGATTCTTATTCCCATCCTGACAGCAGAATCCTTTCTCTGAGTCTCAAACTGGTACGTCACCTCACAGTTTGTCAGCCTTCAGCATCCCCAGATTTCTTAGAGGATAAAGTCCAAATACCTTTGCTTATGACAGAAGGCCCTTTAGACTGTGAAGGTATGGCCTCACTGCTCCTCACCTGGAGCTCTTGCCCCAGCCCCCTCACCTGCTCCAGAGCATGCCTGATGTGTTCTCTCTTCTGTGATTTCATACGTGTCCTTCTCTTTGTACTTTCTCTGCCTGGCGAACTCCTAGTCTTGCTTCAGGACCCAGCTGAAGGCAGAGTTTCCCACTACACACAAGGCAGAATTAGTCATACCATTCTCCAAGTTTCCATAGTATCCGTGACATCTTTCTGTTCTACCACTTACCACGTTGTATTTTAATTGTGTCATTGTTTATACATACAGGTTGTGAGTTCCTTAGGGACTGTGACCCTTTCTTCTGTCTTTTATGCTCTAAGCTCCCTATACATTGTCTGGCACACAAATGGTTGTGTCCTGAATATCATAAAGAACAAGACTTGTAGGATTTCAAGTTTGGAGAGATCCCTTTGGGCTAGGGAGACTTCCTGGTGATGCAGTGGGTAGGCTTGTGATACAGGGAGAAGAATATGAGGCACGAGGGGCTGGTGTGAGGCTCTATGCAGCTGGCCCCAGCCAACAGTCATTCCTGAAGACGCAAAGGTGCCCGCCTTGGAGAGCTGCCTTGGAATGTCCATGTGGGGAGCACCTAGCTGTGTTTGGAGGCCTTTTCTTGGCTCCTCCTTTGGTACAATGTCCCCATTCTGTGTCCTCCTCCAAGTCCCAGTCTTTGTGTGCACTCCATTTCTCTTTTGTAGTTACAGATATGAATCCTGTATTTTTCAAAAAGGTCAATTGGTCAGGGATTTCATAGATAGAGTTTGTATTTAGGAAGTTTCCAGATGGAAAGTTCTCAGTGGTGATCTTAGCTCTAGTTCCCTCGCTATTCCCAGTAGACTTTCCCTTCACTTTCTAAAGCTGTCCGGTTGTGGCTGAATAGAAGGGCTGTGGCTTTGGCTGGGATGAATTAAGTTGAACCCGTATTAGATACTAGCAAGATCAGTAAGTTGCAAGTGACTTAGGAGCAAGTGCCACTGTGTCCTTACCTATTACACTCAGTAGGCGCGGTGAGTTCTTAAGACTGATCTGAGTGAGTGGTAGAGAAGAGACCGTGATCCAGACTCCCCAGGCTTTCTGGAGTGTTCTCTTGGCTTAACTGCCCCATGTCTCACCCACAAATAGGACACTTTTCAGTCTGAGAGCATAGGAAAGCTTCCATTTGCATCTAGGCATTTTTCATGTTTAATTTCAACAAATGAGAAAAATATCTAGTTACTGACCATCCCTAGCGATAATTTTACATGCCTAAAATCCCTCAACCAGAAGCTTCAAACTGTTAGTCTGTCTGGTGCTTGCTGTAAAAGGGACCAATAATTTATGTCCATAGAGGCCAGACAGTTGTGAGTTGAACGTTTTCAGTGACTTAAAGAACCTTCCTCATCTCTGTCATGTGTGCTGTTTCTGTGTCTAGGAGGAGGCTGGCATTGCAGGCCACTATGTATCATGAGAGTGGGGCCACTGACCTCCTTTTGGGGACTTTTCCAAGACTCCTGAGAAATGGCTTTATATACTTTGTTGTATCTTGAAACCATTGCTGGCTTTCGTGGACAGCATTCCTCTGTTTTCTTTGCAGATGCCATGACTGTGGGGCCATTCTTGAAGAATATGATGAGGAAACCCTTGGGCTGGCCATTGTGGTCCTCTCCACATTCATTCACTTAAGCCCAGACCTGGCAGCCCCACTGTTGCTGGATATAATGCAGTCCGTGGGAAGGTGAATATTGCTTTGGTTCTGTTTGGAAGGAAGGAGGAGCCTTATTCACTCTATACCTTGACATAAAAACTATCAGTTCAAAAGTAAAACATTCAGTAACCTTTTAGATGTTTGATATTTGTGGGATCAACTCAGACTAATTTTAATAATGGAATGTACCAAACTTTGGATTGAATTCCCAAGCTCTGTTGGGTCATGGGTCACCATGTCATGGTGTCAGAATGATGCTAGAGGAAATTGCACTAAGAAAAATCTCCTATTTGTTGCTCTTAATTACTACTTGGGCTAATGTATGGGGCAGTACCCAGAACTGTGCACAGTTTATAGTTCAACAGTTTACAAGTTTTAGATATTATTATTAGATATTATTATCTATAAGATTTAGATATTATTATCTCTCCTTACCTGTTTTAAGATGGGTTCTCTAGGCACCTTGCAGTCTTGAGACATTGTCCTGAGAGGGGAAGATGGAGTATAGTTTTACCCTTCTGACTCAGAAAAGGGAAGGATAGACATTTTTTGGGAACAGGGCTTTCAGCTGGAATAAGGGGAGATTAAACTTAGCTACTTTGAGAATTTTCATATTGAGAAAATTCCATTTAGTGGATAGGACATTAGATAGAAAGTGATATTTCATGGGTATACGTAAAGTTCAAATTCAGTAACAAATTGTAGTCCTGGTGTGCATAATTTATAGGAGACTGGATGAAATTCCACATGAATGTACTATGTTCCCAGTCTGTTCTCGCACAGAACCAGGGGCTTTTGGCTCTGGGCTTTAGACTGAGCTCTTGCTCTTTAGTGATTTGTGGCTTAGTTATTGAAGAGCTCAGTGGCTCAGTATGGAATAACTGAGGAGCCATACAAGATAGGATGTGATTGAGAGCTGTAACAGTAGTGTGAGTGATCAGTGCTGTAGAAGTTCGGGATGGAAACAATTTCTTAGGGAAGATCTCTATGGAGGAGGTAGGGAAAAAAACAGAATTCTGCAAATTCCTGGTATTTGAGGGAGGGAAAGAGAATGAATTGTAATGGAGCTAAAAGTTGATCTTTTTTTTTTTTTTTAAGAAGAAATACTGATTTCCAGTTAAAGTCAAACAGGAAAGCATTAAAAACCCCTCGACCCTTAACGCCCTTGCCCCACATTTTTCTGTAGTGTCCTTAAGAGTGTATATCCTTAGGAGATGGTATAACTATTCCACCTCTAATACCTAGAAATAGCCAGTGTGCAGTGATGAACAGTGGGTGATGGAGAGATAAGAAAAGATGAAATATTTTATTTAAGTCCTTGATTTTAACCTAATCAAAGCAATCCTGGAATAAATGTACCAGCTTGTGGAAATTGAGAGTTTTTATTAATGCAAGGCCACAATTCATACCATCAATACTTTTCAGATTCAGGACAGATAGAATTATTGTTCTGATCTGTTACCATCTCCTTGAAAAAGCTGATCTAAGTTGTAGTCGATATAGAGAGGGGTTTTATTTTGTTTTTTTTTTTCACATAAGCGAGAAGAAACCGTGTTCAAGCACACTGCTGGCTGTTAGGATGAAAAGATGTGAGCTTTGAAGATGAGTAAAGGCAGAACAGTAGCAGATATGTTTTTACCTGCTTACATATACATATATTTAAATCTCTACTGCCTTTGGCTAGACTGGTGAGAGAAGGGGGGTGGAGAGGTACATTTAAAGTAGCTGCCGCAGCCCTTAGCAACCTAAGCCTAATCACCAAACCCACCAGGAAATGGATTCAGCAGTCACCTGATTCGGGGCTCCCTTGCATGCCTCAGTTCCAGATGAGGTAATGTGGATTTATGAACACTTAGTTTATTTGTGTTAGTCCCACAGGAACTATTTCCAGGGTGTTCTAAGCGTATGTAAGCTCAGCATTTATCACCCAGGCCTTTCTGTGATTTTGAGATTTGTTCTCTACTTAGATCCCTCTTAAAATTTACCCACCCCTTTTTGTAGATATAGCCATCAAGATTGCATTTGCTGCATCCTTAATGACTGTTTATTTCATTTGCCAATGCTTATTGATTCATTGTAGTGTCATTAACCAAAGCAACTGGGAATGGTGTCTTGTGTTAGCGGTTGCCGGACCCTCCATTCCTCTCCAAATGCGTTCTTGGCTGGGCGCACTCTTGTGGTCTTAAGTAAATGAACCTGAGCATTCCCCTTATTTGTTTCGTCGATATCTTATTGATCAAGACATGTTTTTCTAAACCCACCAATTTAGCGGGTTTAGACATTCTCTTTCTTACTGTACATACAGACTATTTCCATGTGTATGAACCATATAATTATTAAAAATTACATGTTATATAATGATTACTTAATACATTTCTCTTCACAATATGTCATCCCAATTTGTTGGCAGATTAGTTGACAATACCCTTATTACCTATTTTACTGTCTTACAGAGGCTTTTACAGTTTGTGGTTACGTTTCAGAGGTGGAATACAAAGAAATGAATTTGAGTTGAGTTCACATGTAAAGAGACAGACTGGGTCAAATGCTGTTCAGCTCTCTGTCTAAACTGGCTGCCGTGGCCAGTTCGTAGCTTGGCCAGGTGATACATTAAACCAACTAACTGTGTGTGTCTCTGTGGAAGCATCTGATTTGATGCAGAAAGCAGATCTCAGGAACTGGGCTAAGTTGAACCCTGGAGACTGACCGCCGAGTTCGCCCACTGTCCCTAATCAGGGGAGTTGTCAATGGTTTTCCTTGTCTCCCCATCTGAACGGGGGCCACAAGTGGTCCTACCGTAGTACTCGTGCATTTCTTCGTGAAAACTTAAGAAATTCATATAACTCTGTTTACTTTTCCTAGATTGGCATCCAGCACGACTTTTTCTAATCAAGCAGAAAGGTAAGGTCCTAAAGTGGGCCCAAATCTCACTTTCTTTTTGTCCCCTGTGCATGTTCATCCTGTTTCTAAAACACCAGAGTGTGTACTGTGGAAGGAATGTTAGGTTCAGTTGCAGCTCCAGAGAGCATCCGATCATTTTCTGTTCATTCATTCATTCATGCCTACATTCACTCATTTTCTTTTTTATTCTTTCATGCATTCACTCGTTTTAGTCAGAAAATACTTATTTTAGGCCCACTCTGTAGCAGGCACTGTGCTAGGTACTTAGGTTTCAACTGGGGGCAAAAGTAACATGGTTCCTGCCCTTGTGGGGCCTGCAGTCTATCTGGGAGGCCAACACGAAGAAAATATTTGCACAAATTTATAATTGTAAACAGTGCTTAATGCGATGAACACAATGTGTAGGGAGACTGAATAACATTCATTTATTCAACAAGTATTTTTGGAATGACCACTAGGGACTGACTGAGGATACTTGTTAACAAAACAGCAAGTCCGGGCTCTCCTGGAGCATATATTTCAGTTGAGGAGGCAGACAATAAGCAAATTAACAAACAAGAAAACCGACAATGTCATTTAATATCATTCAGTGCTAAATGCTATGCAAAATAATCAGGTAAGTCCAGATACAGAACAGTCTGAGGTGGTATTTTGGATATAATAATGGTCAAAGACAGCCTCTCTGAGGAAGTGGTATTTGAACAAAACCTGAAAAGCGGGGAGAGTGATCCATGTGGCAATTTATAGAAAGAACGTTCCAGCCAGAGGAAACAGCAGATGCAAAGGCGTAAGTCAGGGAAGTGCCCAGGATATTTGGGGAGTAAGACTAAGGCAGGCTGGGGCAGAAGGAGCAGGGGAAAGGGTAGGAGAGGAGTGGGCAAGGTGAGGGTGAGGCAGGCCGGGTAGGGCCCAGGAGGTCATTGTAAGGAGTTGGGCTTTTACCGAGGGAAGCAGGGAGTGAGGAGCGCCATGACTTCCCTTGTGTTTTGAAAAGATCCCTCGGCTTCTGTGTTGGAAATAGGTCATGCAGGAAAACAGGTCAGGGGCGGAAGCAGGGAAGCCAGCGTGGAGACCGTTTCAGTGGCAGGCACAAATTAATAAAGACTTGGTTCAAGGGAGTAAGAAGTGGTCCCATTAGGGATATATTCAGGAAGTGTTGTTAAAGCCGAGCCTACAGAATTTGCGGATAGATTGGATGTTGGGTGTGAGAGAAAGACAGAGGCAAGAATGACTCCCAGGTTTTGGTCTGAGCGGCTGGGTGGATGGCTGTGCCATTTACTGAGATGGGCGAGCCCAGAAGAGGGCTGGCAGATCTGGTGTCATCTGGGCAGTGGGAGCAAGAGGGAAGGACAGAAGGGCTTCCCTTAAGAAGCGATGTTTACACTAAGATCTGAAAGAAATGCCTTGGGTTTAATGGTGCAAATAGCTCTGGAAAAAGCGTCTGCCCAGGTCTCCAGGTGGTAAAGAACAGACTGTGTAGGAGGAACGACCAAAAGGCCAGTGTGGCTAGAGCACAGAGATGTGAGGTTGGCTTGCCAGATGATACAGGGCCTATAAGCCATATAAAACCTTGTGGGCTTTCTAGCAGCAGTGGGAAACTGCTGAAGGATATTTAAGCGGCAAGGGGTGTGTGTGTAGCACTTAGAAAGGTGACTCTGGCTGCAGGGGGGAAAAGGGACCAGATGAGAGCAGGAATGGGTAGTGGGTGAGACGGGCACATTTCTCTCTCTGCTTTAGTTTTCTCATTTATAAAAGAGGGATACTGTGTATAGCCTTCTTGTGCCAAACGGCTACTTGCTGGGAGGTCCAAGGGATCGGGTATCTGTGGCCGCGAAACTGCAGTAGCTCCTACAAACATAAGATGGTGCTGCTGTTACTGCGCTTCTGTAACTTTTGGTTTTAGGGATGGATATTTGCTCCTTTTTTTAATGCCCATTTAGTTATAGAAATTTTTTTAGACTTTTCCCCCCTTTTATTATAAAAGATTAAATATACTGCAAAGTTGGAAGGACTTTATAGTGAACACTTGTATACCTATCACCTAGATTCTACAATGAACATTTTACTTGCTTTATCACATATCCAACCGTCTCTCCATCCTTCTGCCTCCCCGTCAATCCATTTTAGTTTTGGATGCATTTCAAAGTAAATTTCAAATATTAGCGTACTTCATATATTCTTCGGCAAAGTTATCATTCACTAACGTTTGATTTTGTTTAAGGCTTTTTTTCTTTTGATGCACAATTTCCATACTAGAGTACACATACCTTATGTGTATGTTCACTGATTATTGACAAATGTGTACCCCTGCATGACCTAAACCCCTGTCAAGATTTAGAACATTACCATCGCCCCCAGAAAGTTCCCTGGTGCATCTTGCCAAGCTCCACCCACATAGGCAAATACTAGCCTGATTTTTTCTTTCTACCGTAGACCTTTATATAAATGGAATAACACTGTATGTGCTCCTTGGTGTCTGACCTCTTTTACTCAGCATGATGTTTTTGAAATTTGTCCATGTTGTTGCATGTTATCAATAGTTTGTTTCCTTTTTAGAGCTCAGTACTATCCCATAGTTTATTTTATTCACCCTGTTGATGGACATTTGCATTGTTTCCAGAAAGTTTGGGACTATTATAAAGCTGTTAGGACCATTCTTATACAAGATTATTTGTAAACCATTTCTCTTAGATAAATAGCTAGGGATGGGATTGTGGCGTTACAGGGTAGATGTATGTTTGATTTTGTAAGACACTATCAGAACTTCTCTTTAAAGTCTTGTGCCATGTGGCATTCCCACCAATAACACATGAGACTTCCACATTCTTGCCAAATTTTGGTGGTGTTGGTCTCTTTAATTTTAACCATTCTGGTGGGTATCTCATGATAGTTTAAATTTGCATTTCCCTGGTGACTAATGCTGTCGAGTATTTTGTCACGTGCTCTTTAAGACCCTCTGTAAATCTTCTCTTGTGAAGTGTCTGTTCAAATCTTTTGCACATTTTTAACTGGGTTGAGTTGCAGGACTTTATATAGCCTGAATACCAGTCCTTTATTAAATATATCCTGAGAATATTTTCACCCACTCTGGGGCTTACCTGTTCCTTTTATTAATATATATTTTGATAAGATGTTTTTAATTTAGATGAAATCTAATGTTTAAAAAATTTTTTAAAGGTTTTATTTATTTGAGAGAGGGAGCGAGAGAGAGAGAGAGAGAGAGAGAGAGAGAGAGAAAACACGAGTGGGGGTGGGGCAGAGGGAGAGGGAGAAGCAGGCTTCCTGCTGAGCAGGGAGCCTGACTCGGGGCTCCATCCCAGGACCCTGAGATCATGACCTGAGCCAAAGGCAGACGTTTAACCGACTGAGCCACCCAGGCACCCCATAATGTTTTAAAATTTTTACGTAGTTTATGACTATTTCTTCCTGTTGTTGTCGCCCGTCCTCAAATCAAGAATATATTCTCCAGTGTTTTCCTCTAAAAGTTTAGTTATAAAAGTTTAGTTATATTTAGCATGTATATGATCCATTTCAAAATAATTTTTATGTATGGTATGAGGGTAGTGGTTGAAGTTCCTTTTTACCCATGTAGAAACCTATTTATTTCAGCACCATTAAGAAAAAAGTGACTTTCCCTTTCCCCACTGGATCACTCCGTTGTCTGTTAAAATCCAATAACGGTATAAGGGTCGATCTACTTCTAGCTCTCTGTCCTGTTCCGTTGATCTGTATGTTGATCTTTAAGCCGGCACCACACTTTTTTTTTTTATGTTATGTTAGTCACCACACATTACATCTTTAGTTTTTGACGTAGTGTTCCACGATTCATTGTTTGCGTACAACACCCAGTGCTCCATTCAATCCGTGCCCTCCTTAATACCCATCACCGGGCTAACCCATCCCCCCACCCCCCTCCCCTCTAAAACCCTCAGTTTGTTTCTCAGAGTCCATAGTCTCTCTTGGTTCATCTCCTCCTCCAGTTTCGCCCCCTTCATTTTTCCCTTCCTACTCGCACTGTCTTGATTACTGTAGCTGTATAATAAGTCTTGAGGTCTGAGATTATGAATCTTCCAACTTTGCTCATTTTTTCCAAGAAGATTGATTTGGATATTCAAGATTTACCAAATTTCCATATACATTTTAGAATAAACTTCTCAGTTGGGGTGGGGGGGGGAGCCTGTTGGGATTGTACTGAGACAGTAAATCAATTTGGGGATAACTGACAGCATAAAAATACTGAATCTTTCAATTCATGAATATGGTATATATTCTAATTTCATTCAGTCTTTTTTGTTTCTCCCAGCAGTGTTTTGTGGCTTTTAGTGTAGAGGTCTTGCACATCTTTTGTTAAATTTATTCCCAAGAATTTTTGGGTGTTTTAATGCCAATGTAAATGGAATTTAAAAAAATTTCATTTTCCAACTTTTGCTGCTGGTATATAAACATGCAATTGAATTTCTATATTAACATTGTAATGTAATAAACTGGGTTCACTTACTAGTTGTAGTAGAGTTGCTTTTAAAGATTTCTTGGGGTCTAAAAGCATTTGTATATAAAAAAGAAGTCATTTCTGTAAATAGTGACAGTTTCCCTTCTCTCTGATTTTTATGCCTTTTATTTTTTTATTGTCATATTTCAATGAGTAGGACCTCCAGTACAATAATAAAGATGTTAGTGAGACTCCTTGCCTTGTTCTTGCTTTTGCAGAAAAGTCTTTAGTATCTCATCATTAATTATGTTTGCTGTAGATATTCATAGATGCTCTTTACTGGATTGAGGACGTTTTCTTTTGTTTCTAGTTTGCTGAGAGTTTTTATTATGAACGGATGTTAAATTTGTCAGATGTGTTTTCTGTATCTATTGAAATAACTGTATGGTTTTTCCCTTTATTATTTAATATATTGAATTCCATTGATGAGATTTTGAATATTAAGTCCTTCTTATGTTACTGGGATAAACTCTATTTGGTCACAGACCATCATCCTTTTTATCTATAGCTGGATTCAGTGTCCATGAGGACTGCTGGTTTGTCTTTCTTTTGTTTTCATTTCTTTTTTGTTCCCTCTTGCTTTGGTTTTGTTTGCTTTTTTGTAATGACTTTATCTGATGTTAGTTTTAGGGCTATGTTAGCCTCATAAAATAAGGTGGGCAGGGTTCCCTCCTTCCCTTATTTTTGAAAGAATTTGTATGAATTTGGTGTCATTGCGGCATGAAGAGTGTTTTTGACCAACACGTTTGAATCAGCATTTCAGGGTAGACATAGCATAATCAAACGGCTTAGGTAAGAGGGACTTTTTACCACTTACCTATTTGGGCTCTTTGATTTCTACTTTCTTCCTGTTAATTCACCCCCTGATCACCTCTGGGAACGTCCTTCCTGATACTTGGGTCTCAGGGGCATAATCATCTCTTGGCTCCCTCTTTTGATGGGCAGAGGTCCTGCGAACCACACAGATCAAAGCCCTCTCCTTTCTACAAGTACTGGCTCAAGGTGCTCCAAGGAAAGTTCTCCTATCTCCCAATAGCCATGAACATCTCCCTCCCTGCATTTCCCCTCAGATCAGCTCTCTCTTAGCTAATGACACTTTCTGGGAGGGTCTTGCTGATAATCTCATCCTGGGTTTTGTCCTGACTCTGCCATGTTCCGGACTTAGAGCCTTTGCAGGTCACCTTTTCTTTCTGGGCCTCAGAAGCCTCTTCTGTACTCTGGGGGTGGCTGGAATTCATTAGTCTGGGACCACTCTGACATGTCCTGGTTCTCGCTTTCTAGAAACTTATTGTTAACAGGGACTGCACGTAACTACAGTATTTCATCTCACTGATGAAAATGACAGGGAGATCTTCCATAAGAGGATTAATGTCTCAATGCCTGACCTCTAAATAAGGAGGTTCAGAAATACCTAAACTCATGCTGGGTGCTCCATGAGTCCCTGTCTTTTCTCTCCCTGTGCAACCCCAGCATGATGGTTCCTGGCAACGCCGCGGGGGTGGCCAAGCAGTTCCTGCGCTGCATCTTCCATCAGCTGGCCCCCAACGGCATCTTCCCGCAGCTGTTCCAGAGCACTATCAAAGGTAATTCCTCCACGGGGAATCCAGCCACCACAAACGTGCCTCATCGCCGAAATCCAAACACTACTAAATCTGATTGTTGACTTTCCAGATGGGACTTTTTTACGGACCTTAGCCACGTCTCTGATGGACTTCAATGAACTGAGCTCTATTGCTGCTCTCAGTCAGCTCCTAGAGGTAGGTTCGCTTTGATGACACCTCTAAGCCCCGCCCCTCCTGAAATCGCGGCTGAGGACTTAATTCAGTCATTTAATTTAAAAATTAAATTTATGTTAAATACAAAAATGTCAGATTCATCTTAAGTAATTTAAATGTTTAAAATTAATTAAAAATAAAAATTGCCAATGCACGGAAGCATGTCAGTTGGACATTGCTGTTTTGTGTGGATTTACTATTTATTTAAAGCTTCTGAACACCCTCAGCTCAGGGGTGATTAGGCAACTGTTAAGCACACTCACCTCCATTGAGCATTCAGGCTTTCAGGAGGTGCGGTGGGTAGAGCAGCGCGTTCTGTATCGCGAGACTTGGATTCAAGTCTCAGCTTCCCTTATTTGTTGTATCGCGAGGTTTGGATTCAAGTCCTGCGTCTTTGCTCCATCGCGAGACTTGAATTCAATTCTCGGCTCCATTGCTTATTCGTTGTTGTATCACAACGCTTGGGCTTTTGTGTTCCGTAGCCTCTTTATTAGCTCTCTGTTAGCTTGGAGGGTTGGCAGGTGGCCCTAGAGATTTTCCTGCTTCTGTAGCCGTTATGCTCAGGCTTTGGCCAGCGGAGTTTACAGCAAGCATCATTCGTTGTGTTTTCTTAGCACCTAATCACGCTCACTGCAGATCCTTAAAAGATGTTTCTTATTTCTTGCTCACATTTCACCTTCTCTCACTGAATTAAAGGTCACAATTTTTCCCAAGTTTGTCTGAATTTGTTGATTCTTCTCTGTGCTCCTCCTGCCAATTACAATGAATGGCCTATATAGTAGGCACACAACACAAGTTTAAACCGTAAATATGTGATTTTTAAAACTGATCTTCGACAAATAGCTATCTGAATCCCCACGTTGTTTCAGCAGTTGATTGCCTATGCTTTTGTGTTTTTAGGGTCTAAATAACAAAAAGAATTTACCAGCAGGGGGTGCTATGATACGCTGTTTGGAAAACATTGCTACCTTCATGGAAGCTTTGCCCATGGATTCTCCTAGCAGCCTTTGGACCACAATCAGCAACCAGTTTCAGACATTTTTTGCCAAGCTGCCTTGTGTTTTGCCTCTGAAGGTAAGTCCAGGATTTCCTTTTCAATTACGATCTTACGGTTTGCCAACCATCTGCTTAGATTTAATGTTTAATAAAAGGCTGTACAGAATCTGTTAGGCACCAAGTGCAGAGTATAATGTAGGTTGTGCTCTCCAAATGTTACAAACTTAGGGCAGTATGCAGTAGGTATTTTGATAGTGATTTCCTGTTTCCATTTGATTTTTAAAAATTAGATATTAGATTATGTTTATATAGAATTTGTTCTCAATAAATGTGTAAGTAAATAAATACATAGTTTTGTCTAAAAGGAAACTAGACATACAATGTAAAGCTAAGTTTCAGAGAACTGTCTAAAGGGAAATGATTGTTTATGTGTTTGTGAATAAAGTATTTGCAAAACCAAGACGATATTATATTTCTGTTTGGCTGCTTTACCATCACCATCACCACCACCGCCCCCTCCCTGTATCCACCATACCATCCTCCAAGAATACACACAAATTACCTAGCTGTGAATCTGGTAACCTAAGGAACATTTTCAGTACGAGCCCATTAAATGCAGAAGCAGAACTCTATGCTGTAAAAGCTGGAAGAGACCTATAAAAACCATCCCTTTCCAATGCCCCCATTTTCCAGATGGTAGACTGCAAATTCAGAGAGGTGATGGCAGTGTGAGGATTAGAACTCCAGTCTCTTGATTCCCGGTCCAGTATCTTTTCCACTAACAGACTCCTACAGTCCTTCTAAAGCAGGGGTGAACTGAAGGCATTCAGTCTAGTAGTAGGCAGAAAGGAGGTGGCTGGTAGTGGCCATTTCTATGTCTCTGAATGTCATTTGCTTCACAAGTTTTTTGTGCTTTATGCAAATTGCAGAAATGTGCAACTCACAAGAAAACCAATCACTTGTTGATCTGACGAGTGAAGTTACATGTTGGCAGCACTGTTTCTGAAATGAGTATTACATGTATGAAAAATGTTTTATAAAGACGAACCACCCCTGAAATGCCCTTTTTCAAATTAGCAGATTTGGAATATATGACCCCAAAATGAGGTCTGTAAGGATAATTCAAGGACCCTTAGCTTGGTGTATTCTGTTTTCTTGGAGTTTAAAGTTCCCACAAGAAGCGGGAATACTGAGATCTTTACCATTTCTCACATCCCATGATCCTGTCTGCTCACAAATCTGGAGTCGCTGAATAAATCCAAACAAAGAGGTTTAGCATTGTACTTGGAAACCATGTATGTATATAGATACTGTACATGCACATGTAGGAACTCAAGTGATACCTTTTTACATGGCCCCATAAAACCTCCCCATTCAGGGCTATTCATTGCTTAATGCCATACACTTGAAGAGAAGGGGTGGCTCAGGCATGGCAAATTCAAATGCTTGTAAATGGATGCTAGAAGCAAAATATTTAACCAGTTGGAACTCTTGCTACCTGCAAACAACTGGTAAGCCTAATTTGTGATGATCAGCCCCGCCCATAGGGACCCTGACTGTAAGGTTAATGAGTGATTTAAGGTAATAGAGAGGACAGAGACCCTTGAGAAATGGACAGCGCCACTCCGTTCTAACGACTCCAGCTGCAACAGCACCCTGGCCAATTGTGTGGGAATGCAGGCCTACTAGTGTTGGTCTTCCCGTGGTTTTGAAGATGATACTTCCTGATTTTTAAAATGCCATGGGGACCTGACGAACAACCAGTCTCAGCCCCTGGTTTAAAGTAATGTAAATGTCACATGAACTCCGGTGGGTATTGAGCAGATTAAATAGACCAGTAGTTCGCTTAGAAGGTACCTGTAAAACGCTTTCAGAATTTATGTAAGAACTTGCCCTGCTAGATCAGGTCTGGGCACTGCCCTCTGATCATCTTCTGCTTTGTTTTTACTATCTGGGGAAAACATTAAACTGTTGAAAAACCTTCTGTAGTTTGTTCTCATCAGTTTAGAGAAGTGGCTCTCGGACTTCAGGGTGGATCAGTGTTCCTGCGGGACTTGCTAAAAGCAGATTTTTGGACCTGATACTGAGAGTTTCTGATTCATTGGAGGTACAGCCTGAGGATTTGCATTCTGACAGATTTCTAAGTAATTCAGGGTGCCGGTTCAGGGGTTCTGCTTGGAGGACCACTGGCTTAATTTGTTATCTTCAAAAGTTAGTATGGTACACAGCTGCAGGGATTGAACTATAACCGACTATTGTGATATGTTTACAATGTTAAATAATGTTGCTTATTTTTGTTGTAACATCCCCCCCCCCAACCAGTAAACTCAATTTAAAAAGTACATTTGATGTAGAATCTTGCCAAAATACAACTCTAACAGATTTGGGAGGCATACATTTTTTCTTGTAGAAATTTTACTGCTTTTTTGCAGGTGTTTGTCATGTCTTTCAGTAGCAAAGGCAGGGCATATGAAACTGGTTCTTATTTGGACTAATAAGCCTAATGGTTTTAAATAGATCTGAGTAGTTTTGTTTTTTTTCCAACATGGCCTTTGACAAATTAGTGTACCTCTTTAGAGTTGAACACATTTGATATCTACCTCCCCATCTGTCAGTCTGTCTGTCCATTCATCCATCTTTCCATCATCCATCCATCCATCCATCCATCCATCATCCATGCATCCATCCATTCAATTCTTTATCCAACTCTCTGTCTGATTTAATTTTAAGAATATATCTGAGAAATAGTTTAGGAGCTATGTTTAACTATTTAGTTGTTTAATATTATTTAATTAATAGTTTAAGTTTTTTAAACCTGAGAATGATTTTTTTCAACATGAATATATGGCATAGAAAACTAAGGAGGCAGCTATATTTGAGATTTCCCCCCCCCAAAATAAATGCTTATAAAAAATACATGAAGCAAAAGATATATTAAGAAGGGTACTGACTTTTATTTTTTTTCATATTTGTTCACAGTGTTCTTTAGATTCCAGTTTGAGAATTATGATTTGCCTCTTGAAGATACCCTCTACCAATGCCACAAGGGTATGTATTGTATGTTCCAGAAAAACAACCCATTGGTTATACGGTTATTTTGTAATCTAAAAAGACAGGCATGTAGTAACACTGAAGAAATAGTTAATTGTGTACTGAATGTTTCACTTTCAAACATGGTGAAAGTTTCTAGTATGAAGAGTTCTAATACGTCACAAAATCGTTTTTTACAATTGGCCCTCTTTGTCCTGGGCATGGCCACCACAGTCCGTCCTCTACACTATGATCTAGGTGATCCTTCCAAACACAGACCTTACTGCCCTGGTTCCTTACTTAAACATCTTTGATCACCTCTCATTTCTTTTAGGAGAGTGTCCAAATTCCTTAATGTGGCATACAAGAAGGTACTTCATTAATTTGCCAGCCTACCTTTCTAATTTCAGCTTTGGCTACTTGTCCCATCCCCCATGCCTCCTGCCTACTTCCAGAATCATCATCATTATCATCGAAACAACAACGGCTGTTTGTTGAGCAGTTACCATATGGCAGGCATTATGCTAACTGCTTTATGTTTATAATCTTATTTAATTTCATACTTCCTTGCCTTGGCTTCGGCCATTTCCTCTGCCTGAAATGCTTTATGCTCTTGTTGGTGAGGTGAACTCCTTCTCATTCTTCAAGATGAGAATCTGAATCCCATTTAAATTAAAAAGTGAATTGGAATTCTCTGTAGCAACTTTCTTCTATATCAGATCCCACAATACTTGATAGAGCTCTCTGTAGTAGCACTTAAATTGTATGAAAGTCTCCCAAGTGAGACTGTGAGCTTCCTGAAGTCCAGCACTGTGTCTCATTCACCTTTGTATTCCTGGGCTGCATTATATACAATGATGCAATAGTTTGTATAGCAGTGGCTTATAACTACTAGTTAAATACCAAGAAGCCACATACCCGGTAACTTTATACCTTGACTGTGCTTTCATAAACTAATAGTTTATGCAGGAAAGTTGCAAAGAGATCATTTGGTCGAATCTGATCATTTAAAGCTAAGGAAATAGGCTCAGAGAGATGAATTGTCTTGGCCAAGGTTACATAGCTGGTTAGTGGAAGGTTTAAGACTTGAACCTAGATCCTTTGATTCCAAGTTCCTTGATTTTTCTGTTGTGCCTTATTGCCCCATCTGTGTGCTGCTTTGCTGGGTAAAAGAACAAGTTTCTATATAGGTTTGAATTCAGGTTCCTTTTTTTGATGAATAAAGATGCATTATGTATCAACTGGAGCTATAGTCCTGTCACCATTCATCCATCATGAGTATTTCACGTCAACAGCATTTATATAGAGCAAAGAATACTGAATCAGCAGTACTATTTCAAAAGGGTTCCTTTAAGATTTTCTATATGGAAAGCACTACACAGGTTTCTGTGGGGAATAGAAACAAAGGACAGAATTCTTATCCTCAGGCGCAACTAACATGTAACAGATTTATTTTTGTATCAATAAGGAAAAAGGATCTCAAAATTTTTCATATCCTTTGAATCATTCCTTTTCTGGGACCTCTTCTAAAGAAGAAAATGAAAATGTAAATTTCACACAAAACATTTATTGGGATGTTATTTATAATAAAATGTGACATTTTGGCCATTAAAATGGATGATTATGAAGAATTAAATAGCATTGGAAATTTCTTATGTTATTGTGTTAACAAAATGAAATTAACAGAATGTAGGATTGTGTATGTGTAAGATTTCAACCAAGTAAACTGGAGTGCAGCAGGAAGGGAGATATGTAAAATGTTATCACGAGGTGGTGGGATGATGGACTTTTATTTCCTCATCTGTACTTTCCTGCAGATCCTACCTTTGCACATTGAGCATGTTTGCTTTTATAATCCAGACCATTAGGACTATGGAGGATGAGAAGTAGTGGAAATCATGGTGTGGAAATCTTTTGGAGCCCAGTTAGAATTCTGTCTTCCCTAAAGAGCAGTTCTGCCTCTGGAAAACTGCCCTGGAATTTGGATTTGAATTCCATTCAATAGCTGTATGGCCTTGGGCAAGCTCCTTGCCTACTTAAGCCTCAGCTGCAGAATAGGGACACCAAGAGCTCCAGAGTTCTGAAGCAGGTCACAGCAAACAGTGACCTAGGGCTCACTGCTGCCAAGCCCTTTACCTACATTACCTCCCCAATTTCTCACAGCAACACAAATGAGGTGGAGGCCCTGATTATCCCTATTTTACCTCCAGAGAGGTTAAATCATTTATTCCAGGTCACAGAGTGCTGGAGTTTTATAAATAATTGTGTGAGATTCTATAGCTTGTGTCATTAACTATTATAACATACTGTCTCTCCAGGATTGTTATAATAAGTTTCAACAAGATAAACTATATAAAAGCACCCAACTTTGCCTGATACTTAGTAGGTGCTCAATAAATGTTCTAAATGACTTCAGAGAGCAGATGGATCTAAAACTGACCCTTTATGTGTGGGATTCAGATGGAGAAACCAGAACTGTGCCTTCCTGATAAACACTGGCAGGAAGCTGGGTGGTGATGAGTTTTTATCTAAGCTAATAGTGCTTTGTACTTACATGCAGGGTGGTTTGTGCTATTTAACTGAGATGTCAGGTTTCAAAGGAGCTGGATGGATGAGCCCATAGATGCCTACAGATTCTGAGAAAGAGAATGGAAAATCCTCATCCAAACCTCAGAGAGCCTTGATTGCTGGGAGTGGACATGAGGATAGGATCGGAGTTGATAAGGTTTATAAATGATGCCACTTGGAAAAATGGATTTTTTTTGGAGCAATAAGATGATTAAATCATGCTCTTTAAGGCATTGATTGAAGGTCCAGTTCTGTTCTCGTTAGACCAACAGAGTTGCTCTAGTAGCCACCTGGCACCAGATTTTAAATAAAGGAAGGATCCCATTAGTTAAAGTATCAGAAGACTTTAAGACTTTTTCTTTTTTAATGAAAGAATCAGCAATTGATTTTATTTGGTCCCAATCTCATTGCAGAGTCTGTTGGAGCCATTTTCAAAACTGCTCAGCTTTGTAATTCAGAACGCCGTCTTTACTCTGGCCTATCTGGTGGAGGTGTGTGGTCTGTGTTACCGAGCTTTCACGAAGGTAAGTTTGCCTCCGTGTGTGTTCCCAGGAAACTGAAAACTGGCAGGAACATTCTTTCTAACCAGTGTCGATGCTTGTTAGGTTAGTTGCTTCAGTATAGTTAAACATGAGCAGTTCGACTGAGGTCAAATAAGTATCATTGGAAGGAAACACTTTATGCAAAAATATATATATATAAACTGTATCTTAAATATACACATTTGGAGAAATGAGGGTCATATGGTTTAGAAGAGAAGAGATATTGTAAATGAAATGAGCCAGTGGTCTAAATGACCTCTTCAGGTCCTTTTCAGGTTCACCATCCCTTGATTAGTGGGCAAGCCATCACAGCATGTCATTTTTATACCCAAAGTAGAAAAATATCAACTTGTCATTTGTAAAATCCCGTAGAGTGCTCCTTAATTCTCATCACTTGTCTGTCTCCCCAGTTCTGGGTTCTTGGCCTCTGAGATTGTAATCTCATCTTTTGTCATCTTGCCTTCAAAATGGTTTCTGTATTGCATTATGTTTAGTCTCCCCTGGCCCACTACCGAGGAAGTGGAAAAATACTGCTTGCCCAGGGCACACAGCAGCCTCATTGGAGCTGGGGGACGCTATTCTAATGGAAAGGCAGGGCCAACTGGGAGCGTCTCTGTCCTTAAGAACAATGTGCAATGTTAACTCTTCCAATTTCCAAATGTTCCAAGTTTATTTTCGATGGGGTCTGTTTCTGTTGTTCCTTCTTGAACATTCAGAATATTCCTTTATTCATGTTGTCCATTTCTATAAGCCTTTTATTTTCCCCATTAAAAAAAATTAATTTTATATCAAGGCTTTCATTCTATTTAAAATACTCTTGTCTTTTTTCTTACCATCTTGTATCCATTCTACCATGTTAAATGTTCCATGATAATCTTCTCTTTAGTCTTTCTGATTATAAACTACTACTCTGCCTGGAACAATATGTTTTCTAACTATCCAAATAATCAGCATTTTTTTCTTCTTTCAAATCCTTCCTGAAAAATAACTTACTCCTTTTTTTTTTTTTTTTTTGTCACTTAAAACAATAGATCCTCTGGTAGGGCACAGTACCAGAGACAATGAAAAGATATACGAATACAATGAAAAGATATACGAATACAATGAAAAGAAGTCATTTTATTTTTTAATTTTCTTTATGCTTGGTTTGTTTAAATTATACATTTTTTAAGAGGAAGAACCATAATGAGTTTGTGCTTTCAATGCTGTACACTATAGAGATTGATTACAGAGGACCTTCCATTATTTTGAAATCAGGATATTCCTAGTTTTGAACATTCATTATACATTAAATGCCCTCCTAACCAATTGTCACTTTAGTGTCCTCCCACTTCTGTTGTCATGTACCCATTCCCAGGTGTCCAACTCAAAATGACTATTTCTTGTAGAAAGCTTCAGTCTTAGGGTGTTCCCACTTTCTTCATGGGTAATGGGAAGCTTTTGGAAATAGTTTAAGAAAGAGCGCTGTCTTATTGAACCTTCTCCCTTATTTAATCAAGAGAAAAGGCATGGAAAGGTAAGGGCTTTGGAGACTTCTCTTCCTGGCAATCTGGCAGTCTAGATAATTGAAAATTGTCCCACTTAAAACAATAGAAGTGCTGGACAAAATGTAATGAACATGATTTTAAATGTTCAGGTAATTTTGTAAAAATGAAAGGGGCAAAATTGGAGAAGAAATTGAGAACCAGAGTGGTAAACATATAAGCTGATATTGTTGTAGCAGTCCTGAGGTAGGGGAGTTACTTGTCTTAGGAGCTTTGTGGCTTGAGTTTTGTTTTTTAGATTTGCATATATCTAATTTTATTTTATTTTATTTATTTATTTTTAGTTGATGTATAGTCAACATACAATGTTATGTTAATTTCAGGTGTACACTGCATTGATTCAACAATTCTATAGATTACTTAATGCTCACCACAATAAATATATCTGTCATCATACAACATTATTACAGTATTATTGACTATATTCCCAATGCTGTACTTTTCATCTCCATGAATTATTTATTTTTATAACTGGAAGTTTGTATCTTTTAATCCCCTTTATCTGTTTCATGTATCCCCTCTGGCAACCACCAGTTTGTTCTCTATGTTTAAGAGTCTGTTTTTTGATTGTTTTGTTTTTCAGATTCCACATATAAGTGAAATTATGTGCACTTTCTTTCTCTGTCTGACATATTTCACTTAGCCTAATACTCTATAGGTCTATCTGTGTTGTCTCAAATGGCAAGAGTTCATTCTTTTTCATGGCTAAGTAATATTCCTGTGTGTGTGTATACACACACATCTTCTTTATCCGCTCATCTATCAGTGGACACTTGCCTAGTGTAGATAATACTGCAGTAAATATAAGGGTATATATATCTTTTTTTCAATTAATGTTTTCATTTTCTTTGGGTAAATACCCAATAGTGGAATTACTGGATCATATGGTATTTATGTTTTTAATTTTTAGAGGAAGCTCCATACTCTTTTCCACAGTGGCTATACCAATTATCATTAGTGATTTGTGTTTTAAATCCCACACAGAGAAGGTCTTGGGACTGTTTCAGGCTTGGAGTTGGCTCTGAGTCATCCCCAGCAGAAAGTCAGAACCATTGAAAGCCTATACATTTAGTAAAAGGGTGATTTGGAAAGAATATATTCTTATGTAGAGGTGAAAAAGAATGGGATCTGAGCCTAGGAACTGAGAAAGAGTTATAGTTTCCCTTGAGAATTAGTAAACATGAGCCTATCTTTGAACATATTTGGAGTGTGAATTTAAAAAATACCTACATGCTCTGTGAGTCCCCAGAATGAAAAGTCAAGTAACATTGATACAGAGCAGGTAATAGCATTGGAGTGTTTGGTAGAAGTAAGCTCAAGATCAATCCTCAAACCTCTCTGGATGGGTAGGACTTCAATCTAGGCCCAATAGAATTTCCAGAATTACAATCCTGATGAACATGGGTTTACAAACTAAAATTACAAAGCATGGAAAGAAATAATCCACCATGAGGTAGAGCAGCAGAGTCCAAAAGCAGCAAGATTATTCCCCATAAGAATTTCCAGTATTAGGGGTGCCTGGGTGGCCCAGTCGTTAAGTATCTGCCTTTGGCTCAGGTCATGATCCCAGGGTCCTGGGATCGAGCCCCACATCAGGCTCCCTTCTCCCTGCTTTTGTTCCCTCTCTCACTGTGTCTCTCTCTGTGAAATAAATAAATAAAATCTTAAAAAAAAAAAAAGAATTTCCAATATTAGAACTATGTGATAAAGGCTATAAAACAACCTTTAAATGACAAGCATATAAAGGATGAAGGAAAACCTGAGAAGAGATCTAGTCACTTTAAAAAGAAAGGAAAAAAGAACAGGTAGGTGAGAACAAAGCAGAAATTCTACAGATGAAATAGGCATAAGGAACTGAGTGGACGGGTTAAACAGCAAATAAGACATAGCCAAAGAGGGAGTTGGTGAAATGGGAAGAGGATCAGAAGAACTTGCACGGTATACAGCAAAGAGATGGAGATGAAGAATAGAAAGAGAAGATCCAACATCTACCTAGTAAGTGTTTCGGAGAGGGAAAATAGACTTTTTAAAAATTGTAGAATTGCTGAAAGCCGTAATTGCTCTGATTCGGGAAGCACAGTGATCCCTAAGAGTATTACAAATAAACTAATGTTTTACCTGCTCACGTCACAGTCTGCGTGACTAGGTACAGCTTGACAGAATAGCCAAGACAAATGAAACATTTTAAGAGCAACCAAGAGAAAAGACATTCTACAGATAGACTGACAACAAACTTTTCAACAGCACAGTGGAAGCTAGAAGGTAATGGAAAAAAATGTCTTTAAAATTATAAGAAAAAAATAACTGTTTACCTGGAATTCTCTACCAGCTAAGCTCTGATTTAAGAGCGATGGCTAGGGGCGCCTGGGTGACTCAGTTGGTAAAAGCATCTGCCTTCAGCTCAGGTCATGATCCTGGGGTCCTGGGATCGAGCCCCGCATCGGGCTCCCTGCTCGGTGGAGAGTCTGCCCCTCTCCCTGTTCCTCTTCTCTCTCTCTCTACTTCTCTCTCTCAAATAAATAAAAAATCTTAAAAAAAATGAGTGATGGCTAAATAAATCAACTATTAGGAAAATAAGAAATTTTCTAATATATTCTTAACTGAAACAAGTACTAAAAGATATATTGCAATAAGAACAAAACTGAACCAAGAGGGAGTGAAATATATGAAGGACTGATGCTCTAAGAAATTGGTCAAGTAGAGAACTCTAAGTGATCATTGACAGTATAAAGCAGTAATAATTAAAATAATGACTGGGTGGATACACAAACAAGATGATGCTAAAATACTGAATAACTACAAGATGAGAGGAGTATGTGTAGTTGGGGTTTAGAGTTTTAACTCTAAACATTCAACATATTATATAAATCTTGAAAAAAAATGAATCCAATATTCTAATAATCATAATGAATATAAAAAATTTTTGGATTTTTAAAAAAGATTTATTTATTTTAGAGAGAGAGAGAGGCAGGGGGAGAGGGGCAGAGGGAGAGAGAGAGTCTTAAGCAGATCCCAAGCTGAGCACAGAGCCCGTCTCAGGGCTCAATCTCAAGACACTGAGATCACAGCCTGACTGAAACCAAGAGTCAGAGGCTTAACCGACTGAGCCATCCAGACGGCCCAGGAATTTTTGGATTTGATTTTTAAAATCCAGCTATGTGTTATTTATAAGAGATATATCTAAAACACATCTAAAGACACTGTTGAAAGTGTGAAAGAAAAATAGTTTTAAAATATACCAGGAAATACTAATTAAAATAAAGCTGAAACCAGTAAATGGAATTTAAGTTAAAACGTATTATTATAAAAAAGGTTGCCCTGTATTGATAAAAGGGAACAATTCACTAGGAAAATGTGACAGTTCTAAAACTTGTGCAGTTAATAATACAGCCTTAATACATGTAAACCAAAAATGAATAGAATTACAAAGAGAAGTTGCCAAATTCATACTCATAATGGGAGATTTTGACACATCTTTGTCAGTAATTAATAGATTAAGCAGATAAAAAATGAATAAGACTTACTAGATTTGAACAATATAATGAGCAAATTGAATCCAATAGACATATAAAGAATCTTGAACCCACGAATTTGAGAATGTATTTTAGAAAAAGCAGGGGCACCTGGGTGGCTTAGTCGTTAAGCATCTGCCTTCGGCTCAGGTCCTTCTCTCACTATGTCTCTCTTTGTCAAATAAATAAATAAAATCTTTAAAAAAAAGAAAAAAAAGAAAAAGCATATACATAACATTTGTAAACATAGGACAGGTAATAGACCACAAATAAAGACTTTTATTTTATTTTAATTTTAATTTATTTTATTTTACTTTATTTTATTTTATTTTATTTTTTTAAGTAGGCTCCACACCAAGTGTGGAGCCCAACACGGGACTTAAACTCATGATCCTGAGATCAAGACCTGAGCTGAAATCAAGAGTCGGACTCTCAACCAACTGAGCCACCCAGGCGCCCCAGTCCACAAATAAATTCTTAACACACACTGGGGAATCTGTTTCAAAGAGACCAAGTTCTTTAATCACAATGCAGTTAAATTATAAGTCAATAACAAAATCATAACCACATATAGGTGTTCAAGGGTGACCTAAAGAAGGCTCCACATCTAGGGGGATGCCACTTACATCTTAGACATACTACATTTTATGTGACTATTGAGGCAGGTGTAGAGATTTGGGGCCTCCTGGTTAAGTCCTAGAACATCTGGGATAGGTACCCTGTACATAAAGCCATACCAGCTCAAAGGGCCTTAAACACACGGGGAACAGCATACGTGCACACATTCCTGGCACACACACGTGTAGGCAGCTAGGCCCTGTCCCAGCTACCACCCCGGGGACTGTCCCCTCTTGTCAGATGTCTAAGTCCTGGCTCCCTGCCAGGTTCTGACTCTGACCCGGTCCCTTTACAGGGGTGGGCTGTGTGTAGAATGTGTACCTGTATGGTGCCGAGGGTGTGTGTGAGTGAGTGACAGGGCGTACACACACATGCAGCCAGACCTACTGAGTGCAGGGCCCTGGAAATGCACGCCATTTCTCAGGTTTGCAGGTATGTGTTAATATGTATGGATGTATCCTTTTTCAAATTCATACAAAGGTACTAATGGATTAATGGTGTCTGGGACCTGTTATATTTGGAAATTTGAAATATACTTTTAAATGATTCATACATCAAAGGAGATAAGAGAATTTGGAAAAATATTTATAACTACACAAATATGAAAATACTGCATTCTAAAATTTGAGATCTATAGCCACAGAGATATTTAGAAGAAAATGTATAGTCTTAAATACTTCTGTTGGAAAAAAAGAGAAATGAAATGAGCTAACAAGTCAAATTGAAATAAGCATAACAGAGTAACTATAAGATGATTTAAAAGAAGGAAATAATAAAGATAAGAGCAACAATTAATGAAATGGAAAACATAGCTACAGTGGAGGATCAGTATAACCAGAAGGGGGCTCTTGGGTTAGACTAATAAAATAGATAAAACTTTGGCAAGACTGATCAAGGGAAGCAGAGAAAAGGCCCAGATAAAGAATATCAGCAATGAAAAAGAGAATGTAACTCTAGACATATTAGAGATTTTGAAAGGAACAACTCTATGCTAGTAAATCTGAAATCTTGGACAATAGGGACAGTTTTCTAGAAAAATGTAACATACGACAACCAGGGAAAAAAGATGGCTAGGCCTAAATGATTAAAAAAGTGGAATCACTAATGAGTAACTGTTCCAGTTTTAAAGACGACTTCCATTAAACACTGAAGGAACAGAGTGAGCTCTACTTTGTGCAAACTAATAGAGACTCGAAAGAAGGGAGAGCTTCCAACATCTTTTATGAGGCCAGTAGACTCTTGATCCCAACCAGACAAGGGCAGTGGGAGAAAGGAAAATTACAGGCCAATTCTACTCCAAAGGTATAAATATTCAGGATGAATAATAGCAAATTAATGTGTTAAAAAAATAAAGCCTCATGGCCCAGTGAGGATTTGCTTGAAATATAAGAATGGTTTAAATAGGGGCGCCTGGGTGGCTCAGTCATTAAGCGCCTGCCTTCGGCTCAGGTCATGATCCCGGGGTCCTGGGATCGAGCCCCGCATCGGGCTCCCAGCTCCGCGGGAAGCCTGCTTCTCCCTCTCCCACTCCCCCTGCTTGTGTTCCCTCTCTCGCTGTGTCTCTCTCTGTCAAATAAATAAAATCTTTAAAAAAAAAAAAAAGAATGGTTTAAATATTAGAGCATGGATTTATGTCACCATTTTACCAGGATAAAGGTGAAAAATGTGTATCATTATCTCAGATACAAAAGAAGCATTCTATATAACTCAACATCCATTTGTGATAACTCTTGTAAAACTAGGGATAGCAGGGAACTTACTCAGCTTGTTATAGGGTGCCTACCGGAAACCTCTGGGAAACGTTACACTTACTGGTGAAATGCCAATGTGGTCCCTTCAAAATACTAAGTAAGACAAGAATGCCCATTATCACTGCTTCTGTTCATTATGGTCCAGGTGTAGGTCCTCCTCAATTCAGTAAGATAGGAAGAAGAAATCAAATGTATAAGGATTGGAAAGGAAAAATAAAACTCTCACTTTCCATAGATGGTGTAATTACAAATGAACTGAAGAAATGTAGACATCTTTTTATAACTGTTGTGAGAGAGCTCAGCAAGGATGCTGGTTACAAATGAATACCCAGGAATCTTCCACCTTTAATATTCGGCTAAAATGATTACAAAATATACTTTAAATGTATTTAAAAATGTCATTTATTGTGTCAACAAAGAATAAATCTAACAGAAATGTGCAAGAACTTTATGGAGATAACCAGAAAGTTTTATTCGACAACATTAAATAAATGGAGACAGATCTCATGTTCATGGATGAGGATCCAGCATAATAAAGACAATTAATTCTCACAAAATAACCTATAAATTTAGTATAATTTTAATAAAAATTTTAGACTTCTCTCTTGATAATAATGGGCTAGATCATTTGAACCTATCTTCCCACTTAAAAAGTTAAAAAAGAAGCAAACAGAATATTTTCTGAAAACTTCAGTGCATCAAAATGCTAACAAGATATAGATGAATCACCAGGCTAAGATCTGGGAGAGCACAGAAGGGCAGAGATGTGACTGAGAGGCTGAGTTGCAATTCTGGAAGATCCAGGAAGGGAACAAGAGTCAGAATCCAGGACTTTCAGTAGCAGGGACTCGGTCTGATTCTGCACAGGACCACAAAGTAAAGATAACCCAGAGATGAAATCGTCCTCACACCAGTTGAGCTCAGTGTCACACCCTCTGGTGGCCCAAGATAAGATATTACAAGGCTTGTGTGTTTATTAAGGTAACCCTGGACCAGGCTAGTGCTTCCAGGAACCTGGCAAAAAGCAGAGAGCTCTTTGGATGAAGAGAACATTTCAAGCCTCGAATGATTTCTAGAAATAATTATTTATTTATTTATTTATTTATTTATTTATTTATTTATTATTTTTTTAAAGATTTTGTTTATTCATTTGACAGATACAGTGAGAGAGGGAACACAAGCAGGGGGAGTGGGAGAGGGAGAAGCAGGCTTCCCGCAGAGCTAGGAGCCCGATGCGGGGCTTGATCCCAGGACCCCGGGATCATGACCTGAGCTGAAGGCAGACGCTTAACGACTGAGCCACGCAGGCGCCCCTAGAAATAATTTTTTTTTTTTAAAGATTTTATTTATTCATTTGAGATAGAGAGATACAGAGAGAGAGCGAGCATGAGCAGGGGAGAGGCAGAGGGAGAAGCAGGCTCCCCGCTGAGCAGGGAGCCTGACGTGGGGCTCGATCCCAGGACCCTGGGATCATGACCTGAGCTGAAGGCAGACGCTTAACCATCTGAGCCACCCAGGCGCCCCTAGAAATAATTTTTTAATAAAACTTTAAGCACGCAAAGATCATTGGACACACAAGAGGGCAGTATACCATGAGTAAAAATGAGGAGAAAGAAAAGAAAGTAGATCGGTTACTTGGTTATGATCAGGAAAGGGCACAGAGCAGGCTTCTGAGGTGCTTGCGATGTGTTTGCTCTTTGACCTTGGCGTTCAGACGATACGAGTCCATTTTATCTGCACATTTGTGTCTTACGTACTTTTCTGCATGTGTGTTGTAGTTGGCAATAAAAAAAAAACTTACAAAATTGAAAATGATCCCATGTTCTATTAACAGGAGAATAGATCAATGAATTCCGGTGTGTTCATATAATAAAATATAATTAAGCCATTTAGTTAAAAGAACTAGAGCTACATGTATCAATAGGGACTAATTTCAAAAATAAAATGTAGTGAGAAATTAAAAGTTGCAGAAAGAGATGCACAGTATGATACTGTAATAGAAAGTTATAAAGACATGCAAAAATAGTATTATACCTTGTAACAAAGGCATGCATATGTAGTAAAAACATAAGCACCAGGTTCAAAATAGTGGCTACTTCAAGGAAGGGAGAAAGAAAAGAGAGCACCATATAGGTGGTTGCAACTGTTTCTGTGATTTTTTTTTTTTTTTGAGATAGCAAGCACATGAGTTGGGGGGGGGGGGCCAGAAGGAGAGAGAGGGAGAGAATCTTAAGCAGGCTCCAAAGTGTGGAGCCTGATGTGGGGCTTGATCTCACAACCCTGAGATCATGACCTGAGTGGAAACCAAGAGTCAGACGCTTAGCCAACTGAGCCACCCAGGCACCCCTCTGGGATGTTTTATTTATTGTGAAAAATCAACATGTTGCGATTTGACAAAGATGGGGGGTAGTACATAATATACTCCATCTCTCTATTTTTCTGCATGCTTAAGCAGCACATTTGAAAAGTGGGTTCTTTAGAGAGGATACGAGACCCTGAAAATAGCTATATATATTTTTCTCTAAATAAATCATTTTCTTTTGGAAATAATGCTTTTCGATTTAATTTCTGCATTTCTTGGAACTTATCATTTCCTGTGAACAAGAACCCAATCCAGTGGTTTCAGTGTTTAAGAGATATCCTATCTTTTTCTTATCCGTTGAATGATGTGTTCTCGGTGCTTCTATAAACTCATTACGCACACAAAAATGCCCTTTAAAGTTTTTTCTTTTTCATTTGAGTTTTATTTCTTAAGGGTCGTTATGCATTTTCAAATACTGGTTTTCATTTCCAACCTGTGAATCTTTTGGAAGCTCTTTTGACATAGATCTGTTCTAACCGAGTTTTTAGACATAGCTTACCTTCTTCTCTTTTGTTCTGTTTAGGAGCGGGATAAATTCTACTTGTCTCGTAGTGTTGTTCTGGAGCTCCTGCAGGCCCTGAAGCTCAAATCCCCTTTACCAGATACAAACCTCCTCCTGCTTGTCCAGGTGGGCTTCTGTGTTGTTTGTAATACTTACCACAAGATCCACCATGTTTGGAAAAATTAAGAAAGGTGTGGAGCATATGCACAAATTGAATAACTCCTCCCAGAAATGAGAACTAATCTATCTTATATGAGCCATGACCGAAGTAATATTATGCCCTTGGCACTTCCACTGGCTAAGAAAGACAGAAAGGGAGCATTTATTTTGTTCCTACAGTGCAACTAGTGCTGTGAGGGGCCAAAGAAGAAGAGGACACTAATTTCTGCCCTCAAGAAATTTACACCTGGTTAGGTCAGAGGGCAACTCATGAATGGCTACCGGAGCTGGTAGGGGACTGATAAAGCCACAGATGGGGGACTAGGCTGAGGTCTGGTTGCAGAGTCATGTCCATATGGATGGGTCGCCACATCTCCATGAAGCAGAATTGAAGGTGAGGGTGGGCCCGACCACAGGCAATCAAGTGGCAGGACGTATGGAGTCCAGCCAGGGTGGCAGGTGGAGGTGAAAAGCACCAGCACCCATAGGAGCCCCGAGGCAGAAGGGCTTGAATGCATACAAAGAAGGTTCTGGAGAACTTACCGAGTTAATGCTTTTGGCTGTAGGGTTGCTGATGAGGGGCTGAAGCCCTCCATCCCTGGCATCCTTAGCTCAGTATCTTAGACAAGTGTGCAAGTTTTTATCATACATGATAGGCTCTCATTAGTGCTGTGAGAGAGAGCTATATAAACAAAGTCCTGGTGGGGAGTTAAGAGCAGGAGGCATCCCATCTCATATGATGTGAAACCAGGGAAGACATCATGAAAGAGGTGGCATTTGAGCTAGGCCACCAAGAACTGGTGGGTGTCTTTTATGAGGTTGGGGTTCAGCACCAGGGGCTGACTGGCTTCAAGCAATGGGGGGAGGCTTTAACAGGAAGGTGGAATAAATTTAGGGATAATGACCTGAGGATGAAGTTGAGAAAAGCAGGCTGGTACGCTAGAGAAGTTAGCAGGGGATCAGGTAGACTGGGACCCCACCTCATACTCCAAGGCTAGACTTAAAGACGTGGCCATGCACTACGCCTGGGACCAGGGTATCATTCAGACTGCCTTTGTGCAAAGTGCTCAGGAAACGAGTCACAGCTGTTTTATTTCTTCCTGATGAGCATGAAGACCAGTCTCAGAGTCTGGGCCTACAAGGTTGAGGTTAAATGACCAGGGGACAATGGGAGCTTGATATCAAAGAACTAGACAAGTGTCCTTGAATCTTAGGTACCTGGGGTGCCATTGGGAGAGATGAGGGAGAAGGAAAGGTCATAAGCATGGTGTGCCAAGCAGCATGCTGGGTACTTTAATCCTCCCCTCACTTACTCCTTACAACCATGGGAGGTATTAGTTCTGTGTCGTAGGTGAGAGACTGGGGCTCAGGGGGGTTCAGTGACTTGCCCAAGACCACACAGCTGACATAAGTGGTGTCCGCATCCACCAGGGTCTATTCAGTGTGGAGCACAGCCTCGTCAGGCTCCTGGCCCCTCTCACCTTGACAGCTCCTAGCTGTTTGTACTGCCTTCCCCTCTCTCCACACAAATGCAGGCTTCTGGCCTCTGGCTGACCAAAGGAATTTTGCTCAAACTCTGCTTTTTATCAGATTACTCCCTACACTGAAAACCTGCACTGACCTGAGCTATGAGGTCTTCTATCAGCTGGCGCCGTTGACTATTGACAAATAGCCGCATTGACTATTCAGTAGTATCTCTCACTACAAATATTTACCAACCACCTGTGTCGGGCTAGGTTCTGGGGATATGGCGGTATAAAAGACATAAACCCTATCCCAATAATGTGCTAACCACTCTACCGGAAGTGTGCACGGTATGGAAAGTGCTAGAGCAGAGGGGGTGGCCGGCTCAGCCTGGGAGATGGAGGAAGGCTCAGTAAGTCAGTCGGAGCCCTGAACCTGGCCCAGGTGCTGGGGAAATGATTAAGCCATGGCCCCTTCCTCCCGGGAGTTTACAATCCAGTGGGCGAAGTTGACATGTAGGCAGACATTTCCAACACAGGGTGATGGGTACAGTTGCAGAGGTGTGCACTGAGTAAGGAAGTGATGTGGAAGAGGGACTGTGTGGGCATTGAGGTATGTGCAGAAGTTCAGTTTCCCTGGGAGACGAGGAGGAACAACAGCTGTCCCTTAGCATTTAATATCTACTACTGGTCTCCCTCCTCCCCCACCACAGATTCCTAATCCCTAGAACCAGAATTGAACGTTTCTCAAAGGCATGAGATTTAGTGAGAAGTTGGTGTGCTCTCAGTGAGCCCTGGTCTGGCTTTCCAGGGCACCCTGAAGCCCTCTGAGAGCACTGATCGCTGGCCAATGCCAGCAATGAATGTCGGGCATGATGTAGCAAAACAAAACGGCTCGCATTGTACCAGGACGCTAGACAACCTAAGAGGAAGATGGAAGACAAATCACAGCCAGGAAGTACCCATGTTCCTAAGGAGGGGCTGACTTTGAAGCTCTTCCGGGGGATTGCCCCTGGCCAGCCCCTCCTACTTCTGCTACAGCAGCTTCACTGCTTTTGAGTACAAGCACCTTGGACACAAACCGACCATAAGGGTGAAAGGGATCCACACTAGTTTGGAGAAGAGGGCAGGTGGACTGGGCTTAGGGGGAAAGGCCCATGAGGGATTTAAGCTAGCAGGCTGACAGTGAATGGGAGTCACTGGCTTCTTACCAACCACCTGTGTTGGGCTAGGTTTCTGGGGATATGGCGGTATAAAAGACATAAACCCTATCCCAATAACGTGCTAACCACTCTACTGGAAGTATGCACAGTATGGAAAGTGCTAGAGCAGAGGGGGTGGCCGGCTCAGGTGGTGGATAGTGTTCCAGATGGGCACCTGCAAACAGCCTAGGTTTCCAGCCCTAATAGTGCTTTCCTGCTTCCCTCGGAGAACGTTCCCTTCATTGCCCTCAGTCTTGAGCAGAGCTGATCCGTCTGGTTGATCTTCTTGGGGTCTAGCACCCCATGCCGTGACTGCTGCTGGGGGCTGGTTTTCTGTGAAGTACGTTAGTCAACCCTAATAAGCACTTGTCACAAGACAGCAAAAGAACACTGACAGTTCAAATTGCCCATTGCTTAAGGAAACCATGAAAACAGTGATTAGTGCATCACAACTAGGTGAATAAATAACAAAAACAAATTAGCTTTAGGAATAAAGAAGCCCCAAAGAGTAGATTGCTCTGAATGTGTTTTTTGGATTCTCATATACCATTTCAAATAAATACCATCTTCATCTTTTTAGAACAAGTATGTATTTGTCATGGAATCATTAAATGTTAAGAATCAAGTTGTAAAATTATTTAACTTGGAGAGGTATTTCAGAGACACTTTGGGGTCATGCCCATGAGAAACGACTTTATGAATAATGTTTCAATCTTCCCGATGAAAAAATGTTAAACAGTACACCATTTTGAAGTAATACATTTTTGTTCTATATACTCTTAGAATAAACCATTTTCATTACTGAGAGAAATAAAAGTTAAGCACACTTGAAAAAACAGAGGTAGTTTCCTTATCTGCCCAGTGGTTGCTCCTTAGCCAAGGAGAGAGGTCCTCCATGGGGCCCCTCATGGGCTGAGGGAGAAGTATCTTTTGTCTCTATGAATAGGACATCTTTCTGTAGGTTCTCCCAGTTCCTTTATTTCTTGCCCTTGACTGCAGGGTTCCTGCAGGTGTTCTCTGGACGATGGTGGAGGTGATAGCCTGTTGTCTGGTAGCTTCTCTTAGACCAGAGAATCTAGTCTGGAGTCTGAGAGAAGCTTTCATCCTTACTGAAGGAATATCAGTTCCTGGCACCTGGAAGACCAGGCTCACGGTACGGTACGGACAGATAATCTGTCTGGGGCCAACAGTGACTTCCTCTACAGATATCAGCAACCATCATCTGATGGCAGTGGGAGTGGTTTTGTTTAACTGAAAATGCAACTTGGAAACAGAAAGGAAAGCATGCATTGGAATTAAAAACTCCCCCAGGGATCCATCCTGAATGACCCCTGACTGCATTAGTGACAGAGTCAGTTGCTCAGGCCTTGGGTTTTCCCTTCATTCTTTCCTCCCACAGGGACCACTAGGGTATTTCCATTATTGTTTCTCTAATCATGGACTGGGTAGATGAGTTCACAGATGTGGAGCCTTTAACATTCTTCTCATAGATAGATGATATCTTTGTTGTTTACCACGTACTCTGCCCTTAAAGAACAATGGAACATTTACCCAAGGGATGTGGGGCCACCCAAGTTTTAAATGGTTCAAGGTAGGGTATGTACCAATTGGTTTTTTAATTCTTAGAAATTCCTTCTGGAGGCCCGGTATCATGGGAAATCTCCCACCTGTTCACTGTGTCGTCTAGCCATGGCTCCTAGTACTTATTTTGACTTGTGTATCAGGTCAGGAGTCCTTAGATGTGCAAGTGGATTCTTTTTTTTTTTTTTTTAAAGATTTTATTTATTTATTTGGCAGAGAGAGATACAGCGAGAGAGGGAACACAAGCAGGGGGAGTGGGAGAGGGAGAAACAGGCCTCCTGCGGAGCAGGGAGCCCGATGTGGGGCTCAGTCCCAGGACCCTGGGATCATGACCTGAGCCGAAGGCAGATGCTTAACGACTGAGCCACCCAGGCGCTCTGCAAGTGGATTCTTTACTTTTTCAAGAAAAGAGGCTCGGAGATAGGAAAGAATTTGCCAAATTGAAAAAGATATGTGTGTTCTTCAGAATCTAGATCGTCGACCAGCAGGGCATAGTTCTTCAGAACTTTGGACAGATGCCCTATCTTGTTTTCGTTCAGATCCTCAGACCCGTGGACATTTTTGCTTTCACCAGCAACCTCTTCTTTTCCGCTGGTCGGCTGTAGATAGCTTATGTGTAATAGGTTATTTTAAGTGTTCTCTCGCTGGGATTAAAGCAGAGTCTTCATAATAGAGTGGTAACTCATTAAAAGCCTCCGTAAAGGCTATATAAGCCCAAATCAAAAAGCATTTCCTCAACTCCTATTATGTGTCAAGAGTAGACATTCTGCTAATTTGCATGTGGCTCTCCCACTGTGTGGGATATACCTGCACAGTCTAGCGTGAGAAACTGTGTGGGTGAAACATTCGCTTTTAAAGATAGGTTCGTGGTGGGCTGGAGGACAAAGACATGCGGAGGGATGGCTGTTGTCTTTAAGTCACAGATTACTATTGACGTGGGGTTATTATTATTAGTTGAGTTACTAATAATCTGATCACTCTCTGGGTGAGAGGTGGAGATATTATTTTGAGTCTCATTTTGATAATGAATTTAACAATGACACATAATAGATGTCGTGTTTCTTTTGTATTCTTTTGTGTTCGTGCGGGAGTGCATGTTTCATTAGGCATATTTCTCTCTCAAAGTATGGAATTCTTCCCTCTGTGAAAAACATCCTTTCCCTCTCTGGTTTTAGTTATATCTTTATATTGTGAACAATTCTGTACAATCCAAATGGGGTATTGCAGTTCATGGTTGGCAGCTGGGTAAAAAAACAGAAGCGTTTATTAAGGTTTTAGTTGTACATTTTATGTGAAAATTACACTGGATTTATTTATTTTTATTTTTTAAAAAATGTTTTTTAAATTTTATGTAAACTCCACACCACACATGGGGCTTGAACTCCCAATCCCAAGATCAAGAGTTGCATGCTCTACTGACTGAGCCAGCCGGGCGCCCCCAAAATTACACTGGGTTTAAATGCATTGATAAAAAACAAATGGTAGATGGGTGATTTTTGATTAATTTTGACTTCTAAGAGTTACTGCAAAACAGACATTTTAACTTGACCTCCCATCAAGGACGTGATATGACTGACAGTCTACTTCCATGATGCTACTCGTTCAGCTTTGCTGAATATGGGAGGCGAGAAGGGCTTCTTCTGAAGGGAGATAGAGACATTGAAGTTTTGCTTCTCCACTGATCTTCTCTTGCTCTCAAGGGCACAGCCAGGCCATGGAAGCACACATTAGGGGGCCATAGGCCTGAAACCACCGCAGAGCATCCTCTCTGTCTGAGCTTCCCTTCCCTCACACTTGTATGTACTTCTGTCCTCCCCTGGGCTTTTGGCTCTCATTTCTGCTGTAAAGAAATTAATTAAAATGTTGGTATCCTGACAGAGGTTTTGAAACTCAGTTCTAAGTAGTTTGTCTTAGATTGCAGACTCAGATAGCTTTTGAAAATACATTTTATGGGAGAACATGCAGTATCTGCCAGGAGGTTGGAACTGTTTCTTCTTTTGACCATGTACTTCCATCCAATATTTTACTTTTTTACTGACAGGTTCTGGCCAAAGTTTTAGGCTTTCCTTTTAAAAAAAAAAATCCTGATTTATTTCCTTTTACTTATATTAGGAATAAGTCCAAGTGGTAAGCATTCCTGAATAAAATAATGGAAAATTTTAAGTGTTCCCTGGATGTTACTAGCTGGTACTTTCTTTGCCAGAGTCAGAGTTCATGGCCAAAGAGATTCTTCAGCTTTCTGTAACTATATTTGAGGCAAATGGAGATGATTATGTGTGAATGAGGAGTGGAGATACGCATCTACTCCTGCCATGTGGCTGTCAGAGACAGCTGTGCTCGCTCTCCTCTGGCCCCCAGCTCAGTTCTGTGACGAAATACTCCTCCTGGAGGACTGCGCTTGAAGACCAGCTCTTGAACAAGGCCTTGAACAAGAAGGCTCAGGGTGCCTCAGAAGGTCTTTGGCCAAAATCTCTGCATTGTTAGCCAAAACCCGCTACCTATTAATGCTCTGATTCTGAGCCCTGATTAGCCTGGCAGTATGCTGGTTTCTGTTTTTTATCAGACCCCCTTGAGCTTTTCTCTGTGACCCGAACCCGTATTACTTCTCCCCAGTTTGCCAGGGAACTAACCTGCCTCGCAGGACCCATCATCTTGACCTACCTAACTTTTCTTCCAGTGTGAGAGTGGAATGGGTAGGAAGAACTGTCAGTGTCAAAGCTTCTTCCAGAGCCCTGAACTATGCGTAACAGCAGCTTTGGATCCCAGAGTTGTTGGGGCCACTGGCCAGAGGCCAGGCAAGAGAAATTAAGCGGGACTTAATCGTTCATAGCAAACTCTGCAGACTTCATGTTTAACTTTTTTTCCTGAGACCATTAATACACAGTTGGGTATTGTGTTAAGTGGGAAACACCTATAAACATCTGTAATGAAGCGAATTAAATCGTAACCTGGCACATCCATCCCCATCATGATCTTGTCATAATTGATTCATTGATTCATTTCACATGGTTTTGCTGAGCCCCTCCATGATGTCAAGCAGGAAGCTAGTTCTGCGGGGCAGGTGAATGGAGTCTGTGCCCTCGGAGAGCTCGTAGGGGGTTGCAACACAGACTCCTAGGTCACTGCAGTCTAGTGTCGTGACTGTTACAGGGGAAGTGTGTGAAAAGTACCGTGAGGCAAGGACAGGGGTGAGGGTCATTATCAGCACAGAGGATGGGTGTGGGTGACGTGAGAGAGGCAAGACCAGCAACTGAGGGGCCTCGGATGGGAAGAAACAGGTAGAATACTCACAATGAGGTTGATTGTTTTTCTGTCTTCATTTTAAATGTGTGATATAATGATGAAGTCTGGAAAAAATCTATGTGAATTCAGGAACTGTCAAGAAGTACTATAGAATAAATAGAGTAACTTCAGAATAAATCTGATAGTGTTGACGTCTTTCCTTTCTCCCTTGATTGAATGCACCATTCCAGTGCCTCTTAGCTGTCTGGGTAAAGTAAGAATCTGTGTGTTAATCTCAGTACCACTCGACTGAATTTCTGATAGGCACAAACTGTCATGATTAGCAAACCCCATATATCCAGGGCACATTGTCATGAGAGTAAACACTAACGAATTTAAACTGAGTTAATAAAACTATAAATAACTTATTACTGTCTAAGTGCTCTTAAAAGTAATTATGCTTTCAATTTCTTATTAGTTTATTTGTGCAGATGCTGGAACCAAACTAGCTGAGTCAACAATCCTGAGCAAGCAGATGATTGCCTCCGTACCTGGAGTAAGTCCTGACTGAATTAATTGTCTACATTTTATATTTCTTCTCATTTCCCCATTTAGTGAATAGGTATTTTTGGGTCTGTGTCCTGGTTCACTCTTTTTTTTTTTATTTTTTTTATTTTTTATTTATTTATTTGAGAGAGAGAATGAGAGAGAGAGCATGAGAGGGGGGAGGGTCAGAGGGAGAAGCAGACTCCCCGCTGAGCAGGGAGCCCGATGCGGGACTCGATCCCGGGACTCCAGGATCATGACCTGAGCCGAAGGCAGTCGCTTAACCAACTGAGCCACCCAGGCGCCCCTGGTTCACTCTTGATAGAAAAAAAAACTATAAAATTGAGAACATATTAGCATTTTTTTTAAAAAAAAGAACACTAGTGAAAATTTCAATTAATCCCAGCCCCTGGAAACTTTTAATTCCGGGAGACATGAGTAAAACTGAAGCAGCTAGTTAAGGGGAGGAAAGAAATTACCAGACATACAAAATACATTTGATTACAGTTCAGTTTTTCTAGAATCAGTTTTCTTAGACTGGCTCCTGTTAAACAATTCAATTTAACTACTGCCGGAAAGAAATAAACATTGTGATACGTTGGTTTCCTTTGTACTATTATTAGTACAAAGGAAAATTAAAAAAAAATTGAAAATTTTTTGAAATTAAAATTAATTTAATTTTAATTTAAATTAAATTAAAAAATTTAATTTTTTAATTAAATTAAAATTTTCTGAAAATTAAAAAATTAAAAAAATTTTAATTTTTGAAAATTAAAAAAAACAAAATTCCCATTATTATCAACCAGTGAATTATTTGGTAAAATAGGTTAAGATTGTCACTAACAGGGCTGAAGATGAGAAACCACAATAACACTGAGAGCAAGTTGCAATGAAACTCAGAAACTTTAGAGATATTCATTGTTAATTGAAAAAAAAATTAAATTTTCAGTAGAGTAAATTTTAAAGAAAAAAGATCACCTATAATCCCTCTGCCTTACAATTAGAACTCTGTTGTTTTAGAAAATTTTTTCATACTTTGATCTATTCAGTATGCTAATTTGCTTATTTCCATATTGTTGGAAATTTATTTACTTTCCACTTTCATTGCTGTATATATATGTTCCTATAAAGACCATCCTCATGTTTATTTTGAATTATATCCTTGGCATAAATTCTTTAGTCTAAAAGGGTTTTATTAATTTACAAGTATACCAGTTTTACCCCCAATGCTAAACATTATTTTTTTTAAATACTGGTTATTTAATTTTTTTTTTTGATGTGGAAAATTTTATGACAGAGGAAAAGTAACAATCACTCAGCCCAGAGATAGTTTTATTGCCAACATATTAACGTATTTTCTTTCACTTTTTCTATGCATGTTTTTTAAACCTAGTGAATTTATGATATAGATGTGGCTTTGGCTTCCTATGTCCTAAGCATTATCCCCAAAGTTTGATGGATGCAGCGTTATTACCTCATGTGAACGCACCATAGAATAGTGGTTAAGTGCATGTGGGTTAGACTCACACCAGAGTCTGAGGTCTGCCATTTACTAGCTGTGTGATCAGGAAAGTTATTTAATCTATGATTCTTTGATTTGTGTTATCTATAGAATGGGATATAATAGGGCCCAATGTCTAGTTTGGGGATGGAGTGAGACAATGCATGGAAAGCCTATTAGCATGATGCCAGACCTCGAGTCATGCTAAGTAAACATTACCTAGTGTGTATATTAGCAAACATTAATTATTTTGGGGTATTTTCATTATTTTCAGTATTCTGCAATTGTAACTAATATGTGAGAAACATCTTTGCGCTTAAATCTTTGTCCATATTTGAGACTATTTCTTTATAATATATTTTTGGGAAGAATTCCTAGACTATTGTTTTTCTAAAGAGTTCTTAATAGCAGTTAGGGTGATGGAGGATGCCATGAGATGAATTTCCAGCCACTTAACACACAAAAAGTTGATTGTTTGCTCATATAACGTTTAAATGGGTGTCCAGATTAGAAGGAGGAGGACTTCCACATGAAAGGTGGGGGTCAGGTTCCTTCTCTGATGGGCAGTCCTCTGCAATCAACTGGTGGGTGGGAAAGAGAAGAGAATATGGTACGTGGAAGTTTTCATGGGCCAGGTCTGAATGACGCATATTTCTTCTACTCACACTCCGTTGGCTAGAACTGTCATATGGCCATTCCTGACTGCAAGGGATGGTGGGAAATTTGGTCTAGTTGCATGCGAGGGAAGAAGAGAAGCAGTTCTGTGAGGACTTAGCCAGTTTCTGCTGCATACCCACTAGTTTCCTTATTGTTTAATTCTTTAAAACTCCGTATTTACTACCTACATGATAGCTTAAAAAATAATATCCCTAATAAATAAAAATTTTGTTGAAATCAACAAGTAAAAGACAAACATTCCAATAACAACAGAAAAGCAAAAACAGTTACAGGATCCATATGTAGAACCTTTTCCAGTGCCCAGTAATCCATTCAGAATATGCCTTTTACCCTCACTAGCAATCAGTGTACTATAAATTAATACAAAGTATTAAAATATTTAAAAACATAAAAATTAAAATCAGCTAGCAAATCGGCAGGTCTTTCTTAATGATTAAACTTGCTGATGATATGAAACAAGCATTTTTATAAGCTGCTGGTGGTAGTGAAAAATGATACAACCTTGCCAAAGAACAGTTTGACAGTTTACTTCTAGTACGATATTGGAAAAAATAATTTAATATACACATAAGGAATATATTTATTAGAGTAGCATTTAAAATAGTAAAAATATGGAAACAAAATTAAGACCTAACATGAGTGTATTGTTTTTTAAAAACTTTTATTTTGAGTATCATTGACATACAATGTTACATTAATTTCTGGTGGACAGCATGATGATCCCACAAGTTTCTGTGTTATGCTCTGCTCAGTGTTGGCATTCCTCAACTGTCCATCACCACACAAGGCTAGTACAGTATCATTGACTGTATTCCTTATGCTCTGCCTTTTATTTCTGTGACTTACTCATTTCATAACTGGAAGCCTGTGTCTTGCACTCCTCTTCACTCATTTTGCCCACCCCCACTCCCCTCTCCTCCGGCTACCATCAGTTTGCTCTCTGTGTTTATAGGTCTGCTTCTGCTTTTTGTTTGTTTGTTTACTCACTGTTTTTTTTTTTTTTTTAGATTCCACATATGAATGGAATCATATGGTATTTGTCTTTCTCAGTCTGCCTTATTTCACTTAGCATGATACCTCTAGGTCTATCCGTGTTGTCTCAAATGACACAATCTCATCCTTTTCATGGCTCAGTAATATTCCTGTGTGTGTGTGTGTGTGTGTGTGTGTATACACACCACATCTTCCTTATCCATTCATCCATTGGCAGACATTTAAATTGCTTTCGCATCTTGGCTATAAATAATGCTGCTATAATAGGGGTGAATGTGTCTTTTAGAATTAGTGTTTTTGTTTTCTTTGGATAAATAGCCAGTAGTAGAATTTTGGGATCATGCAGTGTTTCTATTTTTAATTTTTTGAGGACCCTCCATACTGTTTCACAGTAGCTATACCAGTTTACATTCTCACCAGCACTGTACAAGGGTTCCTTTTCCTCCACATCCTTGCCAACACTTGTTATTTCTTGTTTTGTTTTTTTTTTTTTAACCATTCTGACAGGTGTAAGGTGATATCTCATTGTAGTTTTGATTTGCATTTCCCTGATGATGAGCGATGTTGGGGCATCTTGTCATGTGTCTGTTGGCCAACTGGATGTCTTCTTTGGAAAAATGTCTATTCATGTCTTCTGCCCATTTTTTAATCAGAGTGGTTTTGGGGTTTTTTTGGTGTTGACTAATATTAGTGTATGTTTAAATAAAGTAAGGTGCCTCTATAAAATAGGCTATTATGTGGCTACCAAATCACATTTTCAAAGAATAATTAATTGGAAAATGCTTATGATGGATTTAATTTAAAAGCAGGCTAGAAAAAATGATCCCAGCCTTATGAAAATTATATGTATATGTGTATGTTGTATGTGTTCAAAAAAACGGAAGGAAATATCCATAGTGACCATCTCACAAGTGGAGGACAGGAATTAGGACTGTGTGATTCTTCTCCTTTTTGTTAATTTCTATTTCCCAAGTTTTCCACATTGAACATGTGTTACTTTTGTAATCTAAGAAACATAACTTTGAAATGAGATACGAGTTTCAAGGAAGAATTGGGTATGATTCACTTTCATTCATGTTTTTGAGTTTCAGCTGCTTTTTCAGTACCTTATCATCAGTTTCCCTATTGAAATAAATATGGGCCTTCTGAAACAAGTAGAACTTGACTCGTTATGTTTTTCACTTTTTAAAAAAAACAACACACCTAAGGTTATGCTTACATTTTGCAAAGTAATTAAAAAAAAAAAAGGTGGGTGGGGGGGATTGGAAATGATATGCTTTGTTTTATAAGTGTAGATGGCTAAGATGATCCTGTATTTTAAAGCTTTTATTAGATGTAGGTGCTGTCTCTGGAGCAAAAGTAACTGGATATTAGTATATTCTTCGCTCTCATTTTTTGAAATTCAAAGTGAGAAGACAAATATTGCATAATGCTCCTTGTAATTATTTTCTTTGACATTTACTTTGTTGAAATGGTATAAAATATTGCCTATGAAAGAAACAAATCCTTTTCAAGAAATTAAAGAACAGAGTATATGCTCCTATTTGCATGACATGTGAAAGGTCAGAGAAAATGGAATAAGTCGGGGGGAAATCCTTTCTTGCACTGAAGGATTAATATTCCAAAAGCAGGAACACAATAACCTTTTATAATTCCTTCCCTTGATTTAAATTAAAAGAAGAAAACCGTAGAACATATGAGATGCTGGGAAAACACTCTGACAGCGCTGCCAATGACCTTATTTTACTGTTTGTTATCGTGTCAGAGGAACTGACAGGCGTAACATTCTAGAAGAGATAGAAGGTGAGATAGTTCAGGGCTGTGCAAATTTACATGCATATGGGAAAATGAGCGCCACTGGGGGAGCTAGTTAAGTCTCTGATGTTCCAGATTTTCCAAAAGAAAGCCAAGAAAGGCCTTAGCGTAGTATTCAGATGGCTTCAAAGACGGCCTGCTTTTGATCCACATTATACCCGGCCCGATGTGTGGGCTCACTCATAGAGCTTTCATGAAGCAGCTTGTCTGTTCATTTGCCTTTTCTTTGCTTATAATCCTAAATTCACTGCATCGCCCTGGGCAGGTTTATGCCATTTAATAATGGGGGACACAAGTGTGCTTTCTTTCCCTTGAAAACTTCCCAAACAGGCTGCTGGTGCGGGGGGAAGAGGATCATTTCACCTCTCTCTCTCTCTTTTATCCCTAGCAAGAACACAGCAAGCATAAAGCATACATTTATCAATTTCATTGCACGCCTACTGTGCATAAGGCATTAAATCGCAAGTGACTTGAATATAAGAATCTTGGACTCTTTCAGCACACATGAAGTCTGTTTTTATCCTTTTCGTTTTTTGATGGGAAGAGGTTCGAGCTTCTGGTGTCAGAATTAGGTGGCACGTATTTGGTGCGTATCTAAGACTCCCCAGAGTGATAAGGGTTAGTGTAGTTTCAGGGTTGATTCATGTCATAAGGACTCTGATCCTAATGGCTTTTACAAAGGCTAAATCTGTGTATCCAGGCCCGTGTAAAAACAAGCACACAAAACCCAGTTCGATCCCCCAGTGGAGAAAAAGCAGGTTAACTCCTGTCTCGCCTGGGCTGTCTTAGCGCCTTGCCACCAGCCTTTTATCAGCTTCTGTCCAAACTGTGGGCAGACAGTCACAGACTCTGGAGAGTAACGGAGTGAGTCAGAGCTCCAGAAACTGAAACAGCTCATTAGTAAACAGCGTGAAGCCAGAACAAGACAGTGACTGCAGTCAGGGCCACGGTGAAGGCGCCCCCAGCGTTGTCCTTGTGTTTCAGTGTGGGACTGCCGCGATGGAGTGTGTGCGGCAGTACATCAGTGAGGTGTTGGACTTCATGGCCGACATGCACACGCTCACCAAACTCAAGGTAAGAGGCTTCCTCCGGCAGCCGCGGTCCTAACAAACCCAGACTCTTGGGGATCTGAAGCCCTGGGGTTTCAGGCTGTGCAAAGAGGGAAAAGAGAACGGAAAGGCTGTTTCCATGGCAGGAGTGATGTGCACAGCTTTCATTTTGCCATTGATTCAGTTCTCACGATGCCCCTGGTAAAGCGTGGTCCCCATTTTACAGATGTAGAGACTGAGGCCCGGGGTGATACAGTAATTTGCTCAAGGTGGTCCTGCTGCTAAGCGGTGGAGTCAGGGTTGACCCAAGACTCCAGTGGCTCCCGGTCATTCTCTTTTCACTACGCTTTGTAGTGTCACTTAACTACCTTGAGCCTCCGTTCCCTCCTTTGCAAGACAAGCCTAACATCTACCTTTGCCAATGGTTACGAGGTTTGGCGTGGTGTTGTGCGTGTGAAGAGACTTTTGTGAACCGTAACACATTATGCAAACGTAAGCCTTTCATGGTTATCTGCATCAAAGCTCTCTTCTTCAAGGAAATAAAGACAAGGGATAGAACAAAATCTGATTTGCATATGGACAGAATCCCAGTGAAGTTGTCAAGGTTCCTGACTGATTGCTTTGCAGGGTCGGGTGAATGGCTGATACAAGTCAACTTCCCCGCCATGAGTCAACTAGGGAGCTAAAAGATTGACAGTCTCAGAGATTTGGGGAAGGCCCTGGACAGAAGGCAGAAGGGGATCCAAACATGGTCCAAGGAGCAGCCAGATTGCAAGCTCGCAGTAAATGATTCCTTCTTGATAAACAGGATCTAGTCATCCCAGAAGGTCATCAGCTACAAATGCGGTTCCTCCATCGCCCAACCGTTTCCAGACTCTGCTCAGATGGTCCAAGTGTTTCTTGGGATAGGGATGGATTTGCAAATGCTAGGTGGAAAGTAGAACCAGAATTTAAACTGCTGACTTCTCGTGGTATCTGAACCCAGGCATTCCTAAGCAGGCTCCCCTGGTGCTTGACCACGCACTGGTCACTGACCACTGAGTCTGGGTTGTCCACACCCAAATGACTTTGATATCAAGTGTAAATAAGAGGAAACATTGTTCCCTAAACATTTTAGTTAGTTTTATAGCCATTTTCAAAATACAGAGAAAAACAATAAGAAGGATCCATGATGATCAAAAGGTTGGGGACTAGAGATATAATTCAGCCCTCCGATTTGACATAGATTAATTAGGAGGCAGATCAGAAAGGGCAAAAAGCTTGACTAAGGCCATGTGACTAATTAGGGCAAAACTGGGGCTGGGACCTAGGTCTCAATTTCTAGTTCAGCGGTCTTTCCACTAAGTCACACTGTGAAAAGGAGTTTTTCTACATTAATTCAACAAATATGTATTGAGCACCTGTCAGATGCCTGGCATTGTTCTGGGCAAGCAGGGGTGCGACAATGAGCAAAAAGACACAGTAGCCGTGTTCGTTTAATTTATAGTCTGGTAATGGGGGCCAATTTTAATGAAAATTTCATACAAGATAAAGTAAAAGTGTGACTTTCACAACTGCTATGAAAGAGGGTAAAACAGTGGTATAGGAACTTCCCATAGGATGATATGACCTAGCCAGGGAAGTCAAGGAAGGCTTCCTGGAGGAACGGACATTTGAGCTAAAATCTGAACAATGAATAGCAGTTAATTGGGTGAAGAGAGGCAGGGACAGTATTTTGGGCAGAGAGACCAGCATAAGCAAAGGCCAGGAATGGGAGGGAGCCAGTGTAGCTGGGATGAAGGGGTAAGATGCAGAGGTCTGCAGTAGCTAGATCATCCTAGGCTTTTTAGTCCATGCTAAGGAATTTTCCCCCCCTTTATCCTAAGAAAAATGGGAAGCCATTGAAGAAGTTTAAATGGGTTGTATGCTTGGGGTGTGGTGGTTTAGAAGGTAAGGGAATGACAACCTGATCTTTTTAACAAGTGGCCTGGCAGATTTCCAGGTACTCTGCCAAAGTCATGAAACACCATTTGCTTTTGCAGAGCCACATGAAGACATGTTCCCAGCCTCTGCATGAAGATACCTTTGGTGGACATCTCAAAGTTGGGCTGGCTCAGATTGCAGCCATGGAAATCTCACGGGGCAACCACAGAGATAACAAAGCTGTGATTCGCTATCTGCCTTGGCTCTATCATCCCCCTTCTGCAATGCAACAAGGGTAAGGCCCTTATTAGTATTGTGGCCTGGGCTAACGGATGCATCGAAGCTTTACGGGAGTAGGATGTGATTGGTTGGGAAGATGGGAACCGAGCCTCATCTCCATACTTGCTGACCTGGCAGCATTTTCGAACACGAGCACTTCCTGATACGCTGCCAGTAAAAGGAACTTCCCTCAAACAAGAACCTCAGCCATATCCTGATGGATGATGAAAACTTGGAGCTTAGGAGTGCAGTTTTAACTCTTAATTCGAACTGGTTAAATAAATCGATAGGTATTTATTGAGCACTTTACATAGCATCTGCCTTCCAGGAGCATGTTGGATTGCAGCTAGAACAAAGTCCATAGCGGAGAGGAGATGGAGCGCAAGGAGACACAGGAGGGAGAGGGGCGCGTGGGCTGGTTTGTGGCTGCCATTTTGCACAGTCAGCTTCCTGGCTGGAGGGAAGGTGGGCAGTTGGGGTAAGGAGGGCAGGAGGGCAGCGGAAGGAAATGACCAGGAAGGCAGGAAAATGGGTGGCTGTGTGTTAGGTGTCTGCCTCGATTCCTTCCCCTCTAGTAGGGATGTCAAACCTTCCAATGGGAAGAAAGAGTTTAGAAAAAGAAGCTAGTCGGAAAGGCAGCCAGGTTGGTGGAAGAATGATTTTTTTTTTTTAAAAGATTTTATTTATTTATTTGACAGAGAGAGAGATAGCGAGAGCAGGAACACAGCAGGGGGAGTGGGAGAGGGAGAAGCAGGCTTCCCGCAGAGCAGGGAGCCCGATGTGGGGCTCGATCCCAGGATCCTGGGATCATGACCTGCGCCGAAGGCAGACGCTTAACGACTGAGCCACCCAGGCGCCCCGGAAGAATGATTTTTAATTCCATGTCCCCAGAAGCTGCTCTTTTCTCAAGCAGCTAAGGTCTGGGATCAGAGCAGGAAACCAGAAAAACAGATACATCATTTTGTTGGCACTCTGTCACCTTGGTGTCTTATTGTATGTAATTGCCTATAAAACCACACTTTTAATGCCCTCCATCAATAAGCATTTGGTGAGCGCCCAACAAAACAGCAATCATAAAATCGCCTTTAACACTTCCTTCTACCTGCTAGACCGAAAGAATTCATTGAGTGTGTCTCCCGCATCCGTCTGTTGTCCTGGCTACTCCTGGGCTCCCTCACTCATAATGCAGTGTGTCCAAATGCCTCCTCTCCGTGCCTGCCCATACCTCTGGATGCAGGCTCTCATATCGCAGACCATCTTATTGTTATCCTGATTGGATTTCCAGAGCAATCAAAGGTAAGTGATTTCTGCAAGCTTGAGACCATAGGCATCGAAATTGCTAATGGAAACTCTTATCAGCCAATTATGTTTCTTCTGAGAAGAGAATGCATCTTATCAGTGGCCCTCCTGTGGATGTTAGGAGAGCAACTTTGTGCTAATGCTTTATTTAAAGTGGTTTAAATTCCCGCACTATCTTTGCTTCCTCCTTAAATTGTCTTTTGGTTTCCTTTTATGAAAGTAAATTATGGAGGCAAGCAAGAGTTAGCTTCCTAGGCATTTCTGTCTCAAAGTAATGAAGAGAAATAAGAGGCTAGCAACATAATAAAAATCCTATGATCAGTTGTTGGAACCAAATATGAATTGGAGGCAAATTCATGCTCTGATTTCTCATGCACTATCTTTTCAACTCACATCTCTAGAGATAGATATATAAAGATACAAAATGAAAACAAGAAGGCCAATGGGGAACTCACTAGAGTGCACGCCGGAATCACCCACACAGGGGAACTTTGTAAACTGTAGAGACAGATGATGTGCTTAAGGGAATAAAGTGAGCCCAAGGCAGGTATCAGTCATGAGCAAGTGTAGGCAAACCAGACACACTGGTACTAATCAGCTAAGAGAAGCCAAGGGCCCTTCGCAAGCTTAGGCGAGTTCTGGAAAGTCACGGTGGGTTTGGGAGCCTCTGGGATCTCAGCCAGGGCAAGCCGATGCTGTGATAAAATAGAGCACCATCCAAATGGCCCGAGTGATGTTTACAGAAAGAATCGGGCAGTCAGTTCCTAGTATTTCGAGCCAGATCTGTGTTTGATTCCTAACGACGGTACTTTGTAATTTGTGACCTCGAGAAAGTTACTTAGCCTCTCTGAGCTCCAGTTTTTCGTGGGTAAAATAGATGAAGGGATGGTTTGAGAATTATGGAAGTGATCTTTGAAAAGTCTTTAGCCCGGTGTCTGGGAAGTTGTAGGTGCTCAGTCGGTCCGTGCTTACCCCTGGGAGGACTGCTGTCTTTGCTGCTGCCCTTTCTCCTACTAGAGGTCACGTCATGTAAGTGCTGGGCCCTGGGATCAGGTGCACCACCTTACTCCTCCTAACTACGGCTCTTTGAGGAACGAGAGTCCTGTTATCCCCATGTTACAGACGAGGAAACCCCTGAAGATGGTAGAATGGTTATTCTTCCCAATCTAGTTTAGACAGGAGAATGTCGGTGTCATTAATGGGCAAGGGGGTGGGTAGATGTGTTTTGCAAACCGAGGTGCCTTCTCTTTGAAAAGATGCTCAGTTCTCTCTGTGCACTCCCACTGACCGAGCGAAAAGAGAAAAAATCTTTTTTTTTTTTTGAAAGATTTTATTTATTTGATAGAGCACAAGCAGGGGAAGCAGCAGGGGCAGAGGGAGAGGGAGAAGCAGGCTCCCCGCTGAGCAGGGAGCCCGATGCGGGGCTCGATCCCAGGACCCTGGGATCATGACCTGAGCCGAAGGCAGACGCTTCACCGACTGAGCCCCCCAGGTGCCCCAAAGCAGATTGTCTTAAGGTGGTGGATCACAAGTTTGTAACAGGCTTGGATCACTGGCGGTCACTGTGCTTGGGCCATGCTCCGCAGGAGGCCAAGGCCATGCAGGGCAGGCCCCGGGGAGCACTGCATCCCACGGAGAGGTAACGGCTCCTGTCTCCTCCTTTTCAGACCTCCGTGCTGCACATGTGCTCTCTCTTCCACGCGTTTATCTTTGCTCAGCTCTGGACCGTGTATTGCGAACAAAGTGCCGTAGCAACAAACGTCCAAAGTCAGAATGAATTCAGCTTCACGGCGATACTGACCGCACTAGAGTTTTGGAGCAGGGTGACACCCAGCATCCTTCAGCTGATGGCCCATAACAAAGTGGTGAGTCCATGAATAAGTTTCCCTCTCGGATGAAAAGGCGTGATCTGTACCCAGTCCTTGCATTCCCTGTTCTTTAAGGATCTCAGTTGTAATATTAGATCAATGGATGGGTGGATTTCTTTATTATAAACCTGATATTCTGCTTGCATAATAATTTTGCTGGAGAGACAAAGCAAACGAGTAAATCTAGTAAAAACAACTTTTGTTCACTCTGCTGAGTGCCAAAGAAAATTTCTGTGAAACGTCGACCTCGAAAGGGCTGTTTTCGTGCTATAAAGTCAGAAGGAGATTCGTATTATTTTTGGATTCCAAGGCAATTTGGAAAAACCCTAGCCCACTGGGTCATCCTTTTGTGGTATTTAAGAGCAGACCAACCACACATGTTCATTCCACTCAGGGCTCAAAACCTGAAAGAGCCTCCCCTTTTTGAGTTGTCCTAGGAGGACCTAAGCCCCCCAATCTTCAAATCCAGTTCAGTTTTAACTCTGATGGCCCACCAAGAGAGGGGTTGCTCGGAACCTCACTGGAAAATATCTGGGGTATTGTTAGCATGAGCCCACTTCATTGAACAAGCTTGGATTAGTCCTATGAAGTTAAGATCGGAGGGTAGATGGAAGGAATGGACAAGGAAGTCCTTTGGTTCAGTTTGCTATTTTGGAGGAGGATTCTCAGCTGGGCAAGCAGTAATTAGTATCGGTTATGGGGGCTTTATCAGCCGAATTCTCATCTGTGAGGGGCAGGGGATCTGGAAGAACATCCTAATGATGGTTCCAGTGTGTCCAGAAACCCAACAATGCGCTGTCCACAAAAGGCATTCCAGAAATGACTTTTGATTGATTGATACTAGTCTAAGAAACATTTTCTCTCAGCTGTAATTGGAAAGGGGATTATACATTTCCTTCAGTGAAGCACTTCCTTGTCTTTAGAGAAACAGATGTTATAAAGCAATTCTGTATGGAGAGAGATATTTTAGTTCAATTTATAGGAAATTTATGTGACAATTTTAGGGTGCACAAACAGTTCTGAGATAAACATTTCTCGGATCATAGAGTCTGAGACTGAAGAAGAACTTAGAGATCAAGCATTCTGTTCTGTTACTTTACAGACAATAAAACTGGGACCTTAAATAGAGATCTGGTGTCCTTCTAATGTCATTATACCTCTCCTCCAAATCTCTTTAATATACAGATGTTAGAAATGAATGTTACAAATGAATTTTGTACAAAAAATGCTACGAATGAGTTTGAATTAATTTTATCCTGAAAAATTTGTTAAACTCTATATGCCAGTCCGGTAAAATCCCCTTGGAGTGTTCAAAATCCAGCCTTAGGAATTTCTGAGGAAGGGTGTCCACTGCATTGTATTTTTGAACTGTCATCAATATGGCTACCTTGTTCTGTAGGAACAAAACCACAAAGACCGGTGTGTAATAAGTTAAATAGCCACTTCAGGTGAAGAAACTGGGGAGAAAGGGTAAAGATGGAGAAAAGGACCCAAGGCCAAGTTCTGTGGTTGGAAGGAGGGGAGGAGAAGGCATGTATCCTCTGGTATGAATCACATGCAGTGCAGATCAGTGAGATCAATCCCCAAATTCCATTGGCAGCCCTGAGTCAGATAAGGAGGCCATGACAATTGTAAAACCTCTAGAGCTTTTTAAAGTCAGTTTCTAGTTGAAGTTCTGGAGGTGAATAAACACCACTCCTTGTGGTTCCCTTCAGTCATTGTGCCCAAAAGCTTCATGGGCACAGGATGGGAGTCCTCTGTGGTTGTAGACTAGCTTTCAAGGTTTCTGGATCACTGGGAGTGGAATTGATTTTCATATTTGTTGTTTCAGATGGTAGAAATGGTGTGTCTCCATGTGATTAGTTTAATGGAGGCATTGCAAGAATGCAATTCAACAATTTTTGTCAAGGTAGGAAAATCTTATGATTTTTATAGACCGTTTCTTGCTGCTAAAAACAAATGTGGATTTACTTTGAATGTGTCTTCGAAGAGGAAAATAAAACTGATTTGATTATGACTTTCAGAGTTGGGGGTTGGAGGGTTCAGCTCATGTAACCACCCTTCCCCAAATGGTTATCATGTTATTTTTGTTCTTGCTCAACCACTGGGATCAACTCTAGCTGGGTTAGAGATGTTGGACCATGATTATTGCATGTTAAGACAAGTAATGAAAATATTAAGGTCTGAAAAGACCTTATATAAATTGGTTGGTGGTGTCTCATCTTGCAAGATACCCAGAAAACCAAGGAAAATAGTCTTTCATTGTTGAACTTGGTAGCTAGTATTTTTCTCTAAGGTAAATTAATTTCATTTCTAATATTACTATTCTAAATCACTGTTTAGTGTATGAAAGTAATGTAAGTATTTGTCATCTGCCCAAGGACATCAGAGACATACTAACATGATAAAAAATTTAAAAAGAACTTGGTTTCTCACTCACTATCCAGTTCCCCTCTTCTTCCTTTCCTTCCTATCCTTCCACCTCTTCATCTCACTATTCTTTGCCCTTCCTCTATCTGTTCCACCTGCTGTTTACCCGTCACATGTATATTCTGTTGTCTCCGCCACCATCACCAATCCCCACCACACAGAGCGCATCAGTCTGGGACCTTAATAACTTGCTGGTTCACTCCTTGGTTGACCCTATTCTTCGATAAAATTCACTTGTCAGTTTAACTCACATGACGCTGAAGAAAAGCAACCCATTTTCAGGGAAAACTTGACTGTCATCAGAACACTGCAAGGTAGCTGGTTCAAATGGGATAGATAGAGCTTGATAGTCAACAGCAAAAGTCAACACTATGAGAGAAACTGTATGACTGACACTTGGATGACCATACATGATTTTATTTTTTATAGCTTTATTAAAGTATAATTTAGATACAGTAAACTATACATATTTAAAATGTACAATTTGATAAGTCTTCACATATATTATACCCATGAAAACATCACCATAATCAAGATAATGAACACATCCCTCGCACCCCTAAAGTTTTCCCATATCCTTTGTAGTCTCTTTTTGCCACCACTCCTGTATCCTACCTCCCCATCCCCAGGCAACTGCTGGTCTGTTTTCTGTCACTCCTAGCTAGTTTGCATTTTCTAGAATTTTATAAAAATGGATTTATATAATACTTAAGCTTTTTTCCTGCCTTCTCTCATTCAAAATTCTATTGAGATTAATCCATTTGGTTGCATGTATCAGTAGATCATTTCTTTTTCTTTCTGGCTAGTATTCCATTGTGTAGCTATATCACGTTTTGTTTATCCATTCATCGGTTAATGGACATCTGGGCTGTTTTCAGTTTGGGGCTATTACAGATAAAGCTGCTATGAATAATCGTGTACAAGTGTTTATGTAGATACATGCTTTCATGTATCTTGGATGAACAACGAGGAGCAGACTGGCCAGGCCATATGATGTGTGTATAACTGTTCAAGAAATTGACAAACTATTCCAAAGTGATTGTGCCCTGTTATGTTCACAGCAGCAGTGTGTGAGCATTTCGGTTGCTACACATCTTTGTCAACACTTCGTATAGTCAGTCTTTCATTTTAGTCACCCTACAAATTGTGCCTTGGTATCTCATCATGGTTTTAAATTGCGTGTCCCTGTTGACAGGTGACATTAAACATCTTTTCATGTGCTTATTTGCCATCTATGTATCTGCTTGGTGAAGTGTCTGTTAAAATTATTTGCCCATTTTTTTAATTGGGATGGATTTTTTCTTATAATTGAATTTTAAGGCATAAGTCCCTTATCAGAGATGGGATTTGCAAAGATTTTCTCTTCAGTTGTCTTTTCATTATCTTAACAGTATCTTGTGAAGAGCAGAAGGTCTTAATTTTTGATGAAGTACCATTTATCAAATTTTTCTTTTATGGATTATGCTTTAATGTTGTATTTTTAAAAATCTTTGCCTAATCCAAGGAGAATTGAGATCTTAACAATATTGAGTCTTCCAATCCATGAACGCAGTATATCTATGTTTTAAATGCTTTTGTTAACTTTTTTCCAGCAGTATTTTGTAGTTTTCCATATATAGGACTAGCATATTTTTGTCAAATTCATCCCTATGTATATCATAGTTTTAGGGTATTATAAGTGGTATGGTTTTTTTATATCTAAATTTCTAATTGTTCGTTGCTAGTATTTAGAAATACAACCGATTTTATATTAATCTTTTACCCTGCTAGCTGTTAAACTCACTTATTAGTGCTAGTAGCTTTTTTTTTTTTATTTCATCAGCTTTTCTGTATAGACAGTTGTGTCATGTGCAAATAAAGGCAGTTCGGTTTCTTCCTTTCCAGTCTTTATACCTTTTATTTCTTTGTCTTGTCACATTGCTCGGGCTAGATCCTCTAGTACAAGTTGAATAAAAGTCGTTAGAGTGCGAAACCTTGCCTTGTTCCTGATCTTAGGAAGAAAGCATCTGTCTTTCCTCATTAAATGTTAGCTGACAGTTTTTCATAGGTACTCTTTGTCAAACTGAGCAAGGTTCCCTTTTATTCGTGGTTGGCTATGAATTTTTGTCAGGAGTAAATGTAGGACTTTTCAGATACTTTTCTTACATTTATTGAGATGGTTATTTGACTGTTCTATCTTGGCTGTTAACAAGGTAAATTTTATGGATTGATTTTTGCATGTTAAGCCAAGCTTGTATTCCTGGGACAAACCCTACTTGGTTGTGATGTGTATTATCTATCCTTTTTATATCTTGCTGAATTCTATTTGCTAACATTTTAAAATAATTTTTTGTGTTGATGTTCATGAGGGATGTTGGACTGTAATTTTCTTTTCTTGTGATAAATATTTTTGGTTTTGGTATCGGGGTAATGATGGCCTCATAGAATGATTTGGGAAGTATACCTTCCTTTTCTGTTTCTTGAAAAAGTTTGTATAGATTTGGTGTTATTTTTCCCTTAAATATTTGATAGAATTCACCAGTAGAAGTGCCTGGGCTTAAAATTTTCTTTGCAGAAGGGTTTTAAATTTACAGATTCAATTTCTTTAATAGATATAGGGCTGTTCAGGTTTTCTGCTTATTCTTGAGTGATCTTTGAGGTAGTGTATATCTTTCAAAGAATTCGTCCATTTCATCAAAGTAGTCAATTTTAGGGTGCCTGGGTGGCTCAGACAGTTAAGCGTCTGCCTTCGGCTCAGGTCATGATCCTGGGGTCCTGGGATCGAACCCCACATTGGGCTCCCTGCTCAGCAGGGAGCCTGCTTCTCCTTCTCCCTCTGCTGCTCCCTTTGCTTGTACTCTCTCTCTAATAAAAAAAAAAAAAAATTTTTTTAAAGTAGTCAATTTTATTGGCATGAAGATGTTCATAATATACTTTTAATAGCTGTAGGATCAGTAGTTATGCCACCTTACTTTAGTTCCTGACATTGGTGATTTGTGACTTTTTTTTTCTGGTCACTCTGTATAGAGGCATATCAATTTTAGTGAGTTTTTTATTTAAAAACAACAATAACCAGCTTTTGAGTTGTTTTCATTGATTTTCTGTGTTTTGTCTCATTGATTTCTGTTTATTATATTCTTTCTTCTGATTACTTTAGCTTTAACTCACTCTCATCTATTATAAATTTCCCTCTAAGTACTGGTTTAGTGGTATCCCACAGTGCGATATGTTGTGTTCTCATTTACATTCAGTTCAAAATACTTTCTAACTTTTTTGCTTTCTTTTTGGACTCATTTTTTGGTCATTTAGAAATATATTACTTAGTTTCCAAATATTTTTTGCTTTTTTTGGACTCATTTTTTGGTCATTTAGAAATATATTACTTAGTTTCCAAATATTTGGGGATTTTCTAGTTACGGGTTTTTAGTTCCTATTTGTGGTCAGAGACCACACTGTATATAATTTCAATCATTTTAAATTTATTGAGACTTATTTTTTGGCCCAGAACATAGTCTATATTGGTAAATGCCCTGCGTGCACTGGAAAGAATGTGTCTTCTGCTTTGTTAGGTGTAGTTTCCTACTCTGCTTTGCTCGAGCTTATTGATAGTGTTGTCCAAGTCTTCCATGTCCTTCCTTCTGTCTACTTATTCCAGCAGTTATTGAGAAAGGGGTATTGAAATATCTCTATTGAACAAGGGGTATCTGAAAATCTCTTGTGGATTTATTTATTCATCTTTTCAGGTTTACCAGTTTTTGCTTCATGTATTGTGAATCTCTGTTATTAGGTGCGTAAGTGTTTAAGATTATTAGGTCTTCTTGATGAAATGAATTCTTCAGGGGCTGTCTTCATCCTCGGTAATTTTCTCTGCTGTGAACAAAACTTTGATATTAATAAAGGCAGTCCGGTTTTCCTTTGACTAGTGTTAGGATGGTATATCTTTTTCTGTCCTTTTGTTTTTAACTTATTTGTGTCTTTATGTTTGCAGTATATTTCTTATAGGCAGCATGTAGGTAGGTGTTGCATTTCTTTTAAATCCAGTCTGACAGTCCCTTCCTTTTAATTGGGAGTCTTTAAACCATCTTCATTTAATGTGTTTTGTGCCGTTGTTGGGTCTAAATCTATCATCTGGCAATTTGTTGTCTATATTTCCCATCTGTTCTTTGTCTCTTGTTCTTTTTTTTTTTTTCATTTGCCTTCTGTTGGACTGAGTTTTTAAGGATTAAATTTTGGCTATAATTTCCTCTTCTAAGGAAGAGGAAGCTAAGTGTGTTATTTTGAGAAACTTCTGTACTATTATCAGTGTTTAGTGCTCTAAATTTCTTCCTTTAGCTGCATTCTTCCAAATATTCTCATTTCCATTCAATTCAAAATATTTACTAACTTCCCTTTTAGTCTTCTTTTCCCATGAGTTATTTAGAAGTAGAAGTGTGTTCTATAGTTATTTTATTAGCTGTATGTTTTAGTTGTGGTTTTTTTTGTGTGTGTGTGGCTGATTTGGAGTTTATGGTATACATTTTTAACTTATCACTTTCTACCTTGAAGTAATACACCACTTTGTGTATATATGTGCATTTCCAAGCCTTGGCTTTGTGCTCTTACTCTCATCCATTTTACTTCCACATATGTTATAAACCAGACCACACGTTCTTATTATTTTTGCTTTAAGCAGTCAATTATCTCTTAAAGAGACTTAACACTTTTTCAGTATTTATTTATATTTCCTATTATTGCCATATTTATAGTTGCCATTTTCAGTGTTTTTCACTCCTTTTATAGATCTAAACTTCTTTCTTCTGCCCAAAGGACTTCCTTTACTATTTCTTACACAGGTCTGCTGGTGATTGATTCCTTTGCTTTTGTACATGGGAAAGTATGCACTTTGCCTTGGTTTTTGGAAGATATTTTCCCTGGGCATTGAATTCTAGATTCAAAGGTTTGATTTTTTCTTCAGTGCTTTAAAGATGTTGCTCCTCTACAGTCTTCTTGCTTTCATTGTTTCCAACAAGAAATCTCTATTATTCTAATTTTTTTCTTCTGTATGTAGTATGTCCTTTTTTTCTTTTTTTTTTTGGCTTCTTCTAAGATTTTTCTCTTTACCATTATTAAGCCATTTGATGATGAAACACCTTGGTGTAGTTTTCATCATGTTTCTTCTTCTTCTTTTTTTTTTTAAGGTTTTATTTATTTATTTGACAGAGAGAGACACAACGAGAGAGGGAATACAAGCAGGGGGAATGGGAGAGGGAGAAGCAGGCTTCCCGCGGAGCAGGGAGCCCGATGCGGGGCTCGATCCCAGGACCCTGGGATCATGACCTGAGCCGAAGGCAGACGCTTAACGACTGAGCCACCCAGGCGCCCCTTCATCATGTTTCTTATGGCTTGGGTTTGTTGAGCTTCTTGGATCTGTAGACTCATAGTTTTCTTTATATTTGGAAAAGTATCAACTATTGTTTCTTCAAGTATTTCTTTCTATGCCTCTACTTGACATACTAAGTATTTCCTTTACCTTATTGACCATATTGAATATAGTTATAATAACTGTACTAATGTCCTTCTCTACTAATTCTGTTATCTGTATCATTTTGGGGTCTTTTCCAATTGATTGATTTTTTTTCTTTTTCTTTTTTTTTTTTGTGGGGGGAGGATTGGCAGAGGGAGAGGAAGAGAGAGATCTTAAGTAGGCTCCATGTCCAGTGTGGAGCCCAACGTGGGGCTTGATCTCATAACCCTGAGATCATGACCTGAGCCGAAATTGAGAGTTGGATGCTTAACCAACTGAGCCACCCAGGTGCCCCTCCAATAGATTGATTTTTATTCTCATTATAGGTCACCATTTCCTGCTTCTTTGCATGCCTGTTAAGTTTTTATTACATTCTTGACATTTTGAATTTGACTTTCTTGGGTGCTGGATATTTTCGTATCCCTAGAAATATTTTTTGAGCTGTGATATAGTTAAATTATTTAGAGTAGTTTTTTCCTTTTGAGATTTGCTTTTAAGCCTTGTCAGGTGATCAGAGCTGCATTTTGTCTAGAGCTAATGTTTCTTCACTACTAAGGTAATAGCTTTCTGAGTATTCTACTTAATATTCTGTTAGTTAAAGAATTTAAATTAAAAAAAAAAAGAATTGTCCACTCTAACTAGTTTGTGGGAACACAAACTATTGCAGGCACTGTGTGATCACCACTCTAATCTTTTTGGGTTGTTTTTTCTTCAGCCTCGGGTAGTTTTCTCACATGTGTGCACTGGTCAGGATGTAGCTGACGACTCAAGGGGGACCCTTTACGGATCTTCAGAGTTCTCTCTCGCTGTCTCTCTTTTTCTCTTTCTGTGCAGCTCTCTCCTCTCCAGTACTCTGCCTGACAAACTACACACTTCAGCCTCCCTGGGCTCCCAGATCCATTTCCTCAACTCAGGAAGACAGTCAGGCTCTGTCCAGGTCCTGCAAGCTTTCTAGGCAGTGAGCTAGGATAATTGCAGGGCTTACCTTGTTTCCTCTCCCTCGGGGATTGCTGTGCTGCCCTGCTGATGCCCAGGGTCTGAAAGCCATTATTTCATATACTCTATTTGAAATTTTAGTTGTTCCAGGTAGGAGGGTAAATCTGGTCTTTGTTACTCCATCTTTGCTGAAAGAGAAAATTTCACACTTAATTTTAGTTTTGAGGACTGGAACAAGCATGGAGTGAGATGAATATAATCTAACTGAGCAGAAAGTCTTTATCCTGAGCATAAATCAAGATAAGAGGAAAGGTATCACTTTTATTTTGGTGAAAAACAAAAATTTTTTTTAATGTCCTTCAGTTTTCTGGATATCATTTCTGGAGAGGGAAAAAAAAAAAAACCCAACCAACTTTATTATAATATTACAGAACCCAGAATAAATTACAGCTAATTCTTACTGACAGCTTTTGTAGGAGCCACTAGCAAAAGGGAACTGAAATGAATGTCATTCAGTAAGTCAAATTAGCATTCCTGAAATAGGATGACTGTTGGATTATATAATGCTATCAATAATTATGAGATTTAACTTGAAGACTTCAGTCATGGATTCATAAGTCACAAACCTGAAGGTCCTTTACAGATATATTAGAATGATATGGTCACATGTTTCATAAATAGGCTAATAGCAAAAACCCTTCTAAAACGAATGTCACTATTCCGCTTGATTGCCTCAAACAGGCCTTTAGCCCCAAGAATAGTTCTGAGAAATGTGTCCACCCAGGGTCAGAGTACTCAGTGCTTCCTGGCTCTTAACCTGCTTGGTCCCTCAGGATCTTAACAGGAGGTTAGTTTGGGTCTTTCCTAAATACCAAGAGGCATAGGGGCCTGCTCCTTATTCAATAGGTCAAAAGTCAACAAAAGTTTGTAGACATTAGGACCCTTAGAGTTGGGTTTTTTTTTTTTTTTTTTTTTTGCTGTATAGACATTGGAGAGGAAGTGGTTAGACTAGTTTATTTTTTCCCAATCAGAATGTTTACATGAGCCAGTCCTGCTAATGGCCAGAGAGTGTAGCCTTATCTTTCACTGACCTTTGTAATCCCACAGTTTGTTGTAAGGGTTGGTGGTTGGAGGAAGCAGGGAGAAAAATGTCATTTTCTGATTTAAAAAAAATTTTTTTTTATGTTTTCTGCTATTTTGAGTTTTAGTCCAATTACCCCATGCGCTATTCCAAACACGGTATTCATGCTAGAGATAAAGTATTGCTTGGCTCCAAGATGAGCACTGTGTTTAGGAATGAGCATCAGTGGAAGTCAAATTAGCAAGTTGTGTATCTCAACAGAATGCTCAAAGCAAAACAGCAGCCAGATTGAGTCTTGGGAACAAAAGCAGAGAGAGGAATGTAATTTCTCACTTCACCAAGTTGTGTGTGCATGTGCGTGTGTGTGTGTGTTGATGAGTTGAATGAGCCCGGCAGCCTGTGGCCATGACTAGTGAACAGAGGGATCATCAGGACACCGTCCCCCATCCCAGCAGGACTCCCGCTAGTTCTTTCATTTTCTTCATGGCCCACCTCCTCTGGTTTGCCCAGCATGGAAACCTCAGCTTCTGCTCTGACCTTTTCCTCGCTCCAAAGAGCAGACCGGTCCTCGGACCCTCTCAGCTTGTGTCTGCAGGCGCTACCCTTTGCCCTCTCCGAAGACCCCCTGGTCCTACCTGGGCCATCAGGGCAGCGTCCCAAGACCCCTGACCTCCATTCTCCACGCCCTTCCTCACCCTGGTCTGCAGATTGCTGCTGGGATGATCTTTCTGGAGCCCAGTTCTGCTTGCAGTGAACGGGGCTCCCCTCTTCAGAAGTTACCTTGGATTTGGAAACAATCCCCGGTCATTATGGGTGGATGGTGAGGGCCCTCCCCTCTGCTTTTTAAACTTGTTTCTTGTGACCCTCTCCTGAGAACCTCACACTTCAGCATCACCTGAATCCCTCCCGCCTCCACCCCCCTCCACACACCGCCACCTGTGGGCTTTGCTTCCTGGCGTGTGCCCTTGTATTCTTGGCTGGGGCTGCTGGGACAGTACCACGGCCCAGGCGGCTGAAACACAGAAACTTCTCATCCCACAGTTCTAGAAGCCAGAAGTCCAAGGCTAAGGGGTCGGCAGAGTTGTTGCTTCTGAGGGCTGTGAAGGAGAATCTGGTCTATCCTCCCCCCCTCGCTTCGGGGGGTTGGTTGGCAATCTTCGGCGTTCTCTAGCTTGTAGACCTCTGCCTTCGTCTTTGCATGGGGCTCTCCCTGTGGGTGGGCCTGTGTCCACATTATCTGCTTTTTCTAAGAGCATCAGTCATCTTGGATGAGGGGCCTACCCTACTGTAGAATGACCTCATCTTAGCTCATTACATCTGCATCGATCCCTCTTCCAAATAAGGTCACATTCTGAAGCAGTGTGGGTAGGGACTACAGTGTCTATTTTGAGGGGGCACAGTTGAGCCCATGACAACTGTACTCCTCTGTTGAATAGGAGTAGAGGGTTGGAAGGAACGCAGAGCAAAGAGATATGATGCATATTCGTGTGTTAAAGATCTGAGCAGTGCTGTAATAAGGAACCTAGTGTTTCCGAACTTACTGGACCAGCGCCCCCTTCCCCTATTTAAACCACCAAACTAGAGAGCTGTGGGACACACTCTGGGAAACACTATTCTGTCCTGGACTTTTGGATTTATGAGGCCTTATGGTCCAGAAGGCTGAACCATGGCTGAGAGACCAGAGCAGGAGAGGAGAGCTGTCTGTCCCTTGGGCCGGACACCCCGTGACCTTGAGGAAGGGCACAGCAGAGGGGCTCAGGTGGGCCAGAGGGGCAGCAGAAGGGCGAGGCCCCCACATGCCTGCAGTTTGAGTGCCTTGCTCTCTGCCAGGGACCCTCTGCTCGCCTGCGCGCTGCTCAGACCTCTGGCCCAAGCCCCTCTTGCTGGGCCCCACCTTCCAGATCACAGCCAGGCGACCTCGGGGCGTGCCTTTTTCTATCACTGAAGCATTTCAGCCACTTCCCGGCGAGATTTTCTTAACAACTACGGGCAAATAGAGTCGCCATCCTACTCAGGGGACTCAATTTTAGAGATCCCCGTGGAGGAAATTCTATTTCAAGAAAGTGAGGATTTAATTAAATAAATACACATTTCATTTCCCGTGTGTGGTAGCTTTCAAGAGACAATCAGTCATTTAGTCTAGAGTGTGTGTTCCGGGCACTCATTAACCTCCCAATGCCACCAGCTCAGCAGGGGTTGGTCTCAGGAAGATGTTTTTCCGATAATGGATAACTCCGCAGCAGGGTCCCATCCCTTTAGTGATGTTACAGGGGTTCTGTGTGCCCAGCCTTCCCGAGCGGTAGCCGAAGCTTATGGGGGCGGGGATGGAGAACGTGAGTAACATGACTTCTGTATTTCTCCATACAGCTGATACCCATGTGGTTGCCAATGATTCAGTCAAACATCAAGGTAAGTCATCGCTGGGTGGACCGGAAGCTCAGTCCCCTCCAGAGAAGGTCCTAACATTAACAGGGCCCCCTGACGCGCCACTTGCTGTGGAGAAAGGTGACTTCACCCTGCTCCTGGCTTCATGGGGCTGACACAGGGGGAGACGCTGTGGGCCAGGGATGGGGCCTGCAGTCTGGGGCGACAGCAAGAGCCACGGTCGTACTGTTCGCGATGGATGAGGATGTGAGTGGAGGGGGGATCCGAGTCGGAGCGAGGCTCGGTCCCGACTAGGACACAGGCCTGCCCCACCTTCTCAGGACACCCATGGCATCCGAGCCCAGGCACGTTCAGTGCTCTTTCCTGGCCACTAAAAGAAACTTTCTGTGGGGCTCCTGCCTGGCTCGGTCAATAGATTATGTGACTCGATCTCAAGGTTGCGAGTTCAAGCCCCACCCTGGGGGTAGAGATGACTTCAAATAAATAAAATAAATAAACTTTAAAGAACAACAAAATGGACTTTTTGTGACAGGAAGAATTCTATTAAGAAAGACTAACATTGAATTTATGACAGAACAGCCAGAAAGGAAGGGGCCTGCCCCCTGTTCTACCTATGAGGAAACACGGGACCAGAAAGAAGAGTCACTTGGCCGGGGCCCCGCAGCCGGGAAGGGAAAGACCCTATCCGTGTGTCTTTCCCATCGCCAGGCCCCACCCTGAGGGACACATCGTCATTGTTGAGCCAGACATACTCCATGACTAGTCAAGATTCCTGGGGCTTGACGTCAGGATGGCAGAGCTAGCCACCTGCTCTACCCAGAACTGGGCTCTGTCTATGGCCCTGGGAGCACAGGGCAGGGGGGAGAAGGTGGACACCTTCTTGCTGATTTTCTTCTCAGAGTCGGGAGGGATGTTAGTGGATAGAAGGGAACTGACCTCAAGGTCCCCAGACACCAAGAGAGAAATGGAGCCGTCAACGGTGACTTTCAGGCTTTGAGTCCGGGGCCATGGTGTCGGTGACATTTGTGGCCACGTGTGGGGGCGCCGCTGCTGAAAACCTTCTCTCATATTTCTCCTGTGAAAACAGCTGCTTGTTCCAGATTGCCCCTCCCCCTGCTTTCCGGAAATCTGGAAATCTGAGGCCAACAGAAGGCTTACAACCTAGCCTCTTCACGTGCATTACCATGAGAACAGAGAGACTCTAATCACGATTAAAATGTAACAAGCAACTATTATGTGCCAACTTCTGGTCCAAACCCTCCATTAACTCACCCTTAAAAGAAAACCCCATGAGGTGTTACTATGCCCAGTTCGCCCACGAGAAAATCCAAACACAGACAGAAAAACCTTGTTCCCGGAGTTGTCCCCAGAGGAGCTAGGATCTGGACCCAGGGAGCTGGCAGCGGAGTGCAGGCCCCAGGCCCGTGCGGTGACCGGCTCCTGGGGACACGTATGTGTGTCCGCCCCTCCCCAGCGTGTCATCTTTACGTTCCCCTTGCAGCGAATGAGTCGGGATGGGAACGGCGTTACTTGCATGGATCTGGGCCAGAGTGACTTTAGAATCCCAGTCACTGGCCCGCGTCCCCCACCCTGCCCACCACCAAACATGAGAACTGGCCTCCCTGTTCAGGCCCGATGGCCCTTGAGCCGCGTAGGAGAGTCCTCCCTGCAGGAGAGGCCCGGGCTGGCGCTCCCTTGGGTGGACGGCAGACACTGGAAGGAAAGAAACTAAACTCGCTGTCTCTCCCTTCCTCAACAGCACTTATCGGCCGGACTCCAGCTTCGCCTCCAGGCCATTCAGAACAACGTGAACCACCACAGCCTAAGGACGCTGCCCGGCTCAGCCCCGAGCAGCGCCGGCCTCGTGGCCCTCCGCAAGTGGCTGCAGTGTACGCAGTTCAAAATGGCCCAGGTGGAGATCCAGTCCTCAGACGCGGCCTCGCAATTTTACCCTCTATGAGCGGCCCCCTCGGCTCTCAGTGTCAACACTCTGGTTTAGCAATAATGGGTTTCAAAACAAAACAATTTGATCCAAGCAGGTTGGGGAACATATTGGTACTGTACATTCTCTTTCTAGTTTAGTAAAAAAAAGACGTGCAAAGGCCGGAGAGGGCCAAAAAATTAAGCTTTCTTGCTACACATCTTTCTGATGACTCCTTGGGCTATCTGATTAAGTGTTTCCTTACATTATTTTTTAAAAAACCAAATCATTTTTCTTTAACTAACTTCTATTTTTTTTAAGAAAAAAAAAAACAAAACAATAGACTGGTGGGTACTCACAGAAAAGTTGTATAAGTCCCCCTGTTGCTATTTTTGATGATAGAGAATAAATAGGGTTTTTGAAACCTTTGTAGTGTTTTTTCTTAAAATCCACTCTTGGCAATGCAATAAAAAAAAAAAACCCGTCACCATAAGCCAGTGACACTTGACTGAAGCTTTTTGTCATTATCCTGGGAAAAGTGGCAGCTTGCAAGGACCATTACAAAGTGCACTTAGAAATTAGGTGGTTAAACTGTGCCAATTGTTTTTCTTTGTTTTATAGTATCATTTTCCAAAACTGTCCAGTAAGTTTTATTATTTTTAAAACTAATTTTTCAACTTATTAGTTCTAGGCTGTACTTTCTTGTAAGCTTTATGAAAACCACTTTAGTTTTGTGAATAATAAATTTTATTCTTTTGTTAATCCTTGTATACAATTCAATTTAAAACTGTAGATTGCATACTGGACCCGATGACCCCCCACACTGGCACAGAGCACTGCACCTGGAGTTATGTTTCATAAAACGGGATTTTACTAGTGTAAGAGCACCAAGATTTATCAGCACTTCTACTTAGCATTTGACTGTGCATTCACAAATGATATTTCTCTTCTCTATCCCTGTAATGCACTGACTACAAGAAGACTTACTATACATTTAAGCTGTATATTGACATGCTATTAAATGCATTTTTTTTATTATCTTTGTGAGCCTGGGGTTTTTTAAAAATCAGTTTATACATTGCTTGTAAACTTTTAAAACTTCTAAGTTCCCTTAAAACTAGAGTACAGCTATTGAGAGGAAAAGGCTTTCTTTCAGGTCATCTGGTAAGAGAGAGACACAATTTATTTGAGGTCTGTTCTCCAGGAAGGACCTTGAGGACATGAGGCAATGTTATTTATGTATTTATTTTTTTTAAGTGTTGGTTATTATTAAGAGGTCTCTCTTTTCTGCTGGGAAGTCTGAGGCCTTCATGATTCTCAGGGGGAAACAAGTCCTCAAATGTTGAAGTGTTTCATGTGAGTTCTGGAAAGACAATATGGCAGAGCTTCATCCGTATGAGGACTTGCAGGGAACCAGGCGGTCCCTAGATTAAGAATGTAGAAATGATCATTCTTCCCATTTTACAAAGTTGCTCTTCCAAGAGGCCTCCCCGCTCAGCGAGAATGCTCCCCGTTGTGCTTGGTTATGCCTCCGTCACCGTTCTGACTTCTGTAGAAAGTTGTGCATGTATTTATCTCACTTGTAGACTGTGACAGCTTAGAGGGTGTGTCCTGTCTCTGTATCCCCAGGGTCTGGCCCGTACTGCCAGTATAGTTAATGTCTCTTGATCGGAATGGATTTGATTAAGCAACAGGTCTTTCTTGAGCTCCCCAGTGGGCTCAGCAAGGGCTGAACTGTGACATTTTCTTTTTGAGCAGCGATTCCTGGAGGGGGTAATGGAAATAGGCCCGCGGAGTTGGCCTTGGCTCCTTCCCATGTGGGGGGTTTGACTGATGCCCCCATGAAGGCTTAGCTACAGCCCGGCTCTTGGCTTGTTCTGAGTCCACCCCACTGCAGGCAGCCCTGTTCCTACCAGTAGACAAGGTCCAGAGTCCTCCACAGGCTCTTCTCCAACCCCGGTTCTTTCAATGGACTGCTGCCTCAGTTTCTCTTTATATTTGCACCCCCCCACAAGGGCTGGGGAGGGGCCCTCAACTCAGCCCTCTTGACTGCACCCCCATCTAAATCTTCCTACTGTCCAGAATGTTTCCTTTACCCCAGTTACAATCTGGGGTCTTGGCCCCACCCAGGCAGGTCTCCCTCCTTGCCCCTGAGAACTGTGACCCGCTGTCCTGGCAAGCTGACCTAAATACTGTCCCTGCTGGGATCCTACCACTTCCCTGGTTTATCAAGACCAGTAAACTTCTTTTCTGGCTACACTGTCCTCAGGCCCATCCCCCAGCGTTGTCATCTTCTTCTGGCCTTGGGTCAGCCACCCTCCCCCACCCCCCAGCAAGTCAGAAATTTGAAATTTCGTTACTAATACTTCCTCATCGGTACAATGGGGACAATGACACATTCTACTTCATAGGGTTGTTGAGATGAGAAAAGAATGCAAGGAAAGAGAGCAATGCCTGGCGCATGGTAAGCACTCAATAAAAGTTACGACTTCCTATTCTTTTTTTTGCATGTTAAAGCGTAGGGAAGGAAAGCTACTTGCCCAAGGTCACACGGCTAGTAAGAGGCAGAGTTGGAACTTGACCACAGGCTGTCTAACACCAATGACCGTGCTCTCAACCACTGCCCACCACATCCCAGCCCCGCGTGGCAGCCTGGCAGCAACAGAGGGCACAGAGCTTCCAACAAATTTTACCTGAGCCAGAGCGGGCCAGTACTGATCATTGGCTTGGAGAAGGGCCAAGGTGTAGACTCAGTGTTCCCTCCACTGTGGAATCCTACTGGCTTCAGAGTGTGAACAGAACATTCTGAGATGCCCAAGGGGAGACCGAGCCCAAATCTGCAAATGCGTAGATTCCATGATTGTGGGCAATGGACATGCCTCTTACTAGTTGGGTGACCTTGGACAAGTTATTAAACCTCTGTGGACCTCTGTTTTTCCTTACCTGTAAATGGAGCCATCTCCCCATCTCCCAGGGGTGATGGAAAGCTCACGTGGGTGGAGGACGGTGATGGCACTTGGGAGAATGCCAGAATCTATAGACTGCCAGGAAGACCAGTGCCACCTTAGGAAGACCACGCGAGGGGACGGCTCACAGCTGCAGACTCACCTGGTTTTTCCTCCAGCTAGTCCCTCAGAAGCAAGACCTATAAGGCCATGAGAGCCAAATGTGATCAATAGCCAAGGGTGTCCAGTCTCCACTGTGCAGGAATTCTTTCTTTGCAAGCGTGTCGTTCTGCCTGCCGTTAGGATGTTTTCAGCAAATCTCTTCCCAGAGGGTCTCATCTGAGGTCAAGTGCTTGCAGCAGCTGCTCCATTTCCAAGCTACAACAGGACAAATAAGGACTGGATCGGATTGGAGAAGATGGGTTATCCACCAAGACTCTTTCCTGAGCTGGGGTGGAAGGGCCTCTGGTGATAACTGGATAATGCAGATCATTTCATATTACTTCTTTAGTAGAATTAATTTGCAAATATGTATATCGGGCAGATGGGAGTGTTTTGACCAGTAATGGAAGTGGTTGGAATGCAGTGGAATGGTACCAGACCATGTTTTCATGAGAGCTGATCGCTTTGGGAGATGGGCTGAAGTCTTATTCAGAAAAGGTTGGCCAGTTCTTTCCACTGACAGGAGCGACACGCAGGAAGCCTCTTGAACAGGGTTCGAGAGAAACCCCAAGAGCCATCATGGACTGAGTGTCTACTAAGTCTTGAGCACTTTACATATGTTACCTTTTCTCCTCTTAGCGCCCCCCACACTATGATTCCCATTTTGCAGGTGGGGTCCCTGAGGCCCAGAGGTTATATGCCTTCTCCAAGGTCATGCAGCCGGCTGTAATAGCATTAGGACCAGACAGTGTCTGACTTCATGTTGGAGCTCCACTCAGTAAAGGTTAATGTCTCTTCCGTTTTTCTGGGCTCTTTGGGCTAACATGTGCCAAGAGCATGGGGTGGAGAAGTCTGAGGGCTTTCTTGGGGAGCAGCTCCACCTTGGTGTTTCTGTTTCTTGATTATTTATCATAAATTCCCATCATGAGCCAGTGTCAACTTCATCTGACAAGGGCATTTTCCCCTTTGCTTTGGGGAATTCATTTATTTGGAAAAGGAAAATCATAGCTCACACATTAAATTGCATTTAGTTTTCCACTTAATATAATAGTTTTATGGAAAAGAATAAAAATTTATGAATTGAAGAGTATGATGATGAACCCTTAGATTGGGGGCCTGCTGAGAGTTGGCTCAGCCCTGCAGACACTTGCCCTCAGTTAATTATAACCCTCGCTGCCATGTGGGAGGGCTTACTACGTGTCAGGAGCTGCAGATAAGGCATCTCATCTAAGCTTCACAAAGTGATGTGAGGAAGGCACTTCCATTATCAGCCCCATATTGCAGATGAAAAAACTGAAGCACAGAGAGACAATACTTGCAGAAATCACTCAGTAAAAGGTAGAACAAAATTTCAATCCGGATCTGTCTGCCTCCAAAAACCCTGGTCCCTTCTAATACATAATCTGAGAGTTAATGATGGGTAGAGTCCTTCGCTACTCACCTGACCGACGAGGTAGAATACTGTGCACCCAAAGTCACCACCCGGCAGACTACTGGTTGACCTTGGCCCACAGCATGTTTTGTTGGATGAGCTTCAATTTTTCATTTCTCCCTTTGGTTTGAAATCTCTTTGATGGCTCACACAGGCCCCAGTTTTATACAGGTCCCACTACTGGCCTCCGCCTCCCAAGCAGGAAGACCCCAAAAGCCTCTCAGCAAAATCCTGTTGCCTCTACGTTGATCTGCAAGGTGTGGCTTGCTTCCCGCATTCGCCTGCCCAGCGGGGGTGTGAGTTTGCCAACCGGTTAAGACTGGCCTTACGTTTTATGGGCTCCTTCTGCCAGCCAGTGGCGAAGTAGGACTTGGGGCTGTTCTCAGCCCCTAGTGGCCTTGCTGCCCCCCCCGCTCCCTGGCGTCATCCCTCTGCTCCCACCTGCATGGCCGCTGGCTGGGGCCCCTGCCCCTCCACGTGCCCCCACATCTGTTTGACCTCATCTCGGGTTGGGGCTGGGCTCCCCCATCTGCCGCCTTCCTGGTTTCTCCCGCCCCCGAGAATCGGAGGTCAGTGGGTGGTGCCAGGTGAGCCCTTGGCACCAGCTCTTCGCTGCAGGATGTGCAGGACATTGGCAGAAGCCGCGGATTTGGTTGAACAAAGAGCTGGCTTTTTAATTATGCAGCCCAGACAGGCCCCCACCAGCAGGCCGGTGGAGAGGGGAGCCTCCCGGGGCTGCCTGGCAGACGCCCTGATTTCCGCTCCTTCAAGTGGCCACTTGGAAAAGAAAGGAACCAGCACGTAATCAAGCGTGAAGGACAGAAACTCTCCAGGTGAGGACAATCACGCCGCTGAGCTGGGGGTGCGGGGTGGGGGTTGCTCTGCAGAGGGGGATCGGGCCAGTTGCAGATTGCAGGGCGTACCCAGAGCCTGCAGCTCAGAGTGCTCACCGCGGGGCTGAGGGCTGGGGGGGGAGGCGGAGGACGGGGACGCAGGACAGGCTGGGCAGCCGGGTCGGCTGGAGACTTGGCCACAGACCCATCCTCTGCCCGCGGGCACGTCACTTGATCTTGCTAAGCCTGGGTTGCATCAATAGCCAAAGGGAGATGGTAATTCTTCTCTTCCAGCCTGTTTGTAGAGAGCAAGCGAGATGCTGTGTGTCGGGTCCCTAGTGCAGGAGCGAGCCGTAAACAAGGAAGACAGCTAACCTTTAAGGAACGCTTGCTCCTCCTAGGTATGCCAGGCTCTGTGCTCAGCACCCGATGTTCACACAGCCACGTAGGCTTCCAACTGTAATGCCATGTGAACAGCTGCTGTTTTGCTGAAACGAAATCACAGCTTGCAATGGGACTTTGGCTCCCGTCCTGAGTGCAGGCGTTCCTGCGCTGCTGGGCTTCGCGTGGTGACTCAAAGCTCCCCCCTCGCTTCTCTGTTTGAATGAGCAACTGGGAAATCCTCCCCACGGCAGGTTCTGTCATCCTTTGGACTTCTCGTGGTAGGAACACATCCCTGTGTTTGTGAGGGGGATCATATTTTGAAAATAATAAATGGATATGTTCTTTGTTCTTCTCCAGGAAATCACATTCCGCAGCCTGGCTCCGTGGACGGCGTGGGCCAGGAGGAGATTCAGCTGTAGAGAAAGTTCTGGTCAGACGGGATGAGGAAGTGGGAAGCCCACCTCTTCTGGACCCTACTGGATCACTGCCAGAAGAAAAAGGAAGACAAATGTAGGGCAGGGCTCACAGGTCAGGGGGGCACGTCTGTACCTTCTCTCGTGGGGGTGAGGGTGTTGTAAAAAATACCCAGGTTGGAAGTGCGAGGGGACCCCAGCAACATGGGGACACACAAACCTCAGAAGTGCCTGGAGAAGTGCCTGTAACTGCAGGCAGCGGCGGCGGCGGCGGCAAGAGAAATAGCTGTGGACAGGAGCCGGCACCCCAGCCCCCCAGCCCCTTCACCCCCTGCATGCGGGTGCAGACTCTGGAGTCCCCATGGCGGGGGCTGAGAGCAAGAAGCCGGGCTGAGCCCGTGGTCAGGAGAAGAGATTGCTGCGGTCCAGACATTTGCCTCTGGAGACATGGGGACAGACTGCTCATCCCCAGAGACTAGAAGGGCCCAGGCACAGCCCTGCGGTCACCTGTCGGGGAAGCAGCCCAGGCTGGCCCCCAGACCTGCCAGGACCTCTGAGTTGGCTCCCTCTGCACCAGAGACCCCAGACACCTGCTCAGGGGTCCGCCTGGGTGCCTTCTAGAGGGGAGCAGGCCTGGGAAGATGGCTCGAAGACTGAGCATCCACCCAAGAGACAGAGTCATCTCGAAGAGACTAAACGAGAAGAGGCCCGAATGCCATCAATTTGCAAATCTGGGTTTTTCTACCTCTCCCACCCCCACCCCCAATGAGGTGGGGACTCAGAAGAGTTATGTGCAATAAAGTGCTATATTTTCTCTTTATGCTGTGTGTATGGTGTTAAATTCATAACCCACAATTACTCAATTAATTCTACAAATATTTCTTGTGCCGGGCAATGTTTGAGGGGCTGGAGATTTGGCCATGAATAAGACCAAACATCAGAGTGGGCCCCTGTTCAGGCCCCTTCTATTCTAATGGGAGGAGAAAGGCAGTAAATGCACACAGGGGTCAACACGGGCCCCTGGGCTGAGAAGTTCTTTAGGGAAATGAACTGAGGCAGTAGAAGAGACAATGAGCAGGGGGCCCAAGAAAGCCACAGGGTGACCACTGGGGAAAGAGTGACTGTAAGGACATCAGCTGACACTTGAGGAACAGCGGGAAGGCCAGAGTGGCTGAGGGGAGGGGCAGGGGGACCAGCAGAAAGGGCGGGGGGGGGGGGGGGTAGGGGGTGCGGGAAAAGCCGGGGCCAGGTCAGGAAGGGGAGCCAGGGAGGAAGCCAGGGGAAGGAGTGCGGCTTTTATTACAATTGTGGAAGAAGTCTCAGCAGGTTTTTAACTCCTGTATGATCTGACTTTCGTTTTGGAAAGATCCCCCAGCTTTTGTGGGAGCTGATAGTGGGGACCGCAGAGGTGGAAGCAGGGAGCTGAGGCCGGGACTCTCCCTGGAGTCCAGGCACGGGGGGGTGGGGGCTTGGCCTGGGGTTGGGGGAGCTGAGTTAAGCAGGTGGACTTCAGAGCTTCGGAGATGGACATGGTAGGACTCGCTGGTTTATCGGCCACTGGTCCAAGGCCCAGAGGCGGAAAGCGTGACCGTCCAGAGTTTGCGCTAAGAAGCAGCGCTGGTGGATGAGGCCACGGGTGGAGACGAGGAAGATGGGATGTTGCAGGGTGGTGCAGGGGGAGCTAGGAGTCGTGTTAGGCTGAGACGAGAGACCTGTTCACAGGAAGTGAGCTGCTGGGCACAGGAAGTGAGTTGCTGGGCACAGGAAGTGAGGTGCTGGAGATGAGTAGGGAAGTTGAGGCTGGATGTGCACGCTTGGAGTCAGGCGCCTATGAGGGGATTTGCAGCCCCGGGCCTGGATGAGCTTGCCGGGGGGGGGGGGGGGGACAGAGAAGGGAGATTGCTCGAGGCAGAGTCCAGGGACTATGGGTGCCGAGGCCTGGCAGAGGGGAGGCAAGCCAGCCATGCCTCCTGGCGCCTTCTTTTCTCATCACCCGCGATGATGGCAATAGTGCCATTTGTCATCAAAGGGCTGCGACCCCAAATGTGGGCTCTGAAACTCTCAGTATGTATACCCAGGATCCAGACATGCTCTTTTTTTGAAGTTTGACATAAAAAGTGAAATAGAAAATTAAGTTCTTCTAAAGAACATGCGAGCCCCTAAGAGTATGTCCTGCTTGAAAGGTTAAGGGCAAACCTCCAGGCATAAGTCAGCGGCATTTAAGCTGGCCTCACCTGGAATTTCACAGAACACGTGCCCATGCACCTGCTCTTGGAGGACAGCCTCCGAGCAGCCTCACTGATGGCTGGCTGTGCGGTGGGCTGTGTTGTCACCACCCTTAGGACCCCTCCCTGTCCCTGGGCAGGGAGTGCCCTTCCTTGGGCTGGGCTCACTTCTGGGCTGCAGCCTCACGTGAGCAGAATATCTGCCTGCCTGCAAGGCCTCCAGCGGAGCGCCCCTCTCGCTGGGGCAGGGCCTTGCCCCTCTAGGAATCCCTGTTCGGAATGTCGTGATCCCTGTGTGTCAGAGAGTTGGGAAAGGAGGACATTTGTTTTTAAATTAAGAGGTGTAGGGTGGGGATACAAGGAGCAACGTAGAAAAGTTCCCGGGTGATTCTAGTTTTGATGGTAGAGGCAGCAAGTCACCTCAGAGCAGATCTTGGCTCCAAGAAGAATTCCCGAGTGTCCTTCTTAGCTATGAGTTAGGTAGATACTTAATGCCTTAGGGAAAGAATGGAACGAGGTTTTTGTGTTTGCTTTGGCAAAGAAAGGAGGATGCTTTCACTCAAGAAGTTCTTCCTAGAAGAGAGATGAAGCCTGGACCTCATTCTTTTTGGGGTTCATCATTGGAAGAACCTCTCTGTTGGCCAGAGATGATCCTTGGCTGAGGTTAGTTGATAGGAGAGGACCTGTGAGGACACTTGCTGGAAGAAATAGGGGTGTGGCATGGGGGCAGGAAGTCAGGGACTTGTGTCAAGGGAATGACTCTGAATGACCAACCATTATAGCCAACGCATCAGTGACAGTGCCCAACAGGGGGCTGGAATGATGAGAGCCCAGTGCAATCTCAGGGGGCAGGATTCTGCTTCCTGTCCCCACCCTGGAGAAGCCATTCCAGGAAGACCCTCTTGATGCCAGATGGCCACCCACGACAGAAGGATGATCTGGTGATGCTGGGGTCATTCCAGTCCCTTCCGTGTGCCCATGATAGGGGGGAAGCTGGCCAGGGCTTATCATGCCCATTTTATAGGAGTAAAGACCAAGGCTCTCAGAGGGGAAGGCACTCACCAGAAGCCACAGATGAACTGACTCCTGTCAGATCCATGAATCCTTGACTCCAGCTTCCAGGGGCAGGGGAGGCTGAGTGTCCTGTTTGCTTCCCATGGGCGGAGAAAATAATTGGGTGTATACTGAGATGGAGAGGACCATTTGAAATCTGAGGGCTTGTCTGGGTTGGAAAGCCTAGAACTTGTAGCTACAGAGAATTGGATCTGAATATGAGCTCTGCCCCAGACTGCTTTTTTTGACCCTTGGTAAGTCATTTAACCCTCTGAACCTCAGTTTACTTACCTGTAAAATGGGGACAACCTACATGCCTCCTAGGCCTGCAGGGTGGGTTAAAAGAGGTAACGTATACAAAGCACTGAGACGGTGGCCCGGGGTGCCCCTCTAACTCCACACTGGTGTCCCTGTGTGCACGCACATCTCGGGTCCATCCCTACCACCAAATTGCTTCCGTAGGGCAGGGTCCTCTCTTGTTTCTCTGAGTCCCCAAGACATACTATCGTCAACCCCGAGGATCTGAGGGGACACAGGCTCTCCGGGGGCTCATGGGTTCAAACAACAGAGGAGAAAGCAACCGGAAGTCTTTGTAGAAGAGGGTAGGAAGTTGGAGCTACGCATGCAGGGCTGTGGGCACCGAGCCGAGAAGGTGAAGTCACCCAGCTCTGCCCACGTGTGGCTTGTGTTCCAGGTGTTCAAGGAAGAGGCAGCCTCTGAGAGAGAGCCTGTGAGATGTGGCCCCACAGGAACAGTAGCGACAGTGTCTGGAACCCTGGGCCGGGTGGCCCTGTGGTGCCGGGGATGGGGAGCCTGCCGCAGACCTGCGTCAAGGAATTTGTCCGGTACTTTCCTCAGGGCTGATGATGGCATTTGTGCCTGGGCAGGGGATGGGGGCGGCGGGGGAAGTCAGTGGTCCAGTGGGGTGTCACTAGCTAGGTGGGCCAGTGGGGGTGCCCAAAGATGAGGCCACTGCTTGGAACCGAGCGCGGCTGCTTAGCCCTCCTCACGGGACTGTGTTCCAGGTGTTTCTCTCGTGCAGGGTGCAGGGAGGGAAGGAGGAGGAGCCTTTCCTCCACCCACCGGCCAGGGGCAGTGACTCCAGCCCCGGGACACGGGCGGGCGGGTCCCACCGCCTCGGTGGCCGTGGCAGGACACAGGGGGAGGCGGTGGGAGGGTGGCAGGCGGCCGGGCCAGATACCAGAGCCAGAACAAGCGGCCAGAAGCCCCGGGCCGGGGATCCGAGCTGGGCTGGGAGGCGGCCCCCAGCAGGGGTTGGTGCTGCTGCCCTGCCCCGCCAGCTCCCCAAGGCCTGCCCCCGCTCCCCCTTCCCCTCCGCCCCCTCGCAGGCTGGCCTGTGGCTCCTCGCCTCGTGCCCCCGAGCCTCGGGCTTGCTGCTGTGCCTAGAGGGCACAGCCTTGTGTGCAGGGCCCGAGGGGTCCCTCCGAACCCTCACCGGCCTCCCGGAGGGGACCTGGGTGGGTGGCCGGTGGGCAGAAGAGTTCTCTAGGGCCCGATGGCAGCCTTTTCTGATGACAGCAGTGACGACAGGAGCCGTGGTGGCCGCCACCCGCTGTGTGCCAAGACCGTGTCAAGTTTTGGCAAACGGGCAGCTCAGGGAATCCCAGGCTGGGGGCTGGGCACCGCTGGCCCTGCCCCCAGAGCCCTGCCCGGAGCTGACTGCCGCCCCCACCCCGGGCTGTGGGCTGGGGTGGGGAGACACCAGCTCTGGGCACACCGGGCCCCCCAAGTTGCTGCCACTGAGTGAAGCCTGGGGAGCCCAGGGGAGGGGGGCGGGGCCCAGCACCACCCCAGCCAAGGGGAATGGTCTGGGTTGGGGTCCGCCTCAGTGGCTGATGGCTCAAGACGCCTGTCTGGGCTCAAACTCCAGGCCCCACCCCCCGAGGTCTGTGTGCCCTTGGCTGTCACACTCCACCTCCAGCCTGTCTCCTCACCCCTCCATGGGGAACGCACCGTTGCAGGGGCAATGCTCTCTCGTGGCTTCGGGCCCATCGGACAGGAACCTCTCTTCTCTAGAGGCGCTGGGAAGAAGGGTTGCTTTTGGCACGGCTGGAAAAGGGGCCTGGAGGCCCCACAGGCAGCTCACACGCCACTCTGTCAGGGGAGCAGGGGAGCCTGGGGCCGGCCTGCGCTCTGGGCCCTTGGGCTCCCTCTGCTTGGAGGTGCAGGCAGGCTGACCACGGTGCTCCGAGCCGCTGGTCGGGTGAGGGGGTGCTGCCGACCAACTCTGGGGGCGGGGGCTGAAATCTGGACATGGGGAAGGACCCGGTAGGAGGCCATAGGCCTGACCCATCTCCCCTCCAGCATGGCCCACCGCTGCTGGCCCCCCGATTCCCATGAGCACTTGGCAAGTTAGCGTAACTGGCCTGTCCCATCTGCCTGGCACCCCGGGCAAACTGGGACAGTTGGTCACCCTCTTCTCAACTGAGTCAAGGGTCAAGGTGGCTGGGTGCGGGGAGGAGGGACAGGATGGGTACCGTAGAGTCCCCATCAATGCCGGCCTTGGGGTATTCTGATAAAACCATATGGAAATGAGGCAAGCAAGTCACCGTCACGGAGCCCAGCCCTGGGTTTGTAGCAGAGCCTCAAGGAACGGACACAGCCCCACACTCAGCCAGCTCCTTCCCACACCCCGCCCCCCCACCATGGAAGACAATGGACAGTCCTCTTTATAAGGATATTTTTATTGAAAATTAAAAAGCCATGGTACTTTCTTCCTTGTAAGTAGCATCCAGCCTGCCTCCCCTACCCCCCCAACGCTGCCGGTCCTGCCCCCTGGGTGTTCTCCGCACACAAATCCACAGTAGTGTCTTGCTGGTGGACAAGATGGCCCAGACCGCACGTTTGTCCACGGAGACAGAACTCCTAGAGACAAGAGCCCTCTTCGTGTGTGCCCCCGGCACACTGTCAGGAAGGCAGATCTCAGAGTGTTGACATTCATGCATTAGACAGCGCACACGACCTGGGCTGTTGAAATCAGACTTTGTACAGATTTGGAGAGTACAGTGATCTTATATAGATATAGATATCTCTTTAAATATATATATATAACTATATATAATATATATGTCTATATTTTTACAGCTATTAGTCTTTCTTCCAAAACTTGCTTTAGAAGCTTCTAAGGAACACCTAAAAACTCTGGGAGATCCTATAGGCCATTCTAAGTTGGGCTCAACTAGGAGACAGTTAAAAAATATCTATTTGAGGAAAGGTGGAGAAGAAATGTGCATTTCGTTCTCGACCTCAACGTTTGGGCTAGTCTGAGGATTGATCTGTGTTGAGGGACTGCAGATACATTCCTGAAATAAACGTTCTGAGCTCAAATACCAGGCCGAGTGGTTTTTTTTTTTTTTTTCTTTCTTTTTTCTTATCACTTAAGCCAAAACTCCGGTGAGGTTCCCTCGTTGCCACATGTGGGAGTTTCCAAATGGCCAGTTCTAGGTTTGGTGGGTTGACTTCTCACGTAGATTCTTTTTTAAGAACTGGGTTCTTCTCTTGGTTTTCACTAACTGAGCGATAAGACTTTATAAACACGATTTGGGGGAATTTAGCACAAATGTTAGCTTTTCCCAGAGCCCCGGCTGTGTCCCCAGGGAAGGGGACACTGGCCCCGGAGCACGGTGGGCAGTCATCAGAGTTCCTCACAGGGAGCCTTGCCAGGGGCTGAAGGATTTAGCTAGCTGTAAAACCTCCCAGGTTGGAGCCAGGGTCAGGGAAGGTGGGATTGTGCAAAGCGGGCCTGTGCCCTGCCTCCCTGGGTGCCTCTCCGGGCTGGCTGCCCACCCCTCCAGTACCCCTTAGCCAGGATTCTCCCCTCTGGCTGAAGGGGCCTTCCCAGAGTGGCATGTGCTGAGAGTGGGGGTCCTGCCAGGGTATCTGCTCAGGGCACAGGCAGGGGACTTGGCAGGAGGCTATAGGCCGTGAGGGAAAGCGTCTCGCTGCAGACCCACACCCTCTGGCCTCTTGCCACGGGCTCTGCATCCCTTGGGGGGCATGGAAGGCATGGGCGCCCGCCAGCTGGGGGGACTGACCACGGCCACTCGTGGTGGTGTGCCTTGCTAACGTAGGCAGGGAAAGCAAAATCCAAATCCAAACCCCAAACAGGTCCTCACACCGAAGGAAAACTGAAAGGAAGAAAGAAGCCTTTCTCAGAGGGTCTGGGCCTGGGCCTGTCCTCAGCCTGTTCCTGCTGACCTGGGGGTGGGATCCGGGTTGGGGTCTCAGCAAACTCACCTTCTCCCCTCTGCCCTCCGAAACACAACGGACCACAGACCGCTCCACGGCATAAGGGCTCCGGGGCAATGGATTTCCAAGGTTCAGCCTGAAAGGGGACTTGTTTTCTCTCAGGCTTACCTGGGTGGGAAAGTCTCACCGTGGCCCCAATCCCCTCCAGAGAACTACACTTGGTGGTCTGTGAGGTGGACGGGATCCACCTAGCCAAGTCCCTACGCAGAGAGAGTAGAACCACGAGGTCAGGAGTGTTCTCCCAATCCGCCAGGGGAGACCAAACCACAGGCCGCTGCCGCCACGGGGCTAGCCATGTGCCCACAGGGCCGGTGGCCCCCTGGGAAACAGGCCGGTGGACGGGATAACCAGGCCTGGAGGGTCTTCTCATTCCTTCCCTTCATCTACCAACCCCTCCGGAGGTTTCAGCACGTTTAGAACACAAGACCTGGGGAAGAGACATTCAAAGGGGAGCATTGGGAGAACACCACCTCTTTGTGGGTGAGGGGAGGCCGGAGGCTCTCAGGAGAGAGTCCGAGTAGCTGGTTAGGGCCTCTGGAGGTGGTCAGGGAGAGCCAGCGCCAGGCTGGGGCAGCCTAGCCCGGAGCGCCCACAGAGGGCTTGGCACAAGTGGTGGCCTCCGCCGGATGAAGGCAGGGCCTGGCTCACACGGTGGCGTCAGTCGCTATGAGGATCAGCTGTGGGAATGAGTCTGAGGACAGGCAGAGGGGCCTCCGTCCTTCCTGGCTCCTTGGCCTGGTGTTCAGTGAGTTGTTTTGCCCCTGGAAGGTCACACACTAAAAGAGCCCCTCTGTCTGCTCTCAGGAGGGGACTCCACAGGCTGGGCTCACAGCCCTCCGTGGCACGGGGTCGGGGGTCTAGAGCCAGGGGCCCCGGATGTGGGTGGGAAGGGGAGGGAGGAGGCAGGCCCTGAAGACCGAGGACAGTCGCAGATGCGGTGACAGACAGATGTGTGGGAAGCACCTTTGGAAGGGGACGTCTCGTGGCTGCGCTGATGGCTTCTGTTGGGACGCATGGTGAATGGAGAAGCGTCAGGCTTGCTGGGGAGGAGGAGAGGTTTTCTGGCAGGGGAGTGGCCCCTGGATCACCTTTCTCTTGGCTAAAGCGGGACGCCTCCCCAGCCCAGCGGACAGACAGACTCCCTGCTTTTGTCAGAGCGCGGCTGGGAGACGGGACATCAAACACAAGACGGGGAGGAGACGTGCGGAGCCCGGGGTGGCGGCGCTGGCCCTGGGAGCTGCGTGCAGGGGAGCCCGGCTCGGCCCGGTGTCTGCGCCGCCCTGCCTGCGAGCTGACCGGGGGCAAGGCTGGGAGGAGGTTGGTTTCTCCTTCGGAAGTCCTGGACAAGCCCAGTGTCAGCTCGGGTCCACCTGCTTTCCCGGGTCCACTAATGCCACCAATGTACCCCTCTGGCCAGCGGGTCCAGGCTCTGCAGACTCACACCACGGCGCTGTTCACGTCCACCCCTTTGTTGCTCTGTGAGGAGGTCATGGGATACTCAGCAACACTGGTGCCATTCTCCTCTTTTCTCAGTGGTTTCCTGGGTGGGGAGGCAGGGACAGCCGTTAATGACCAGGGTCTGGGGTGGGGCATCATGTCCTTTCAGGGAGCCCACCAGGCTCTGTTTTGGGTTAGCATCCTTGGGCTGCTGGTCTGAGGTGAGACCACCTCAGAAGCTGGAGGCGGTGTCAACGGAGGTGACTGCATCATGTGTCATGCACACCAGGGCACAGTTGAGAGTGAAACAGGGGAGCTTTTAATAATGAAGCAGGGACCACAGGCGTGAATCGGGACTGTTCCGGACAAATGAGAAAGGAGAATGTATGGTCAGCCTAGTAGGACACAGGGTCGGGCTTTGATCGATCTCACTGATTATGAGCAAGCAGATGTGAAGATGAATATTTGGGGGTGCAGAGTGAAAGAGGAGAGGTGCCAGAGCTTGGATTTTGCAGCCTTGCCTCTGTGTGGTCAGAGGTAAGTGGAAAATGTGATGAAGAAGATGGCAGTGAAGGCGATGCTGGTGGTGGTGACGGGGGTTGAGGTGGCGGGAATAGTAATGGGGCGGAGCTGGTGGTGGAGGTGGTGGTCACGGTGATGCGGGTGGTGGAGGTGATGGTGAGGGGGGTGGTGGTCACGGTG